>NW_027315723.1:20431545-20516545 GCF_026437365.1 Eucyclogobius newberryi | reverse complement strand
TCTGGAGGTGACCGCTAACACTTTCTCTTTGTTTCTGTGGGCCAAAAACGATTATTTCAGTCTTGTCTGAGTTCAGCTGGAGAAAGTTGTTCTGCATCCACACACTGATCTGTTGGATGCAGTGACAGAGTGAATCTACTGGTCCATATTCACCTGCCGATAGTGAAACATAGATCTGAGTGTCGTCTGCATAATTGTGATAGGACACATTTTCACTGCGTATCAACTGACCTAACGGCAGCATGTAGAGGTTGAACAGAAGGGGACTGACCCTTGGGGCACTCCACAGGTCAGGGTCATGTGGTCTGAGACACAGCTACCAATTTCAACAAAGTACTTCCTGTCTTCCAGATAGGACCTTAACCAGTTTAGGGCAGTGCCAGTGATGCCCACCCAGTCCTCTAGTCTCTGTAAGAGGATCCCATGATCGACAGTGTCAAAAGCAGCACTCAGATCTAACAGAATTAAGACTGAGGCTTTGCCCGTGTCAGTGTTCAGGCGGATGTCATTTGTCACCTTGACAAGAGCAGTCTCAGTGCTGTGATGTGAGGTCTAAAACCTGACTGAAAAACATCAAATGAGTTGTTTATTAAGAGGAAATCTGTGAGCTGTTGGTAAACAACCTTTTCAAGGACGTTGCCCCAAAATGGCAGATTAGAGATGGGCCGGTAATGACTCAGTACTGCGGCATCAAGACTGCTCTTCTTTAGGAGAGGCTTTATGACCGCAGTTTTCAAAGGCATTGGGAATGTTCCAGATTGAAGCGACATGTTAACTAAGTGAGTGAATGGTGCTAACAAACTGTTCAGCACAGACTTTAGCAATCTGGTGGGTAACACATCGAGGCAGCATGTAGATGAACTCAGACTGGTGATGATCTCATGGACAGTTTTGTCAGTTACTGGTGCAAAAATGAGTTAGCTCTAAGTGTCTTGGTGGTTTTAGGGTAATTTTTTGCATTGTGGGATTTATAGCATTTTTAATGCCCTGAACTTTGTCATTAAAGAATAATGCAAACTCATTACACTTGGATGTGGAAATGAGTTCTGACGGCAGCTGAGCTGGAGGGTTTGTTAATCTGTTTACTGTGGCAAACAGGACACGCGAGTTGTTACTGCAGCTTCCAATCATTTCAGAAAAATATCTTTCCCTAGTTCTACATAAGATTAGGTTGTACATGTTCAGCTTTTCTTTGTAAATCTCTTTTTGAACCTGGAGCTTTGACTTGCGCCATTTCCGTTCGGCCCTGTGGCACTCCCTTTTCTGTGCCCTGACCGAATCATCATTTCTCCACGACATCTTCTGCTTATTTTTAACCATTTTAGCCTATATAGGGGTGATGGTGTCCAGAACATTCAAAACACTAGATGTAACAGAGTTCAACAAATCATTTACATTAGAACATGAGACATTTTCAAAGTTTATCATTTCCATAAACAGTGCACCTGTGCCATCACTTATGTGTCTCCTCTGAACAACTGCAGGACCAGCTGGTGGTTTGGGAGAAAAAGACAGGTCAAAGAAGACACAGAAATGATCAGACAGAGCAACATCGATCACATTAACATTTGAAATATTTACCCCCTTTGTAATTATGAGATCTAGAGTGTGTCCTTTGCTGTGGGTGGGGCCTCTCACATGCCGAGTAAGACTGAAGGTTTCAAGGACAGCATCAAGTTCTTTAGCGTTTCTGTCACAAATATTATCAACATGCACATTGAAATCACCTGTAATGACCAAACCATCAAAGTCTGTGCATACGACTGAAAGCATCTCAGTAAAATCATCAATAAAACTTTGGCAGTGCTTGTATAAAACAATGAAGAGAATGGATGGAGACCGTTTTAGCTCCATTTTAAAGGATACATACTCAAATGATGAAAACACCCCAAAAGACAACCTGCGGGTAATTATTTCATCTCTAAAGACAGCACAGACTCCACCCCCTTTTTTGTTTTCTCGTGTTTCAGATTCAAACTTAAAGTTGGGTGGAGCAGATTCTATCAGAACTACATTTCCTGTTTCCAAGCCATGTTTCAGTTAAAAACATAAAATCAAGATTATAAGAAGAAATAAAATTATTAATTAAGAGTGATTTGTTACATAAGGTTCTGACATTTAGCACAGCAAGTTTCAGACTAGTTTCAGTGGGACTGGGCTTTATCTTTTCACAGGGAATATGAATCACATTTCTCAGATTGGGCCTGACTTGCATTTTGTTTTTCCATCTGTGTGATGATGTGACTACAGAAATAGCACTAGGGGGGGGGCTCTTTTTACATAGGGCCCCTGGTTGGTTTGATTTTTATTGTGACAATAAGTCCCGGCAACGCTGAGACCCAGTGCATCCTAGCTATGGGAGATACCAGGTGAAAGGCCAGGTTGGATGGGTAGTGGGGCTTTTGTAGCCAAGGAGATTTTGGGACCAGGTGAGAGGCGAGGGGGGATGGGTGGTGGGGCTTTTGTTGGTGTAGTCGGCTTGTGCAGGGAAGAGTTGATAAATATTGACATAGCCCTTGCTATATTGGGCGTGAGTGGAGCCATCTTAATGCCTGATTTGATCAGACTTTCAAAATGGCTGGGAAGGCCCATGGGTGAGAGTGGAGATGAGAAGGAGAATGATGAATCTTTAGTGGGAGTAGATGTTGCAGGGGGAACCCAGGGCTGGTGTGAAGGCAGGGGCGATGACAGGGATGTTGTTGGGCTTGTCACAGATGGGTCCAAGGACTTTGAAGACTGTTCCTTTGCTGGAGGCGGTGGAGGTGAATGTGGAGCAGCTGGAGCTGAATCCTTTGCTGGTGGTGGTGGAGCAGCTGCTGATGAATCCTTTGGTCGAGGCTGAGGTTGTGGTGCTTTTGATGTTGAAACATTGGCTCGGTCTCTGGCTGATGGAGCAGGAATTCTTCTCTCATTCCTCTCTTCTCTAACTATCTGCTCAGGACCCTGTCCAGGCCCAGTCCAATGCCTCAGAGCGTGGAGCAGGTTCTCTGTCAGCACCCTCACTCCACCTCTGCATAGGTGGGGGCCATTTCTCTTAAACAGGTCCTCTCGTTTCCAGAATAGATAGAAGTTCTCAATGTAGTGTAGTCCTCTCGGGGAACACTCTTTGGACAGCCATGTGTTCAGCTGAAGAAGCCGGCTAAACTATAGCACACACACACACACACACACACACACGGCAGCTGAGCCTAAAAGAACAACAGTCTAGGTCAGAACACGCCTCTAATACAATAACAGATCATGAGATAATAATAGGTATGATTTTTGTGTGAAATGACAATATAAAATGCTTTGCCAACATTGCTTTGAAAATTGCCCATTATGAACTGAACCAGAATTAACCAGAATCAAACCAGGACTAAACCAAAATCAAAACAGGTCTAACACAGGATCAAAACAGGACTAACCCAGAATCAAAACAGGACTAAACCAAAATCGAAACAGGACTAACCCAGAATCAAAACAGGACTAACCCAGAATCAAAACAGGACTAACACAGGATCAAAACAGGACTAACCCAGAATCAAAACAGGACTAACCCAGAATCAAAACAGGACTAACCCAGAATCAAAACAGGACTAACACAGGATCAAAACAGGACAAACCCAGAATCAAAACAGGACTAAACCAAAATCAAAATAGGACAAACCCAGAATCAAAACAGGACTAAACCAAAATCAAAACAGGATTAACCCAGAATCGAAACAGGACTAACAAAGGATCAAAACAGGACTAACACAGGATCAAAACAGGACTAACACAGGATCAAAACAGGACTAACACAGGATCAAAACAGGGCTGAAGCAGAATTAAACCAGGGCTAAACCAAGACCAAACTAGGACAAAACTAGAGCTAATCCAGAATTAAATCAGTAAAGATTTTTTCTTAAATTTTTATTTTTTGGAACATGGTTTGTGGACCGGATTAAATCGCTTACAGGGCCTGATTTGGCCCCCGGGCCTTATGTTGAATAGCCCTGGACTAGTATGTCCGGTGCTTGAATGTCGGTCATGTTCGGCTGACATATTTAGAACTAGCAAATTGTTTGCATGTTCTCTCTTGTAAGGTTTTCATACAGAATTAAGGCATTTTATGTGTAAAAACGGCCAATATTTCACAATCTGACAAATGGAGAGTGGTCAGTAACAAAAAGTATTTATATTATAAATTAGTATTAGTAAATTTTCCAACAAAATCAAATTGCGTCTCATTTTGCAGACTTAAAACTTTTATAAATCAGGCTTCAAAGTAGATAGTAATTTATCTAAAATCTTGTTCAGTCCAACATTGTAAAGGCGGATCTTTAAGTCTCTGGGAGATAAATATTTTTTGATAAAACAACATTTGATTTTACAGTGTCCCATATAAATCTACAGATACAAGTGGATTACATGAAATAATACAACATTTTAGGAGCAGATTGGGCAATTTAATGGTTTCCAAGAGAGCAAACAGACCAAAAAACTAAAATGGTTAGCAGAAAAACTACACATTGCACCTTTAAATCATCATCATGACTGGTGTTTTTCTGAAGTGGAAGTGAGCAGAGCCAGGTGGACAGTTGGACAGATCATCTCTAAAGAACACGCCCCCATCGCTGACCCCGGATCAACCTGCCGCTCCTGGACGTTTCTGCGAGTTTCTGCTCCAGTGGACGAGTCAAAACTGAAGGACGACGAGGCGCTGAAGCCAGGAGGACGACAAATATATCTGCTTTTCATCGATTTGAGGCTTTGAGGCTTTGAGGCGATCGACTTTTATGAGCTGAAATTACGTCTTGATTTGGTTTCTCGCTTTCGATGTATTTTTTCATGTTTTCATTTCAAAGCGACAAACTCAGCAAATAGACAAAAAGTGAGCTTTAAGTCATTACAATTTGTGTTGATTTTTTATGTTTCTGTCTCCTCTTTGTGTCCTCTGTGCCCTGTGTGTGTCCTCTGTGCCCTCTGTGTGTCCTCTGTGCCCTGTGTGTGTCCTCTGGGCCCTGTGTGTGTCCTCTGTGTGTCCTCTGGGCCCTGTGTGTGTGTCCTCTGTGCCCTCTGTGTGTCCTCTGTGCCCTGTGTATGTCGTCTGGGCCCTGTGTGTGTCCTCTGTGCCCTGTGTGTGTCCTCTGGGCCCTGTGTGTGTCCTCTGTGTGTCCTCTGGGCCCTGTGTGTGTGTCCTCTGTGCCCTGTGTGTGTCCTCTGGGCCCTGCGTGTGTCTTCTGGCGCCCGTGTGTGTCCTCTGGGCCCTGGACTCTCTGGTGTTTCCTCCACTGGTTCATCTGCACTCAGCCTCATGTTCTCTACTGGATTGGCGCAAAGCAAACTACGAGATAGATTGCAATATTTCGTATTGAGTGAACAATAAGCTTAAACTTATCCGCCCCAAATTACTGAGTCACTGACAGTGTTCTCTACAGTTGCCCAAAAAGCAAATGAACGCACACGGGTCCAAACTGCCCGACGTAACCATGACAGCAGCATAAACGACGGCGATTATAACGTTTGTTATAACGTTTATAGATGTACTTCGTCCCATTGAAAACTGTGTAAATCCATATAGTTGGGAGAGCTTGTCGTCTTCGCTGGCAGAGCTGGTGCACTGGCCCTCAGGTTGAATACTGTCGTTGTGTTCTTGGGCAACACACTTCCCCCACCTCACCCTCGCTGTAAGTGCCTTGAAGGTAGAAAAGCACTATATTTAACATTTCAGCTACATTTACCATCGCATCCTCCATCGACTTGCATATGTAGATTTTTAGTGTGATTAACAAGTTGCACACCGGATACTTCCTGGGTGCTCAGAGGGAGAGGGGGCCTTCGACTCGGGGGGAAGAACAGCTCAGGCGTCACCGGTTTGGAGCGTCTCGTCTAAAGGGGTCCGACAGCTGAGTGAAGGCTCTGTCACCGCTCCGGCTCCGGAAGGCGACGGGATAGTAATACTCACGAATGAAGTATACAACCAGCTAAGGAGTTTGATGGACCGCATGGATTTCAGAACATATCACAACGTGCATGTCATTTTTGTGTTTTGAAGAAGCAGCAGATCTGTAGATATGGAACCTTTTCTTTTAACGATATGACAACACACTTTTTGGTCTGAATAATGGTCCGATGCAATAATAATCCAAGTAATTGTTCCATAAAAGTGCTTAATAACAGTTATTTCTTCATGTTGTTTGCACTGAAATGGATCAAAAAACTCATCTGATGAATTGTGACAGCGCACGATATTTTTCACAATACGATATTACAATATTTCAGTAATTGTTGCAGGTTTAATACTTGGATCCATGAAGGTACTACATTTTATCTTCTGCTAATATGTGAACAGCAGATCCAGTTTTTTTTTGGCTAATTCAACTCTTCGAATTGCAATTTTGTTAAATGTTTAAATGTGCAAATCTAATGGGAATTGTATTCGAAAATTATCCTTTTATTGGCCTAATAGATATACTGTAGTGTCCTGAAAAGCCCAAACTTCTTCCGTCGACGCAGCGGAAGAACATCTCAGATACTTCAGTTCATCCTCGGTGTGCTGTTTCGCCGGGGCCCGATAGCCGATATCGTTGTCAGCGCGGAAATCTGCCCATGACTGAGCGGCACCCGCGCGAAACCCCTGCAGGCCGCGCGGGGAAGTGCGGGGAAGTGCGGGTTCTCGTTTGAGGCGCAAAGCAAGACAACGAACTCCCTGTGAACTCTCCTTCTGCTGCCAAGTCTGACAATGTGTGTGTGTGTGTGAGTGAGAAAACAGAACAGAATTAGACTCAGTCTCTGTCTTCATCTAATTGTGAAACATGTTATTTGATTGCAAAACCGGAAGAAAGAACGGTAAGTGTGACCGGATTTGTGTTTTAGCATTGCCGTCTGCAAAAAGCATGGGAAAACAAATAATGTTCTAACTTCCTTTACTTCTGTCTTTTTCAACAAGCCGGACTTCCCCAAATCCCAAAATATGATGTAAAAAACTGAGCTAAAAATCATCATAATAAGGCAATGTTTTAACTAATAATTACCTAAAGGAGGCTCCATGTTTCCATTGTGATTCATCCCTTGTGCTACCCTCAAAGATAGTGCGGGTTAAAACGCTTTTTCTTTTTGTTTTCTTTCTTTCTTTCTTTTACGGGTCAGATCTGTGGAGAGGCAAGCCAGCTGTGAGCGCTGTGTTCTTCAGCAATAAAAACAATACAAAACAAAACCGCAATTGAATAAATGCCACATAGATACGATTAATCCCTTACATTTAAGGGATTAATGTTCCGAAATCCATGCGGTCCGTCAAACTGTTTAGCTGGTCGTATAATTCATTCATGGGTATTATTATCCCGTCGTCTTCCGGAGCGGTGACAGAGCCTTCACTCAGCTGTCGGATGCCTTTAGGGTTTGATATGTATGTCATCAAAGCAGTCACATCTCAACAGAGACAAGCAGCCGCCGGACCGTGTGAAAAGTTACACAGTGCACCTTTAAATGTGCGATTTAAACTAGAGATCAGAGGAGTCAGCTGGACTATTGCAAACATCCCTTGTACCTGAGAAAACACAATTGAATAACTACATAAACTTCCGATTTATTCTTCAAATCAGGCGGATGAATGTGACAAATGAGGCAGCGTTTTGGGCACAAAATGACACTTTAAGTCTTTGAAGCGTCTCTCGTTTTATGATCCAGAGAGTTACGCCCTGTACTCGTAGTAACATGTTAGACCCCAGGGGAACAAAAAAGACAAGTAAAGGTTTCACTGTCTCAATAATCGCGAATAATCATTAAATCATGATGTTTTTCTCAATTTACAATAATCCTAACGCTAACATCTGATACCGTGACGTCCCTGTTTGAGACTAGTTAACACGTATCTTGGAATCCTGTGAAATAATGTGAATAATCTACTCTTTTTTTGCAGCGCACACATCTTGCACACGAGGGACACTTTAGCCTCAGCCTCTCGGGATTACAAAGCACAGGTTTATGAGCGTACCAAAAGGTGCGCTTCACGGTATCTAAAGCGAGGGGGATTTATGACGAGGATTCGCTTCGCCGCCAAACGTAGTCAATTCCGGCTCCATTATGGTCGACTTACCGCGGCGACCGTCTCCCAAAGTGAATTACGGCTTTATTATACTATTTTCATTTGGCGGTGTCATGTTATTTTCTTCTTGACGGACTGTATGGAAGATTCTCGACACGCCGCGTTAAATTTGAGAGCAAAAACAAGGGCTGAAGAGACACGTCCGACGCACTTTTCAATTTGAATTGGATTATCGAGCGTTCATTTATTCTCTGGTAGACTTCGGAACCCCGTTTACAACAATTTAATTTGTTATTTGATGTCGTGTTTCCGCCGCCAGCACACGCAGAGAGTGAATAGATAATGAACGGTACAACGACTACTGCAAAAATTACTGTATGACACATAGTATGTTCCACAGTATAGCATTTTTTTCATGTTGATGTACATTACAGCGGGCTCCCATCCAAGTAGTAACCGGGCCCATCCCTGCTCCAAGAACTGAGGGGATCGGGCAATGACAAGTTGGTATGGCCAATAAACTCATCGCCTTGGAAACAAATGAGTCAGCAAAGCAAACGGTCAAGTTTCAGGACAGAAATGTAGCAATAAAAACTCATAAAATAAAACATGTGTAAAATAGATGACTTTCCAGGCCAAGTAGAAAAGCAGGTGGTGGAAAAAGAAAAGCTACATAGTGCGCCTTTCTTTTTTTTCTTTTTTTAAATAATTTGTAGTCTAGTCCTGCTCCAGTCCTCGTTTAGTCCTGATCCAGTCCTTGTTTAGTCCTGCTCCAGTCCTCGTTTAGTCCTGCTCCAGTCCTTGTTTAGTCCTGATCTAGTCCTCGTTTAGTCCTGCTCCAGTCCTCGTTTAGTCCTGCTCCAGTCCTCGTTTAGTCCTGATCTAGTCCTCGTTTAGTCCTGCTCCAGTCCTCGTTTAGTCCTGCTCCAGTCCTCGTTTAGTCCTGCTCCAGTCCTCGTTTAGTCCTGCTCCAGTCCTGGTTTAGTCCTGCTCCAGTCCTCGTTTAGTCCTGTTCCAGTCCTCGTTTAGTCCTGATCTAGTCCTCGTTTAGTCCTGCTCCAGTCCTCGTTTAGTCCTGCTCCAGTCCTCGTTTAGTCCTGCTCCAGTCCTCGTTTAGTCCTGCTCCAGTCCTCGTTTAGTCCTGATCTAATCCTTGTTTAGTCCTGCTCCAGTCCTCGTTTAGTCCTGCTCCAGTCCTCGTTTAGTCCTGTTCCAGTCCTCGTTTAGTCCTGATCTAGTCCTCGTTTAGTCCTGATCTAGTCCTCGTTTAGTCCTGCTCCAGTCCTCATTTAGTCCTGCTCCAGTTCTCGTTTAGTCCTGCTCCAGTCCTCGTTTAGTCCTGATCTAGTCCTCGTTTAGTCCTGATCCAGTCCTCGTTTAGTCCTGCTCCAGTCCTCGTTTAGTCCTGCTCCAGTCCTCGTTTAGTCCTGCTCCAGTCCTCGTTTAGTCCTGCTCCAGTCCTCGTTTAGTCCTGATCTAGTCCTCGTTTAGTCCTGTTCCAGTCCTCGTTTAGTCCTGCTCCAGTTCTCGTTTAGTCCTGCTCCAGTCCTCGTTTAGTCCTGATCTAGTCCTCGTTTAGTCCTGCTCCAGTCCTCGTTTAGTCCTGATGTAATCCTCGTTTAGTCCTGCTCCAGTCCTCGTTTAGTCCTGATCTAGTCCTCGTTTAGTCCTGCTCCAGTCCTTGTTTAGTCCTGCTCCAGTCCTCGTTTAGTCCTGCTCCAGTCCTCGTTTAGTCCTGATCTAGTCCTTGTTTAGTCCTGATCTAGTACTCGTTTAGTCCTGCTCCAGTCCTGGTTTAGTCCTGCTCCAGTCCTCGTTTAGTCCTGCTCCAGTCCTCGTTTAGTCCTGATCTAGTCCTCGTTTAGTCCTGCTCCAGTCCTGATTTAGTCCTGCTCCAGTCCTGGTTTAGTCCTGATCTAGTCCTTGTTTAGTCCTGCTCCAGTCCTCGTTTAGTCCTGATCTAGTCCTCGTTTAGTCCTGATCTAGTCCTCGTTTAGTCCTGATCTAGTCCTCGTTTAGTCCTGCTCCAGTCCTCGTTTAGTCCTGCTCCAGTCCTTGTTTAGTCCTCGTTTAGTCCTGATTTAGTCCTCGTTTATTCCTGCTTCAGTCCTCGTTTAGTCATGATTTAGTCCTGATTATTCCTCATTTAGTCCTGATCTAGCCCTCGTTTAGTCATTGCTTAGTCACATCTTTTTTCACAGCCTCATACACGGATGATTCGTTTGCCATTTTGCAGTGAATCGAGCGAAGCAAAAGAGAACGGAAAACTACCACCATCGCTACATGGAAGGTGCGATCACGGTGTGTCGCGGAATATTTTCAAAGGAAAAAGGTGTGCCATGACTCGGTAACAGCTTGACAAACACAGCTCTAGAGTGATAAATGTATTTACCAGTGCAATAACACAGAGGGAGAAAGGTGTGCGTTGGAACCTCATTCAAAAGTGTTTGCATTCTCATTTGAGGTTACCCTTCATGAAAGAGTGTTGCCTGCGAGGACGTTCTGAACTGCTGCCAAAAACACGGTGAGTTTAGTTCAGAACGGACGCTATTCGCACGATTTTTGACTCCTTTTTTTGACCCATAAATCTGACCCTCTCCGTGAGTCATAAAACTCCTGCGGTTGGCAATCCCTCAACTAAAAACTCACATTGTTTATCTGGAAAGCGTGCTTCCTGCGTCCCATCTTTAACATATTTGGGTTTGGCCGCGCTCCACGCTCGAGCGAGAGCTTTTCGAGTGAAAAATCGACATAATAATTGACCGTCAGATGTCACGGGGGTCTTATAGCCGGGAGGAGGAGACAAACAAATGGCATGCACGTGTGAAGAAGGAAGGGAACGGCGCGAGAGCGGCGATTACTGTCGGCGGAGGCTACTGACATTAGCATTAGCGCTGACAGTAATGATCCGGTCCCGGCGCACGCGACTAACAGAAGCTGGCACGTCCGCACGAACCGTGTCTATGGTGACGGACGCAACAGCACGGGGTCGATAATGTGTTATTAAGTACGTTCGCCGAGCTTGAATGCGATTTGGTTAGACGTTAAGTATAGACGGTGAAATTATCTTTATTTTGAATGCTTTGGAACGTTGTTTTTATCTTAACAGAAAACCACAGCGTTGGTAGTGTAACTGTTGAGCCGGCAATGATTCATCTATATAATCTACGTGTCATTTAAGATCAATCACATTTTGTCTAGACTAGGGGTGCACAGTGGTGGCAAAGGCGGTTAGCTCTTGCCTCCCAAGAAGAAGATCATGGGTTCGATTCCCGGACCAGACCAACATCACATGATCTCTCTGGGTGGAGTCTGCATGCCCTCCCCGTGTTACCGTGGGTTCTCTCCGGGTTCTCCGGCTCCTCCCACCGTCCAAAGACATTCATGTGTTAGGCAAAATTGGTAACTCTAAAAAAAAAAAAAAGAATGTGAATGAATGTGAGCGTGAACTGTCTGTAATGTCTCTGTATTGGCCCTGCGACAAGTTGGCCACTGTCCAGGATGTACCCCGCCTAAGGCCCCAAGTCACTGGGATAGGCTCCAGTCACCCACGACCCCGAAAGGGAACAAGCGGTAGAAAATGGATGATCTGGACTATATAGACAAAACACATGCCAAAAGATGTTAAATAAATGTATCTGTAAATATGATCTATCTAGATCGGTCATGCAGTCATCATATTTTAATGTTTATTTCTTTAAAAATGTATTTAAATATTTAATGTACAATAGAAATCATTTTTCTTTTTTTTCTTTTTTAAATAAACAGATAAACAGAACAAAACAAAATGACCAGAGAGTATAATTAAAGAAACAAACACAAGCAAACAAAATCCCGGCATAAATACATAAAAACAAAGGTCTAATTTAGCCCAAAGTCAAATGAATTTGTCCATTTCCGAATACTATAGAAATAATCTGAAAAAGAATCATTGACTTGTTGACATTTATACACGTTGCCCATTCTATATTAGAGCTGTATCTGGATTTATATACATTTTATACATACATCAAGTCAATTTATTTTTGTCTAGATTACAACTGCACTCAACAGGCTTTTTAAAATGTATTTAATTAATCAAATAAATGATCAACAGGCTTCATAAAGAGACATTCCGGTCATTTGAGTCAATAAAAGACAGAAAATCTGACTGACCGATTTTCATTTCAGAATTCAAAGACAAAACTAGCTGCAAATGGAAAAACAAGAAATTAAAACGCTTCAACCTGAGCGTGCACTTTGACCTACTTTCCACTGCTCAGACTGAAAGCGGCCTCCACATTATTGAGTGAGAGACACAGGGTTTGTGGGTGCGTGGGCGGCGCCAAACAGGTAGCAGACTCCAGATCGGGCTGAAGAACATCGTCCCTTTGATGGGTTTCCCCCCCGCGGAGAACGGGGCAACCCCCGACGCAGCCCCCGACGCCTCTGCGAAAAGGAGCCACGTTCATGAGATAAGAGTGGAGCAATCAGACGATCTCAGCGGCGTGTTTCGCACAATCTTCGCCTGGCGCAGGCTCAGCTTTAGCCCAGCTTTAGCCCAGCTTTAGCCCGGCCGACCTCTGACGGGGGCGCTAGCAAAACAACTCCGTCTCTCCCTGGAATTCTTTGTTTTGCAGCGTCTAAGGGGTCTGGGATGCGCAGCTTAAACGGGAAGTAAAGTCTTCTACATAGAACTTTATCCTGGGCCAGGTCGCGGAGACTTCCCTTTCCACACACACTTCCTCCAGCTCTTCTGGACGATCCCGAGGCGTTTCTAGGCCTCGAGTCCCTCTAGCGTGTCCTAGATCTTCCCTGGTTTGGTTTGGTTGACAATATCCAAGACCAAGAACAGACATTTCATCTTGAAATGATATTTAAAATAATAACAGATGAGAGAACATGGTGAATAGGTGTACGTATGCTAACGCTAACACCTTCAGCTACATGACGCACAGACAGAACTGTGGTAAGTGTCTGGTATGTTAACGTAACATATGAACAGTTATTCAGATAACTATAGCATAAAGAACATGCTAACAAGTTTACCAAAGCATCAGTTTTACCCCAAATCACTAAATCCATTGAATTCTTCTTCCTCTGTGTCACTTCTAAACAACTCCACAAACTCCAGAGGTAGAGGAAGTGCAGATTCTTCTTCTGCGTCACTTAGAGCCTAGAGCGCCCTCTTGTGGTTGCCAGTGTGAAAATAACGAATAATATCACATATAAGTCGCTCTGGAGTATAAGTCGCACCCCGGCCAAAACCATGAAAAAAGGTGAAACGTATAGCCTGGAAAATACAGTAATAATTAACTAATTAGTAAATTACAACACATAATTTCCCATCCAGGTTTAGTCCTTGTGTAATTCAGCTTTAAACCTGATTTCCTCCTGGTTCATTCTCACAGTAGTTTTATTTAGCTCCCTTAATCGGCGAGCTACACTTTGCACCATTGGCAGAAATATACGAGAGCTCGCCACAATTACCCTCTCCACACATCTCAGACTCGTAATGGTGTATTTGATCCAGCCCTGGTCAGTCATTCAACACTTCTAGGTTCCCTGTTGTGGTGTGTGGGGTAATTTATGCGTTATGGTGAAAGCGAGGCCCCTCACGTGGATGAAATAGGCTTCAATGGCATACGTTTTTTTGTTTTACCATAGCTTAAACGTCTTGTGAATTAGGCATTAGCTTTAAATCTGCCTTACTTAATTTTCAAACTGCAAAAGAAAGAAGTACTCTCATAGTTCTGCAAACAGTAAAAAGGATGTGGCAGTTTAGCCTTGAGGTTCTCCACTTCTAAACCCAGAGTTACAGTTTAGTTTAATAGTCCTGGTTCAGATCTGTTTGGTACTATTTTAGCTCTAGTTCAATTCTAGTTCAGTAATAGATTTATCTCCCTCAAAAATCTATTATAGAACGTGGTGGCCCTCAAGGAAATGACCGAACCTTAACCAGTTTGACAAAAAGTGCCATAAACTTCACTAAAACCATGTTCACCAAGTCAAAGCCAATTTTTTTAGATCAACACCCTGTGGAATTTTACTATATTTATCCTATTTTGTCCAAATCTTATAAAAGGGAACTCTCCAGCGGCTTGATATGTTAAAATAAAAGCTGTAACATTCTTATTTCCAGTCAAATTAATCATTCTGGGAAGAATCAGGCTCAGTTAGTTCTCCAAACCAACAAGTAAAACATTATCCTAAAATAAAAATGTAATTGTTAGGACTTTTATATGGATTCTGCCTGGACATTTTTGCTTTATTACAAGTCCCTAAAACTACTTTTCTTGAATTTAGCTTTAACTTTTAAAAGAGAATTGTCAAAATCCAACAAAAGCTAATTTTAGTGTCAATTAGACGATCTTCCAACACCAGCTTTACTCATTCATACATTTAACAAAGACATTTTAAATCTGATTTCCTCTGAGCAGAGCTTGTTTCTACTTATAATTAGAGCAAAACAGAGACATGTGTTTGTGCTCCAAAAGGTTCAGGAACAGCTTCAGTTTTAATTGGGAAAAATAGGCCCTAAACGTACAGGGTTAATGTCATTTCAATTATCAACAAACTTACCATTATTACTATTTGTAACGTTTTATCCAGAGAGAGTTGAGAACCGTCGAACAGCAAACGTAGACGTTTCGAGGGATTCGTTTTCAAAGTCTTCCCTTCACCAAACATAGATACTTTTCATTATTCAAACGACAGAACATGTTTCTTTTTCACGTTGTTTCATCGGAATCTGAGCTCGTCTGTGGAACGCCATGACGCTATCCGACCCTCGCCACGCAAACGAACCAGGCTCGCGAGCGAAAGCCAGTTTAAGAGCGCACACAAACACACACAACGTTTTTGCTCACTCGCCGCCGTGTTTGCACAGACACGCTCGCCACATTCGTCGCGTTGCCCAAATCTAATTAACGTTCCCACTGTGTCCCTCCACATATGTCACACGCGAAACTCATCGGAGCCAAGATGCAAATAACAGCAGGCTGATGTAACCATTGCCGCCTCGCAGGCCTATTTCCTGCAGTGAAATGACCCGCAAATTAGAGCCGGCGTCGGAACATAATTAAAAACAATCGCTTAAAAAACTCGAGTATTTTTAACTGCGAAATAACGACGGCGGGAAAGTGGTCGCGTTCAGATGGCGCAAGGCGTTCAGAGGAGTTCATCTGCGCAGCGCTGTTGGTCTTCGGGCCGAACAGATGTAACGATAATATTCTGCCGCAAATGGTGACTTCAACGCAATGTTTGCAGACGGAAAATGAGCGTAAACGAGTTCAATTAAATCCGTCGTCGAAACTGCGCGAGCGTTTTACCCGCGAAGTTAAGCGTGCTAATATCCTGGTTTGTTTAAAAAAAAAAATATCTGTTCCCGATCAACAAAATGCAATATTATTAATAGTGTGAGATCATTGTATTTTATTGTATTTTGTTTTTTTTAAGTAGTGCGGGTTAGTGTTGGTGTAATACCTCATTTGTCCAGAGGGGAGCCATTGTAGCAAGCCTTTCAAAGGTCGGCAATCAAGACCGTTTTCAATCTGATCGATCAGTGAAATAGGCTAAATAAACATAGACTTTCACTTGGAAATAATCAAATAGTCCTATCTGCACAAAAATATGTTAAATTATTTCACTGAATCCACTTGTGTGCTGGATTAATATGGGACAATTCTTTTCTTAAAGCGCGTTTTTCACCCACAGAGACATAAAGATCAGTCCCACACACAACAAACTGTACAGTCTTGAACTGAACGAGATTCTGACAGAACGTACTGAAGGATTTGTTGATATATGATTCCAAGTATAAAGTATATTTAAGTTTTAAGTATAGAAAAATCAGGGGAAATTAACATTTTAGGCCAATTTTCAGTCAAATCAAGTTTACTCAAAAACTAAATCCAAAATCCCTCTGTAAAAAATAAAGCAAGCCATTTACACCTGGTTTTATTCATTTTTCAAATTTAAATGTCCCAAATAAAATGACATGATTTCCCCCCCTTTACATTTATGTGATTAAACTACAGGAGAAGTTTGAAAATGACGTCTCTGAATTACAGATTTTATCCACCTGCAGCGTCTCGCCTTAACTTATTTATTTATTACTTATTTGAATGAACAATAATATGACAATGCAGTAAAAAACATGATCTCATTTCACGTCGCTTTGGCAAATAAACTCCAAAAACATAAATTAATTCAAGCCATTAAACTCGTATATTTTTGTTCAGATCGTGGATTTATACACGTTAGCCACAGTTAGCTTCAGTTAGCTTCAGTTAGCTTCAGGGACATGTCCACAGTAAATCAAAGGAGATAAAGCTTGTCCATTACCTGAGTAAATAGAGTTTTTCCTGGATACAGACACTAAAGTAGATTATCTTCCCCAGAGTGCATCTCTCGTGTGCGGCTCCGTTTATGACAGCGAGCACTATGTCAATATTTATATTACACAGAGCGAGACAATCGTGTGGAGAGCCAAGCGCTTAGGCAGCAGCAGTATCGAAACTAAATATATATACTACAGATGAACGAGTGACGTGTCGATAAAGTACAGTTCGTATGTTTCAGTGCAGTAATAGCCAATATGTTTTTTTTTATTTATATATTTTTTTTATTATTTAACATATATTTAATACACACAAACCGGTGTATTAAAGCAAAAGTTCAATACTTCTTTCTTTTTTGCGTTTTTAATTTTTTTCTGTGTTTTTGGTTGTTTTTTTTCAGTTTTTTTTTTTGTTTGTCCTGTTTTTTTTTTGTGTGTGTGTTCTGTGTGTGTTTTTCTTCTGTTTTTTCTGCTTTTTGTTTTTATTTATTTCTTATTTACTATTACAAAGATACAGGGAAAAAACTGATGTATTAAAGCTAAAGTTCAATACTTCTTTCTTTTTTGTTTTGTTCCTTAAACCCTGTATCAGGTCATACGTTTTATACCATTTCAAGTGTTTCTTCTCCTCGAGGCCCGAGCCAATAGTCCATGAAATTAATCTTCATAATTCATTACAGAAAACAACAATGATACTAATAACCTGGGTCTCATTCAAAATGTATCTTCTTCTTCTTCTTCTTCTTCTTCTTCTTCTTCTTCTTCTTCTTCTTCTTCTTCTTCTTCTTCTTCTTCTTCTTCTTCTTCTTCTTCTTCTTCTTCTTCTTCTTCTTCTTCTTCTTCTTCTTCTTCTTCTTCTTCTTCTTCTTCTTCTTCTTCTTCTTCTTCTTCTTCTTCTTCTTCTTCTTCTTCTTCTTCTTCTTCTTCTTCTTCTTCTTCTTCTTCTTCTTCTTCTTCTTCTTCTTCTTCTTCTTCTTCTTCTTCTTCTTCTTCTTCTTCTTCTTCTTCTTCTTCTTCTTCTTCTTCTTCTTCTTCTTCTTCTTCTTCTTCTTCTTCTTCTTCTTCTTCTTCTTCTTCTTCTTCTTCGCTCATTTCTCGTGTCGTTTGGCTCGTATCACCTTCTTCCCCGTTCTTGAAATCCTCAAAGTACAAATAGTTGAGTTTTTGGACCATTTTTAGCTGTGAGAGTGTGAACATGGCTGTTGTTCCTTTCCTCGCAGTCACATTGTACGAGAAAAAACTGTATTGTTTAGAATCCTCAGCAGCGTCAAAATCAGCTGTTTGTGAGTGCAAAGAAAAAAGTAAAGGAGTAACAGTAACAGACTAAAACAAAATGTATGAATGAACTGTACAGAAGATTTAGTTGTATTGAGCTATTTTCTTGACATTTATTGTAAAAAGGAACATTTTAGAGACTAGCGACCACTTGTGGAAGCTAATGGGGCTCCAAATAAAACAAAATAAATAAAATAAATAAAATAAATAAAATAAATAAAATAAATAAAATAAATAAAATAAATAAAATAAATAAAATAAATAAAATAAATAAAATAAATCGAAAACCTGAATTAAATACAAAAATATAAATATAAAACTAAATGTATAAATATAAATAAGATGTAAATAAAATAGATAAAGATACAACGGTTCCAAGTTCAGTCGATGTCTTTGCCTCACTGTCAGATTGTCAGTCATCTTTCATCATGTGCTAAACCCGTAAAAGTCCATTGTAAAACCGACCGCCTGCAGACAAGATCAAACATAATTTGCGTCTAATGTGATTCCGATCCCACCGTGATGCAACACCACATCACAAGCGTCCCTGGCGACCGCACGTACCATCAGCGATGTGCAGAAAATGACTCGAGGGCCGTACAGTACAGTCGTTCATACTCTTGTTATTGCTTTCAAACGTACCACGGTTGCGCCGCTACATCATACGAAATCTATCTCGCTCGCAGATGGCGTTCTACAACCCAAGCAATATGTCGCCGCGCTGACCCCTCCGACTTCGAGATGTAATAACTGCCAAAGAAATAAGGGAGCGAACCAAAAAGCAATCTGGGCAGACGCTGATGATATCGCACTTCGGAGGAAACAAAAGGGATCGCAATATTGCAGCAGCGGCCTGGCAGATGGCGCGGGGTAATCAGGGCTTTTACTTTGTATTGATCAAAGTATACAGTGAAGACAAACATGGTGCAATCCGGCTGTAAGGGCTCTCGATACGTTCTCCCAATATGAAGGAGACGGCCGCTGATGGAGACAACGCTGGAAAACCGTCAACCGACATTAGCGCGGATGATGCTTGAAGGGGTTGGATTTTTTTCAAGCAGAGAGTCGGCCAGATGTCGTCGCTTTGACTATATTTACTCGTCGTTCAATAAATAATGGCTGGAACATGGCTGTTTTTGGGCCTTACTGTATCGTGTGTACGTGTTTTTGTGCATGTTTTTTGCTATCCGTTTGTGGTACGACGAGATTTGAGCTGATGAGGGTCAAATAAGTCAAATAATAGATCCGAAATAGGCACTTCAGCATTTTTTTTGCCTATTTACTTATCGCAGCTCATGCTTTTCAACAGTATTTACAAGGATTAACCAGATTTTGGGTTATTGTGTCCGTAAAGTACCGTAATGTTTGGGCTATAGAGCACACCTGAGTATAAGCTGCACCAACAAAGTCCCCTGAACAGTGCTTCTACCCACGTCCTCTTCTACAGTGTGTCGAACGCTTAAGCTTCCTGCTAGAGTGCCCCCCGGTGGTAGCAGGGTTCAAAGCGTGGGGAAAAAGTAGCGGTACGGAAAATTACTGTAGTTTATATTTATATTATATTCTTCACTGGCAATCCACAGTATATAGCACTTCGTTGTGTGCTATATACTGGGGTGTATTATTCATTGACTTAGTACTGCGTATTGGTTTTGCAGTTGAGTCGGAGGTTTCCAGTATAACCATAGATTGAGAGAAAGTATTTGGGAATCTGAGTTGCAAATCTTGACTCCTGCGCTGTTAGAAAAAAAACAAAAACGGTTAAGTGTGTTCTTATTGACATGTGACAGGAAAGAGGTTCTGGGTTCCATTGCCAAACGGTGCGAGATCATTTTGCTCTCTCTGCTTAAGTAAGTGTCCTCACTGGTGCTCCAATTTCCTCGAACACCAAAAACTCATGGGTCAAGCTGTACCAAAGCGGCGTCTCATGACTGATCCTCAATCCACTCTTTTATATCACACCTTGTATTGATAGACGACTTAATTTATTGATCCCGAAGGAAAGCTCTCACTCTTACCCCGCTCTGTTGTTTCGGTTGGTGATTCCCTCTTATGTTCTTGCTTTGCAGTATGGCCGAGTTACAGGTCAGATCTGTGGAGAGGCGGTGCTGCTCGCAGTAAGAACGCATGTTTTTTAAAGCAACAAAAAACACACGTAGTACAAACACATGTGAGTAATTGAATAAATGCAAGTCTAATGCCCTGCTGCGGGACGTTCCAGGCAAAGCAGTCACATCTCCGTGGAAACGAGCACCACCAGGCAGACCCCCAACCTTAATGTTACATAGTGCACATTTCAATCCTGCTATGACGGTGTTCCCTCATCATTAGTGTATTCGGAGTTGTATTTTGTTTGGCTCAGTCATGCAGTGTTGTCCCACGTTTGAGTCTTGAGCGCTCAGAAAATGTCTGTTTTCACCTACCCCCTATCACCTCCTTATCTGTATTGTACTTGTGATTACCCAATACAAAATCAGACCCATCAAAACATCACAAAAAGGTTAGAAAATGTTGTATTTTTCAACAAAAGCTGAGAAAGGTCAGCCGGACTGAAACGTTGTGTCAATAAAGTAAATGAAGCGTGAGGAAGAGAAGATGAGATAAGAGAAGATAACCTTTATTTGTCCCACAATGGGGATATTTCAATGTTGCAACACATATTAGGTACAGAAGTATGATAATAAAGAAACAGATCATTTATAAAGTATGGGAGTTTTTCTACAAACAGCCCTCTACGCGCCCAGTCAGGAGTGCAAAGTCTCTACCGTGTAATGTCACTATGAAGAGGCGGGGCTTATACATTCTGCAGTTTTTTGAACAGGAAGTCAACAGAGCTGTTTCTAATGTTGAGCCTTTGTAGACGATATCGCAGTTTGCTATGGACGAAATGCAAAATAAAGATAAAACGCACAATATGTCTTCTTCAGGAGATGTTGAATGAAGTTGAATGAGCTGGAGCATCGAAGCTACAACGGTAAAGTCTGTGCTCTGGAAACCCCTCGTAGCCCCTCCCTCTCTGCTCTGAACATGAGTCAGGCTCCAGAGGAATGAATGGCTGCTGCTGCTGCTGCTCACTACTTTCCCTCTCACTCATGGCCGGCTGCCAGAGCTCTAATTTAAGCTCCAGGCCTTCAGCCGGAGAGAGGGGAAGTGCAGAGGAAGTCTAGCAGGCACAAGTGCAGCGGCGGCGGGGGGGGCCCCGCTCCCTGGAGTGGAGTGGATGGCTGTTAAGCTCATCAATGGGATGAGTCATTGGCCCTGCTCTGCCTCAGGACTAAAGTGCTCTGTTACTACCTGCTCCTCGGCCGGGATTGGGTTTCCTGCAGAGAGCTCACTGCAAAAGGGGAAAATCAAGACTGCATATGTATAATCTCAATTGTTGTTTTTGATCAGTTTATAGTTCTTAAGTAGATGGAAAATCACAGCAAAAATGGAAGATCTGAGTCACGTGAATTCAAAGCGTGAATATGGATTTGAATAACTATACTTTTGTTTATTGCGTAGGATTACAAACATGTCCCTCTGTTTTTTGTTCTTTAATTAGGTGGATTTTCTATTATAATTTATCTTTTCTACTTGAAGATAGAAAAAAAATACCTTAAACTAAATCTGCAGCAGGAAACAGCAAGTCACAACTACCAAGTCATTTGAACTTGTTTCATCACGATTGACAATATTTCAATACAACCTAATTGCCACGGGTCATGGAAACAGTATAAGTGCACATGACACGCAGCAAAACCGGTCCAAAACATTACAAAACGATTAGATGACCTTGCATACATCGTCATCCGTAGAACACACGTTTAACCAGAGCTAAGATCAAGATTCAAATTGTGAATTCCAGTCATTTTAACCCAGGCCGGGTCATGTTTTTTTGCAGTGCGGTCGCAGAGTCGCATGCAGAGTCGTGCAGGCGGCTGTCTCGCATCAGTTAAGCCAACATTTCCATATCAGGCTCATGTAAAGGTCGAGGGCAGCCGCGGCCCACTGCAGGCTCGTGGTGGTTGGCCCGACGGGCAGCTGGATCTATTTGGGCCGGTTTCAGTTTCAGCCTCCCACCTTCCTACTCTCTAATCCCTCCCACCTTCCTACTCTCTAATCCCTCCCACCTTCCTACTCTCTAATCCCTCCCACCTTCCTACTCTCTAATCCCTCCCACCTTCCTACTCTCTAATCCCTCCCACCTTCCTACTCTCTAATCCCTCCCACCTTCCTACTCTCTAATCCCTCCCACCGACTCTCGTGTCACTTTATCATTTTCAGCGCTAGTCTGGATATGAAATCAACTGAGAGACAAAGGATAAGAGCAATTCTAAAACTGTGCTTGGGATCAAAGGGGTCGTACACGAGCTGTTTTTCACGCCAAAATCGGGGCTAAACTTTGAAACTTTGAGCTGAACCTGAACTGAAACAGGACGAAACCAAGTCTACAATAGGACTAAAACTGGGATCAAACCGGGACCAAAACGGTGTAGAGTCGGGTTTAGTTTCTGTGGCTCACTGGACCAGTCGAGTCCTGGTTTAATCATTTCTTGGACCTGCATTAGCACTTGTTAGACCTGCTATAGTCTGGTTTTAGACCTGGTTTACATCAGATAGTACTCAGAAAGCAACATTTCTTTCTTAGATGACTTGGTTGTTCATTTAATTATTGTTTATTTGACCGATAAGATAACCTTTATTTGTCCCACATTGGGGAAATTCCATTGTTGCAAAGCAGATTAGGAACAGAAGTATATAATTAAACATACAAATAACTTAAAATAAAAACACTCTTGTAGAAAAACTCTTGGATAAAACCTCTTATACTCTTGATAGAAATAACAATCTACTGCTATTTACAGCTGTTATATGGACAGAAAATATTGCACCAGGATGATGGACATTATGTCACAGTATTGCACATGAGTATGACAGTATTGCACATGAGTATGACAGTATTACACATGAGTATGACAGTATTGCACATGAGTATGACAGTATTACACATGAGTATAACAGTATTGCACATGAGTATGACAGTATTGCACATGAGTATGACAGTATTACACATGAGTATGACAGTATTGCACATGAGTATGACAGTATTACACATGAGTATGACAGTATTACACATGAGTATGACAGTATTGCACATGGCAGTATTGCACATGAGTATGACAGTATTGCACATGGCAGTATTGCACATGAGTATGACAGTATTGCACATGGCAGTATTGCACGAGTATGACAGTATTGCACATGAGTATGACAGTATTGCACATGGCAGTATTGCACATGAGTATGACAGTATTGCACATGAGTATGACAGTATTGCACATGGCAGTATTGTACATGAGTATGACAGTATTGCACATGAGTATGACAGTATTGCACATGGCAGTATTGCACGAGTATGACAGTATTGCACATGAGTATGACAGTATTGCACATGACAGTATTGCACATGAGTATGACAGTATTGCACATGAGTATGACAGTATTGCACATGGCAGTATTGCACATGAGTATGACAGTATTGCATATGATTATGACAGTATTGCACATGGCAGTATTGCACATGAGTATGACAGTATTGCATATGATTATGGCAGTATTGCACATGACAGTATTGTACATGAGTATGACAGTATTGTAGCGATAAGTAGCGATGTCAAGATTATTTGGTTAATAGATAATCATGATTATTCAGGTGATATATATATATATATATATATATATATATATATATATATATATATATATATATATATATATATATATGATAGTAAGGAAGGGCTAAAAAGGATAATTGTGTGATAGTAGTAAGTACCGCAGCTGCACAATATAATGCAAAAGTCTTGTATCACAATATTAAACAAGGTTCTCCTGCCAAACAAGAATAAGCCTTGATTTAGTAACAATTTTGTCTCCGTTATGTTTGAATGATGCATTAAAGCGTTAACATGCTTGTTTTAATATAGCTAGTTTACCGTATTTTCCGGACTATAAGTCGCACCTGAGTATAAGTTGCACCAGCCAAAAAATGCATAATAGAGAAGAAAAAAACATATATAAGTTGCACTGGAGTATGAAATGGGGTTGCAAGTGTGAAAATAATATCACATAACTCGCTCCCCGACCAAAACTATGAAAAAAGGTGCGACTTGTAGTCCGGAAAATACGGGTAATTTAGTTTAGTCCTTATTCAAAATGTATACTCCAAACACGTAAACCTGCATGTAAAGTTCTTTTGTATCATGCTGTTTTCGTCACATAAACTTGACTTTATCCCTGTGAAAGTTTGATTTAGTCAAACATATTATGCAATGCGAATAAAAGTGAATTAAGGATTTGACTGTTAATGTGTCACGGTTCGAATAATCCTAGCATTATGTCCAGGCAGAGGACAATGAATGGCCACAACATGAACTTTCCATTCGTCTCTGAAGCTCCCGTAGGTATAAACGCTATCTTTACACTCTGTTACTCGCGGCTGCCAAGAGCGGCGCGATACCATCGAACCCGAGTGGATCATGGACGACGCACCGGCTTAAAGTGGACAATGGTTTATCACCTCCATTTGGGTGTCGGCCTTCTGCTTATCGGGGCCGCCGCGACCACAGAGCGGTATCAGCGCCGGTGCAGGTCGCTCTGACCTCGCACTCCACTGAACCGGCGTGCGGCATGTTCTCCCATCGCCGTGGGGACGTGTGTGTGTGACATGGCAGGCACGAGAACAGCAGGACACAGACAGGACCTAAGTGTGTATCTGCTCGAGACACACACACACACACACACACACACACAAAGAGTTCAGAGTTTTCAGAGTTCTAACCAATAGCACTGACGAATAATAGGATCCATTAATTACCGTATTTTCCGGAGTATAAGTTGCACCAGCCAAAAAATGCATAAAAGTGAAGAAAAAAACACATATATAAGTCGCACTGGAGTATGAAATGCGGTTGCAAGTGTGAAAATAACAAATAATATCACATATAAGTCGCTCCGGAGTATAAGTATATAAGTATTAATATAAGTATAAGTCGCATCCCGGCCAAAACTATGAAAAAAGGGGCAACTTATAGTCCAGAAAATACGGTATATAGGTTGTTTTATCATTGTTCATTGTTTTATGTTGAATCACCAAAGCAAGTTCCTATGTTTGTGAATTCTGTTGATTGACAACGGGAATAAACTTTTTTCTGATTATGATTTTCAACTCCAAAACAAATGCTTACTCAATGTTATTTCAGACTTAATAACACGTTCCCTCATCTTTTTGTTCCTGTTTCGACTGTCGCTCATAATGTTTTGCCTGGTAAGATAAAGATACAATAAATGCTAACATTTTAGTCGAAGCTAACTGTTTCTTTCCCAAAACTAATCTTTGAGTAATAAAGCACCTTTCGAACACCCACTTAGAAAAGCCTTGTGTGGACTCGTGTTGCACTGGATCTGGTTTTGGCATTAGTCCGGACGGTTAACGGAGGCTGTGCGCTGACGGTTCACAGGGACAGCGCCATGACGACGTGTGTGCACAGAGCTGATGGTGCAACAGGAATGTTAAAAGCCCTCATTATCTGAGGGAAAGTGTGAACGCTGGCCAGAGTCATGTTGACATGTCAACTCCATGATGTGCAATCAGCGAGTATCAAAGCCACACAAGTCCATGATGTGCAATCAGAGTGTATCAAAGCTACACAAGTCACACACAAGTCACACACAAGTCACTGCTTTGAGAACAACAAAACACGTGAGAAACACTGCTCTAGTCCCACTCTTTCTCTTATCTTACAGTTCATATGACAGCTTAGACTACTAATTTTAATCATTTTAATTTTAACAATTTTTAAAAAAAAAGAAATTTTTTCCCTGTTTGTCCCCCTGTTAAATGCAGTTTTTTTCATTAAATGCATTTTTTTCCTGTTTAATGGATTTTTTCCCCTGTTTGATGCATTTTTCTTGTTTAATGCATTTTCCCTCTTTGATTAATTTTTTTCCTGTTTAATGATTTTTTCCCCCTGTTTAATGCATTTCCCTCCTGTTTAATGCATTTCCCTCCTGTTTAATGCATTCCCCCCTGTTTAATCCATTTCCCCCCTGTTTAATGCATTTTTTCCCTGTTTAATGCATTTTTTTCCCTGTTTAATGATTTTTTTTCCTGTTTAATGCATTTTTTCCCTGTTCATTGCATTTTTTCCCTGTATAATACATGTTTTCCCCTGTTTAATGCATTTTTTCTTGTTTAGTGCATTTTTTCCCAGTTTAATGCATTTTTTACCCTGTTTAATGATTTTTTCCCCCTGTTTAATTCATTTATTCCCTGTTTAATGCATTTTTTCTATGTTTAATTCATTTTTTTCCCTGTTGTGTGAAGCACTTTGAATTGCCTTGTGTATGAATTGTGCTCTAAAAATAAACATTAATTAAAAAACGACTTAAAACGTTGTAAACATATTCAGGGTTATGCAAAACAGTAGCACTTATATCCAAAGCAAGAGAAGATCATTCTGTTTTTAAAAAAAAAACTGTTTTCTGTTATAATTCAAAGGCGGAATGGACGATTTTTTGGCCCAAATCTGAGTCTCATTTCCTCGTGGCGTGGACTCCCGATTAGTCCTGCCACGTATCAATCATAAAACTCACCTATCGCTCACCTGCAGCCTCGTTGGCTCATCCCCAGCAGAGCAGCACGTTTCCCTGTGTCTAAGCGCATTGATCTATCATAATATAGTTCCCTCAGTGTACGGGACAAAAATAAGAAAGACAGTTCGAGCTGACTCAGAAGAGACGGAAATCTACGGGAGACGAGAGATGCGATGTGATCCGTCGCGCTAATAATCAAATGCATGTGTAGACGCAAGGCTTTTTTGTGCGTCCGCACGGGGGGAGTGCGCATGCGCACTTCCGCTTGAGTTCTCAAATCGGCGAAATATTTTCCATTACGCCTTTAATATCAACACATTTATTTTCTTATTAATGTTTAAACTGTCACAAAAATATGTTGCTTGCGTGTAAATTGCCCAGTACTTTTAGTCTGGGTCAGTGCATGCTAATGAACGTGATGTACATGCTGTAAAACACATTTACATCGTTACAAACGTTCTCGTTCAAACAGTAGGGAACACTTTTCTCTGGAGACAAGCTGGGAGAAGTGCGTTGCCCATGGACACACGTTGTGCATTGTAACTACAGAGCTACGACTGCTCCACTATGATATATGGCACCTGATATATATTCCCATCCCGGTGCGAGCCTGCAAACAAATGTACAGTTTTTTCTGTACTATAAGTCACATTTCTTGGGGGAAATGTATTTGATAAAATCTTAGACCAGGAACATCTTGAAATGCAGTTTAAAATAATAACAGATGAGAGAACATGGTGAATAGGTGTACGTATGCTAACGCTAACACCTTCAGCTACATGAGGCACAGACAGAACTGTGGTAAGTGTCTGGTATGTTAACGTAACATATGAACAGTTATTCAGATAACTATAGCATAAAGAACATGCTAACAAGTTTACCAAAGCATCAGTTTTACCCCAAATCACTAAATCCATTGAATTCTTCTTCCTCTGTGTCACTTCTAAACAACTCCACAAACTCCAGAGGTAGTGGAAGTGCAGATTCTTCTTCTGCGTCGCTTAGAGCCTAGAGCGCCCTCTTGTGGTTGCTAGTGTGAAAATAATCTCGCTCTGGAGTATAAATCGCACCCCGGCCAAACTATGAATAATGGTGCGTGCGACTTATAGTCCGGAAAATTCGTTTAAAAAGCTCTCCGTCATTAGCGTCAGTGACTAAATTGTGTACGTTTGTCGCGTAACTTTCGATGTACATTGTCAGGTTGGTGTAAAAGGGAGAGAAGGTGCGAGACGGCATTAAAGGAGAAGTGAAAATCCCCCTCCGCAGAGCTATTTGAGGCGGCGTGGACGGCCCACCACCTTGGCGCGTGAGGCGGGCTGCTCTGTGGCATTACGCTCTGAAAATAGAGATCACAAACCTGCCATTGTTCTTCCAGCGGCTCATCTTTACACGAGATACAGATTATATATAACGCCTCAGTGTCAGCGTGTTCTCCGTGCTCACCGTGTGCACAGACACGACACAGGACATGTAATAAGAGAACCTTTATGTGCAACGACAAGTACGAAAGAAAAGTATCAAAAACACAAATACCTAAATAAATTAGATTAAGGTGAATAGAGTAGGATGATAACATGAAATATCACAAAGTTGCACAAAACAAAGTCTAAACTATATATGGCGTTACGGTTGTGTATGCATGGTTGTGTAATGGTTATGTAGTTTCTTTTTTATCTATTGCTTTCTTAATTTATTACCCCTTTCCCCCATTGTGATTCTCTGTTTGTATGAAAAAAGTGATAAAAAGTGATAAATGAATATGCATTTCCTTGTAGATAGTAATGTACAGTTATGGCTATTTATAGTGCTATGGGTATGTACAGTATATGGTTATTTACACTACATGTTTATTATAGTTTGCAAAGTACCAAAGCCATGTACAGTATTATAGTTATGTAAAGTAATATGATTATTTATAGTGCTTTGGATAAGTAGAGTATATAGTTATGTACAGTAGGGGTTAGGGTAGGGTTTACTATAGCTTTTCATCGTACTATGTTGTGCACAGCAAGCCACTAATAATAGTATTGTATATAACCATAGTACTGCACATAACTTTGTACATAACTTTGTACAGGTTTCAATAGACTGTTTCAGAACCTGGATCAAGAGGAGGTCAGAGAGGAAGGAAACCTGAGGACAAAAGATCCAACCTCACCTCCAGAGTCCACTGAAGCTCCAGAGACTTCAGGTCAAACTCCAGGTCAAAGGTCCAACTTCTGCACAAGGTTCTTTGGGGCTCCGAAGAAGGTTTAAGTGACAACCAAAGTATGTGTCAGACTCAAAACCAAGAGGGGAACGAGACCTCAGGAAGCCCAAAGTACACGGCGAGTCCAGAGGACGTGGCTAGTTCAGAGGACGTGGTGAATCCAGAGGACGTAGTGAGTTCAGAAAATACCAGGAGGAGGTTAGAGACGAGGCTCATTTTGAATACATGAAGACAAAAGAGCCAGCCTCAGCATCAGAGTTCATTGGAGGTCCTCCAACCTCACCTCAGACCCTGAGATCAGTGGCGAGACTGGTGAGCCAGGCTCTGGTGAAGAAAATCCTCAAAAAGCTACAGACCAAAATGAGGTCCAACCACCATGCAGTAGTGGAGATTCTAAAAAAGAGGGCTCTCCACCAGTTCAGTGTCCCTGGGGAAAGCTGGAGCTCGAGACTTGAGCTATGAACAGTCTTCTGGTGATGGCTTTGGGACCAGCAACCCCAAAAGTTCCAGAAGGACGTCATGAAACATCTCAGGCAAAACCTTCAGGAACCGGCCCAGAACTGGACTTGCACAATTCTATTCAAAATGGGACAAACCTTGAGGATGGTCTATTAGACAGCAGACCTTCTCATTCTTCAACACAGAGACAAATGTCAGGGAAGAAGGTCTAAACACCAGGCCGCCATTTTGAGGTTCTTCTTCTGATGTTCAGTTCATGTAGCCTTGCTCTGAAAAAACAAACCTAACCCTAGGTAAATATTGTATATAAATGTAAATGATTATGTACAGTATATGGTTATGCACGTATGTAGTATATGGTTATATACAAATACAATGGTTATGTACAGCATATGGACAAACATAAATATAAGAAACATGATTTAGATATACTCTTAATGTTAGCAGCTTTGATCAGTTTTATGTTATCTTCAATTATTCATTTGATAGACCTATAATTTAACTTGTTTTAGGATGTTTCTGACTCTTTTCAATACCTTGCGCCTTAATTAAAAAAAACTATTTAACTTCCTTATTCGAAGCTATCTTGTAACCAGTCAGAAATGTCAACAAAGCGGGAAAGTACTGCGCATCACGTCGGAAATAAAACCAGTCAAAACTTCTCAGATGCAGTGGACCCAGGCGTGTGCTCGTCTCACTCACACCAACACACAGGAAGCTCCACAATGACTCGACGCCG
This sequence comes from Eucyclogobius newberryi, assembly GCF_026437365.1. Classification (NCBI taxonomy): domain Eukaryota; kingdom Metazoa; phylum Chordata; class Actinopteri; order Gobiiformes; family Gobiidae; genus Eucyclogobius; species Eucyclogobius newberryi. Next base: position 20,486,901 of record NW_027315723.1, on the reverse strand, counting down.
CGGTGATTTAGGTTCAGACGGGCAGTGACTCATTCTTTCCATTGTGCGGCTCTTTTCTGTGCATATATATGTGTGTGTGTGTGTGTGTGTGTGCGCGTGTGTGTGTGTGTGTGTGTGTTTATGTGTGTGAAAGTGCAGGTGCGTAGCTCATGCACTGCGCTTGCTCCGGGGCCCGAGTGGATCCCAGCACGCTCCTCGGTCTGATGAACGTCGTACTCTGTGTTTTATGGTGCGAGTTGTAGCAGAACGCATCGCTGAGCATATGGCAACGCACGCGACAGCACTTCAGAGGCGGGAAGATGAGGCTAAAGTGGCTTTTATTGAGCAAATAACTTCATGTTACAGTCCCCTCACATTTGGGATTGTTCAGTGAATCCGCTTCAGCCGTAACTGTTGTGTGGCGTGGTTGTAATCTGGAAAGGTGCTCCATGTTTTTACAGTTAGTTTACCTTCATGAGATTATAAAGTATGATTAAGAACCTTTATTCGCCTCGCAATGGGGAAAAGTCAGTGTTGCAAAATGAGCATAAAAATGATGCAATAAAAACAAAGATAAATGACTAAAACTAGACTAGAATAGATTTAAGATGCAAAAAACATAAATAATCAAATCTAACGCTGGGCAAAAAGCGTAAAAATGCACAGCTACAAAACTATATGAACAATAAGTGGCTATGGCAACGTTTATGTAACAGAATTTATTCATGTATTGACTTTTATTTGACCAGGAAAGTCTATTTCAGGGGAGTCCTGGCCCCCAGAGAGGAGGAGCCTGTTCTGGCCCCAGAGAGGAGGAGCCTGTTCTGGCCCCAGAGAGGAGGAGCCTTTTCTACATGTTTTTAGTGGTTGGGGAAACCGGAGCGGCCGCAGGAAACCTACGCAGACACAGAGAGAACATGCAAACGGCAAACTCCACTCAGAAAGGCCCCGCGCCACATGGAAGTTGAACCCAGGACCTTCTAGTTGTGAGTATTCTCCACTAACTACACCGCCCATGGTCATAAAATGTGCTAAATAAATAAAGTGGAGTAAAGTGACTTCAGTGCATTGCACCAGTGATTAGTGGTATTACACGTGATTACTAAAGGTTATGATTCAGTTTCAGCGCTAAAAGTGCCATTTCTACGCTGCTACGCTACGTATACGCTGAGGCCGCACGATGGCCGAGCGAGCTGTGGTTTCTTGTGATCAGACCTCTATTATGTTAAATAAACGGAGCAGACATGCGCTGCAGCGTCTGAAGAAAGCAGGAGAGCGACGCTGCTCGAGATCTGATCCAAACGGAAAAGAGGTCAGATCGGTCTTGGGTTCAACTCCCGGGTTTGCATGTTATTCTACTTGCGGGGGGGAACCCTCTGGTTTCCCCCCGTCAAAAACCCTCTGGTTTCCCCCCGTCAAAAACATGCACAGCAGAAATAGTCCTCCAGCTAAAGTAGTCTTGACTCTGGGTTGCCAGGCCTCAAGCGCCGACCTGGCAACACTGACCTGACCTGTGCAAATTGGGGCCCGAGCCGCAGTTTAACGTCTGCAGTTCACGTACACGTCACTTTAAGTTGTACCGCATCGAATACCAAGGAGTACCAAAGTATTTCCAAAAGCTTCAATAATACATCAATTAGGAGAAATGTCTTCACGCTCCTCTTTGTAGCTTTGGTCACGTGACATCTATAAAGATATAAAGTAAATCCCTCCGTGTGCTATGGCGACGCGCCACATCAAAGTGCCAGCGCGGGAGTCGGGGAAGCAGACATCAAATGTGGGATCAGAGTGTGGAGCGCTGATGAAAAGAGCAGGATTTTCCCTCACCGCGGAATACCTGAGGAAAGTATCGCAGATCGGGTCTTTGAGGAGGAAACGGGGAACATCAATCGTAACTTTAACTACGCCGTAAAAGCAGAAAGACGAGTCGCAATTAAGTCAAGATTACAGTTGAGTGGTTACAATCGGCGAATATACAGACAGCAGTTATTGAAGTGATTTATCTATTCTTCCTGGGGTCCAAGACATGGTGATATGACATCTAATTACAGGGTAGTGTCGCCCCACTGCAGATGTACGGTAAAAACACACTTTTTTCTGGTTGTGTTTACTGATTTTGAAGCGATTTTGTGTGGTGCACGTTTTGTTTCGCTTAATACGCCTTATAATCCAGGGCGCCTTTTATATGAAAAATGATCAAGAATAGACCATTCATTGATGGTGGGCCTTATAATCCAGTGTGCTTTATAGTGCGGAGAATACGGTAAATCTTAGTCCCGTGCGAATCGTCCATGTCTTTGTTTCGGGCTGGTTTAGTCCCACCTTGAAGCAATTCAAAATGTCTCCGAGTCCATTTTCACGTCCAAATCTGAACTAGATTATTATTAATTCCCCACGGAACCTTTGCCGATCCCATCATAGGGTTAAAAAGTGTAAAAAGGACACAAAACAAACTTGAACCCGGGAAGTAGAGCCCCGTTGTCGCAGCAACCGAAGACCGAGCAGTATGGAGGCTCTTTTGGGAAAGTTTGGATGCTTTTGGTGCAAAGTTTGGATTATCCATGGATGCGTTAAAGGAGAGAGTGTCATAAGACGTCTGATCGTGACGACGTGGTCAAAACAAACACGTCTCACACTAACGCTGCACCTAAAGTAGAAGAAACATTGGGACAAACCTATGAATTAAAAGGTTTGTATCATGTTTAAATGTGTTTGCCAGTCCAACATTTCAGGAATAAAGTCTGTTAAAACTAGTGTATTACTGACATTGCTGATCTCGTGCGAATGATTAAAAAAAAAAGAAAATACAGACGTTGTGGGGCCATTTCATTTTTACTAACGTCCCAAGGTAAAGCTTATCCCGTCCGAAAAGGCTTATGGGGCTTTAGAGTTCAAATGCTATTGGAAGGCCTATTCACAGAGCGGATTTTGCTCTATGGAGATGGATAAGTTAAATGCCATACTATGGAACATCAAGAGATAATAGAGATAAGCAGCTGACAGAACCTCCACCAAAAGATATATAGTTCACCTTTAATGTTGCAAACCCCATGAACAGGCCGGTGTCAAAATAAAAGCATTAAATAGCTGTAAATCATGTAGCCTCACTGCAATGCTCATTCTACACTTTATAAATACAGTTTTTGGTGTGTCTTTGTCTGGTGGTGCGGACAGCTGCGTCACGTGACTTCCTGAGGGCCTGGTCATGTGACTGCTCCTTACTGGAACCCAGGAAGTGCTTGTCTGTGGCTCTGGCTTCGCACGTCTGTCTGAAGACGCTTCAAACTCATTTATAATGCATCAAGGCTACTGTGCAACCACTGAGTCAAAGTACTGCACCTTTCAAATGCACACAAAAAGTAAAAGTCAAAATGATTCGTGACGTGTTTGGGGCCGTTAGACAGTTGAAACTCAATAATGACCAAAGGATAAACTATCACATTATAAAAAGTATAACATGCAAGGAATATGTGCATCTTTTTGTGCATTAGACAGAGGCTGACAATGATAAAGAAGGTAAAAATAATATAGAAGAAAAGGGACATGCGTCATCACTTTAGTGCCATGGGTATACATATGGAATTCACTTACACAATCAAATAATTGAATTAAATAAAATGTATAAAATTAATACAATAAAAAACAAAAATATTTGTATTGCAGGTGCTTTTGTTTCGCTCAAAGTAACGTTTTACGACAAAATGGAATCTTAAAGTAGTTAGTCTGTGTCGTAGCTTCGATTGTGCAAAGCTTAGCTAGCTTGTTTGCTAACAACAGGGGGAGATAAAGGACATTTCAACAATTCATTTCCTCAACAAACTGAAACATCTTGTTTAGCGACAGAAAGGATCATAAAGTCTGTATCGGGGATAATGGTGAGCGTAGCTGGAGTGGTTTTCTACTCTTCTCACTGTAGACCTTTACATTTATTATTAGACTGTAGCAGCTCGTTCACATTTCATTCGTGTTTTGAGCTGTTACGGAAGAAAATGTCATTAGCCACCACGGACTCATCAAAATTCAGAATATTATTACATCACCTGCATAACGTCTATGAGTGACTATCAAGGCTAATTCAAAATAAGAACGTGGCATACAACTCATACATGCACCAGACTCCGAGCCGTTATGGAGACTTTGATTGAATTAGCAGGATCAGTTTAGCCCGACTTCCTGGAGCATTCTGAGGCTGTATATCCTGTCCCTGCGCCGCACCGGAACAGTCATAATGAAACTGACTGTAAACGCTACACAACACCCACACTGGAAAGGCTCGGGCCACGTCATACAAAACAACAACAGAAACGATATATATACATGAACGGTCTAGATCTGAGTACTGCACTGGCCAAATATCACTCCAGTACACGTGAGAAAAGCTCAATTAAGCTATTATTGAAGCTAAAGTACTGACGTATTTACTGTAGAAATCAAACTTTTATATTGTAAGTGTTGCTAATGATAACGTAGACAAGACAAGATTCTACAGACAAGATGCAAATTGTATTTTAATCTTATCCTCTTCAGTCTACCCTGTATGTAAATGTTGTCAAAGCTTAGATTAGAAACACAAGAAACATATTCGGTTTGTAGCATGGGTATGTACATTGAAAAACCTATTTTACTTATTGACTGTCTCCAAACCATAAGCAAACTCACTGCTTTGTTAAAACTGCAGATGTTCCTAAAAAAGCTTTTAAAATAGATTAAAAGCCACGTCACAACGACGGAATCTGTTACTGCGCAATCATAAGGCTTTAACTTGTACTTGTACTACTTTGAACCATTAATATAAAATATACTGGAGTAGAAAATCTGTATATTTCAAGTACTATAGTGGAGTCAAAGTAAAATATGACTTGAGTACAGCACAGATCCACAAAAACTGTACTGAATCTGGTCTCATTTGTTTCATGTTAATTTTTGACAAAAAACATTGAGCTAATTTATGCGCCAAAAGCAAATATCGTGTCTATTTGTTTATTTATATTGATCCCATTTGCTTAAAGTTGTACATTTAAAAACCTATCAAACACATGACAATTTATTATTGCTTATTTTTGACTTGACAAACTTCACTCATTGAACACAGTTGCAAATGGAAGCGTTTTGTGTCCGGTTCCGAATGCAAAAAGGAAAAAGAATATTAGCAATAAGTCAAATATTGTTGGCTTGAGTTACAACATGTCTGGGAAAATGGCCCCTCAGTCGAAAAAACCATTTTGGCAGATGTATACTGCAGGTAAATTAAATAAATATATGTTACGCGCCATAGTAACACGTTGCTACAAGTTGCCGAATAAAGACATTTCACGTATAGAGCACCACTGTGCAGATACCACGTTCTTTGTGCGGGTCTCAGTTTGGTGTCCTCATCAGCCGCAATCAAGGTGAGGTGCCCCATCTCTCGCCGCCGGCCCCCCCTCGACGCCCCCATCCAGCCAAACACAATCCCGGTCCCCCCCCCACCCCCCCATTTCCCACTCTCCGGCTGAGCTTGCGTCATGTCAAGATCACAGACACAACAGGGCCAGCGGAGACAGCGGCGCGCGGCCTCCTCGGCGGCGGCGAACGGCAACGGGCTGAGGCAAACGCTGCAAACTTTACATCAGAGAGGCCTGTGAGGGGGCGGGGCCGAATACTTGGAAGGCACAAAGACAGAATCCAACAACCGGTTATTGTACTTTAAGCGGTGGTACTCTGTCGACGAGAGCGCGGGGTGAAGTATGTCCAGGCAATACCATGGCAATGTGGGCAGTTTTACAACAAGAGGGTCGTGAGCTTGATTCTTGGCGCAAATGTGTGAAATTTGTATGCTATTCAAGTGTCTGCTCTTTGTAATAAGGCTCTTTAACGTCTTAAATTAACCAAAAACATGCAAAATAGGCTTCTCTTACAGGAAGATCACGTGTTCTTCAGATAAATTGTAAAAGCAGCTCTTGGGCTCAAAACGTGACCGCTCTGTGCAGTCGGCACCTGCTAAGAACAAACCAGGAAGTGCGCTATTAGCATGCTTGTTGTTGTTAGCTTTACTGTGACGGCGAAATTTGCGTTCTGACCACTGAAAGTCGTGAACCGGGCTCATAAACTCGTCACTGTAGCAATAATTAGGATGTTAGGAGTGTTTTGGGAACTTGAAGAATACATTTGAACCTCAGAAAACCGTTTGAAATGAACTAGTTTTGTGTTTTTCACGCCTTAGAAAGTGCGCTGTTAGCATGCTAGTTGTCGTTAGTCTGGCAAATTTCCATTCCGGCCACTGAAATTCGTGAAATGGGCTTATAAATTTATCACAGTGACAATAATTAGGATGTTAGGAGTGTTTTGGGAACGTGAGGAATACATTTGGACCACAGAAAACCGTTTAAAATTAAATAGTTTTGTTTTTTACGCCTTAAATTCCAAGTCAAGTCTACTCAAAACAAGCTAACATGTTCCTAATTCAAGAAACCAATTTGTTTTCAGTCTAATTGATATGGGTTGACTAGATTTATTTAGTTAGTGCATTTAGATTAATTGATTACTTTATTTTGGAAACCGCTGTGACTTTGAAACAAGCAAGAACCGATATCAAATGGACCGGGTTTATTTATTTATGACGTGCTGCATTAAAAGTGATCTTGAAACAGAAGCACAACAGATTCAAGCAGCACGTAATCAACAATAAACCAATCCAATGAGAAGGGGCACGCCCGAAACGATCTAATCAGAACACAGAATGTATTAAACTTCGGCTTTTGATCAGGTCTGCATATTTTTTTTGCTAATTACAGCGCGGTGGGAAATGTCTGCTTTGCATATCGAAGAAAAGAGAATTATGGGAGCAGCTGAGGCAGACAAAGAGTGGAAACAAAGCAGATTACACGCTGCTGGGCTGTAATGAGATTGTCCTCGTATATTACAGAGGCCTTAATACTTCTGAGCCTGCGCCGCGTCCCGTTTGGAGCGCCGCTTGCTCTGATTAATCACTTTTTAATCAGGATTTCTCTGTGAGTTCCAGTCGGGATGATGTCCTCTGTGTGGATGTCCCTCGCTCTCGTTTTATCCGAGAGGCTCTCACTGAAGGCTGGTTTCGCAGCTCGCCGTTGCCGTGGCGAAGCGAGGCATTGCAGAGTGGAGAGTGTTTGTAGCCACGGCTCGTCCTCTCAAAGAGTCACATGGCTCCGATGCAGTACACCACGAACACGTACTGTCTAGACTTTCATTCAGAATACTTCTCTCATTAAAGGTGCACTACAGTACTTACATTTACTGGTGAAGTCACTTGATGGTCTCATGGAGATCTTATATGTCACGGACCTAGAGGCAAGTTTATTTGTAGAGCACTGTTCTTACATAAGTGCTTTTCATAACAAGAAAATATGAATAAATGAATAAAAGCATGGCACCAGCAGGAGGCCGGTCCATGTTTAGTCCTGACTCTGGCACCAGCAGGAGGCCGGTCCATGTTTAATCCTGACTCTGGCACCAGCAGGAGGCCGGTCCATGTTTAGTCCTGACTCTGGCACCAGCAGGAGGCCGGTCCATGTTTAGTCCTGACTCTGGCACCAGCAGGAGGCCGGTCCATGTTTAGTCCTGACTCTGGCACCAGCAGGAGGCCGGCCCATGTTTAGTCCTGACTCTGGCACCAGCAGGAGGCCGGTCCATGTTTAGTCCTGACTCTGGCACCAGCAGGAGGCCGGTCCATGTTTAGTCCTGACTCTGGCACCAGCAGGAGGCCGGTCCATGTTTAGTCCTGACTCTGGCACCAGCAGGAGGCCAGTCCATGTTTAGTCCTGACTCTGGCACCAGCAGGAGGCCGGTCCATGTTTAGTCCTGACTCTGGCACCAGCAGGAGGCCGGTCCATGTTTAGTCCTGACTCTGGCACCAGCAGGAGGCCGGTCCATGTTTAATCCTGATTCTGGCACCAGCAGGAGGCCGGTCCATGTTTAGTCCTGACTCTGGCACCAGCAGGAGGCCGGTCCATGTTTAGTCCTGACTCTGGCACCAGCAGGAGGCCGGTCCATGTTTAGTCCTGACTCTGGCACCAGCAGGAGGCCGGTCCATGTTTAATCCTGACTCTGGCACCAGCAGGAGGCCGGCCCATGTTTAGTCCTGACTCTGGCACCAGCAGGAGGCCGGTCCATGTTTAGTCCTGACTCTGGCACCAGCAGGAGGCCGGTCCATGTTTAGTCCTGACTCTGGCACCAGCAGGAGGCCGGTCCATGTTTAGTCCTGACTCTGGCACCAGCAGGAGGCCGGTCCATGTTTAGTCCTGACTCTGGCACCAGCAGGAGGCCGGTCCATGTTTAGTCCTGACTCTGGCACCAGCAGGAGGCCGGTCCATGTTTAGTCCTGACTCTGGCACCAGCAGGAATAAGAATAGCAAGAATAAATAAATATCAAACATACAGTAAAATACAGTCAAATCAAGTCATGCTCTGAATTCAAAGCCATTTAAACCATAAAGTGATTGTTCTTTTTGCAGTACATGGTGGCGCGTTACATCAGCCCGCCGTCTACAGCTGTGTTTGAGGCCATTGTTTGAGGCCAAATTAAATCCCATTACAGGCGATAGGCGCTGGCAGCTTCCTTAAAGGCCTGGCACTCGCGCGGTGACAAATGGCTCGTTAACAGGTGGCTGCGCTCGGGTGCTGCGCTCGGGTGATACGGTGCTCGGGTGCTTCGCTTTACATAGATTTACATCATTTGACATTGACACACGGAGCCGTCCCCGGGTTCGGCCGGCGGCGCCAGTCAAAGCAGCGCCGAGAGAGGCAAATGGGATTGAAAATGGATTTCACTGGAGTCGTTTGAATTGCTGTGGTAGGTGTATAGTGATGTAAGGTGTTTGGATTAGGAAGATTGTGACAAGAAGGCGTCTTTTTTTTTTTTTTTTTTTTACAGCTGCTCTATGGAAAGGATAATAAATAAAACTGAGCACTGTGAGTGTTTTATGGTTAACAGCATTATTCAGCCCTGTATTCGCTTTAGCACATCTTGAAATAATGCTCTGTATAAGTCTGGGAAATGTAAGAAAAGGTGTCAGGGGTAAACATCTGGACACATACGCTCAGCACAGACGTTTGCAGATGCAGATAGTGCGCTGATATGGGAAAGAATCAATCTAACAGTGATGTGTCCATCCCGGAGACGCCTGTCATGCTGCAATGTCAAATAAATGTGGAAAAGAGTGTCTGGAATGCTTTTTATGTGGCCTGACATTTTTGTGTGATTTGAATGCATTTTTCCTGTCGTGTGAAGCACTTTGAATTGCCTTGTGTATGAAATGTGCTCTACCCACTCACCCACTGTTATTGAAATCGAATCGTTTCAACATACATCCGGAAGTAATTTTCAATCTGATGGTACCGGTCTGAGAAGCTGGGATTGATTCTATCCAGAGCGAGATAAGTCCTGCCTAAAGGGAAGAAGAGTTATAACCTGAAACGACTCTTTTTTTAACCTATTGTTCTCCCTCGCTCGCCGCTTATCGGATCGCTCTGACCTGATCATTCTGAAGTATCTGGTTAGCATTTCTGAGCTAAACAGGGCCAGATGACTGTAAACAGGAGGTAGATTGTAGATAAGCTACAATCTACCTCCTGTTTATGACAAGCTGCTCAAACCTTTGTCGAAGGAGAAATCAAGCCGGTCAAAACATCAACATTTTATGACGTGTGTCCAAAACCACGTTGAAACCTTCTCTACAAACCATACCTTGACAAATGAGGGATCGCAAAGACGTGTTTGGGAAATAGGTACTGCATATTTCTCCAGCTTTAGGTCTCGTCCTGACCAAACCTCGCTCGAGATCTTGAGATGGGATCGATGAAGTAAACCTCAAGGGTTGGGGTTAGAGGGATAGGGATATTTATGAAATGTGTCCACAAAGTCTCGGTGCTGTGACAGAATCTGCAGGAGAACTGAGAAGCGAAGAAGCTCGTATGAAACTAACACAAATGCTGCTATCGTAAAGACGCTGACACGGCACAATCGAGGAAATTTGAGCGGTTTCATGATCAGAAAAGTTTGGTCATGTGGACATTAAAAAGGGAGGAGTTTAGTTGATTACAAAAGCTGAAGAAGAATGACAAGAGCTGAAGGAGAATGACAAGAGCTGAAGGAGAATGACAAGAGCTGAAGGAGAATGACAAGAGCTGAAGAAGAATGACAAGAGCTGAAGAAGAACAGGTAAAAGGTAAAAGGTGAGGGCTTTGAGGACGAAATACATTGGATTATCCTTTTTATTACCTCATTTATTAATCAAAACACACTTCCAGGTGCACTTTTCATACCTGCAAGAACTTAATCACATTGACCAGCTCACTTTGGTGCAATTAAACACAATTCTATGCATAATTGTTGGATTAAGAGTCTTTTAAACAACCTCAATAACCGACATAAAACATTGAACACGCGACGCCAGAGGAAATCAAACCATCAGGTAAGTGTGCAAATATTTCTAACACCTGAGCCACTGCTGCTTCTAAAATACTACTTCAGTTCCGTGTTTGTTTACACTTTGTAGAGGCATAAAACTGCTGACAAGGCCAAAGTGGTTTGCACTGTAAACACGGCGACGCTGTGTGAACCACTCTCTTACGTCTTCTCACCCACAACTCTCCCTCTTTCTCTCTCTCTCTTCTCCTTCCTCTCCCTCTTTCCTCTCTCGCTCCTGCCTTTCTTCTTCCTTTCCCTGTAAGCGAAAAGTCAAAGTTTATCCGTCTCCTCGCGCTCATCTCAGCGGCTTTGGCGGTCACTTTTCTCCTCACGTTAAGCTTCTCCTTTCATCACTCGCGGCGTCGTCGACTCGGAGAGGAGGAGTTCTTCCACGAGGGTTTCATGAGACAAATGGATGAGGAAAGCAAGTCGAACTGCTAATGTTGTTTTGACTCCAGCGAGAAACAAGTCTTTCCGTTTCGATGCCGCCAGTCAGTGCCTTAAGGGATGAAAATGTGCAAAAGCATCTGTGGTATAAAGTGACTCAGCTTTGACTTGTATTAAAGACGACGCATTAAAGTGACGTACGACAGGTTTTTACGATTTTCTAATTCTGACTTTATTTGGTGTGTTTATGCCTGCTGCACGTATTATAGTTTTACACCGATTGAGCAGGTATTTGTGGAATTTTTTTTGAAAAATCTGTAAAAAATGACAGGAAGTGACATCACACTCATTCCAGTCAAAGTTTATGCATAAATTTAACAACTTTTTTGACTCTCTAAACATGAATTCAACAAAATAAAGTATTTTTATTTGTCAAATTCAAAAAAGTTTGACCATAGATGAGTTTTTGCCCAGTGTTTGATGGGTAATTTCCAACTGTGATGTCATCAATTATAAACCTTAAAAATGTGCTATTCTGTGGTAACAAAGCAAAATTCAAAACATATTTATCTCAACCGCATTTTAGTTCAATGAGTGGTCCGACCTGTAGGGGGCACTTTAAAGCTTTCTTCGTTATATACGTAGCTACATTGTACGGCACCTGTAAATCCTTATTTTTATTTTTGGGCGCAGTATTATTGATCTAAAAATAGTGATTTCCATCTGCCTCTTTATGGCACATCATGATAAACACCAAGTGACGTTCTGCCGGACCATGTGACGGCCCAGACGAGCTGCGATGGAAAAGTAGAGATCCAGGTCGGGGAAAAAAGCCATTTTTGGACCGATTTTTGTCTTGAACGCAGGAGAATAACGTTTACTCCAACATAGATCACTAAGATGCAACTTCAGGAGGGTAAATGAGAAGGTAAAACGGTTATAAAGCTCTTAAAAGTCAATTTGGCTTAAAATGTCTTCTTTAAACTGGCCCCGATCTGAATGGGACAGTATTGAAACAAACAAACAAACAATAAATATTAATTATTAGTTGTTTTCATATTCTATCCATGTATGCTACTGTATCTATCAACCACCTTTTTTTTAAAATTGGCTTTTGTGAATAAGTTTAGGTGAGAGGCTGTCAGTACTTTCTGGAAAACGATACGGATATTTGATAAAAGACGTCTTCATGTGTTAAATTAATTCTTTATTAATTCAGAAAGCCAATTTTTACGTTATGACCTCATTGTCTTAACTGTTAAATGTTCTTAAATGTCTTAAATGTTCCCTCTACTTCAGACCAATCCTTCAATTCTTAAAAATAACGCCAAGGAAGTTAAAAAGGTATAATCCCTCTAAGCGTTGTGCAGCCGCGTCACGATTTGAGCGAAGCCGAGTCGACTTCAGAATGGTGTAACTTCCCGTCGAGGCCGATGTTTGAAACGGACGTTGAAAGTGAAATGTGTCTCCGTCGTCTCCGTCGTCTCCGTCGTCTCCGTCGTCTCCGTCGTCTCCAACGTCTCCGTCGTCTCCTGCAGCGCCGCCATCTTATCAGCGCCGCCTGCACCGGCCGCGCTTTGCATAAGGCCAGCAGCTGCTTTGCATGTGGGCCACATTATTGTCACCTCGCTGAATTGCATTATGGGAAAATCGAGACGGAAGAGAGAAAAGGGAGGGGGGGATGACGAGGACAGGTGGAGGTGATGGTAGTCCACAAAATTAAACTGGGATCAAACCAAGAACCACAAACCAGGTCTAAACATAGACATACCAAACCAGGTCTATACCAGGACTAAATGATGACTACACCAGGTCTAAACCAGGACTAAATGATGACTACACCAGGTCTAAACCAGGACTAAATGATGACTACACCAGGTCTAAACCAGGACTAAATGATGACTACACCAGGTCTAAACCAGGACTAAATGATGACTACACCAGGTCTAAACCAGGACTAAATGATGACTACACCAGGTCTAAACCAGGACTAAATGATGACTACACCAGGTCTAAACCAGGACTAAATGATGACTACACCAGGTCTAAACCAGGACTAAATGATGACTACACCAGGTCTAAACCAGGACTAAATGATGACTACACCAGGTCTAAACCAGGACTAAATGATGACTACACCAGGTCTAAACCAGGACTAAATGATGACTACACCAGGTCTAAACCAGGACTAAATGATGACTACACCAGGTCTAAACCAGGACTAAATGATGACTACACCAGGTCAAAACCAGGACTAAATGATGACTACACCAGGTCTAAACCAGGACTAAATGATGACTACACCAGGTCTATACCAGGACTAAATGATGACTACACCAGGTCTAAACCAAGAATAAATGATGACTACACCAGGTCTAAACCAAGAATAAATGATGATTACACCAGGTCTAAACCAGGACTAAATGATGACTACACCAGGTCTAAACCAAGAATAAATGATGACTACACCAGGTCTAAACCAGGACTAAATGATGACTACACCAGGTCTAAACCAGGACTAAATGATGACTACACCAGGTCTAAACCAGGACTAAATGATGACTACACCAGGTCAAAACCAGGACTAAATGATGACTACAACAGGTCAAAACCAGGACTAAATGATGACTACACCAGGTCTAAACCAGGACTAAATGATGACTACACCAGGTCTAAACCAGGACTAAATGATGACTACACCAGGTCTAAACCAGGACTAAATGATGACTACACCAGGTCTAAACCAGGACTAAATGATGACTACACCAGGTCTAAACCAGGACTAAATGATGACTACACCAGGTCAAAACCAGGACTAAATGATGACTACACCAGGTCTAAACCAGGACTAAATGATGACTACACCAGGTCTATACCAGGACTAAATGATGACTACACCAGGTCTAAACCAAGAATAAATGATGACTACACCAGGTCTAAACCAAGAATAAATGATGATTACACCAGGTCTAAACCAGGACTAAATGATGACTACACCAGGTCTAAACCAGGACTAAATGATGACTACACCAGGTCTATACCAGGACTAAATGATGACTACACCAGGTCTAAACCAAGAATAAATGATGACTACACCAGGTCTAAACCAAGAATAAATGATGACTACACCAGGTCTAAACCAGGACTAAATGATGACTACACCAGGTCTAAACCAGGACTAAATGATGACTACACCAGGTCTAAACCAGGACTAAATGATGACTACACCAGGTCTAAACCAGGACTAAATGATGACTACACCAGGTCAAAACCAGGACTAAATGATGACTACACCAGGTCTAAACCAGGACTAAATGATGACTACACCAGGTCAAAACCAGGACTAAATGATGACTACACCAGGTCAAAACCAGGACTAAATGATGACTACACCAGGTCTAAACCAGGACTAAATGATGACTACACCAGGTCTAAACCAGGACTAAATGATGACTACACCAGGTCTAAACACAGACATAACCGAACTGGACCACAAAAACAAAAGGATTAAAACTGTTCTAAACCAAGATTGAACAAAGATTTTATTAGGACAAAACCAGGACTAAACCAAGCCAAAACTAGGTATAATCAGGACTAAACTAGGACTAAACCAGGACAAAACCAGGACTAAACCAAATCCAAACCAGGACTAAACCAAGCCAAAACTTGGTCTAATCAGGACTAAACTAGAACTAAACTAGAACTAAACCAGGACTAAACCAGGACTAAATCAGGACTAGACCAGATTCCAGCGTACTTCCAAAAGGCCGTATAAAGCGTGGGTGAAGTGCAGCTCTTTCCTTCAAACCTGCAGCTCGTGTCTCGGAGCACAGAGCCCATAATTCTGCTTGCCCTTTCACTTTTTTTTACACCACCAGCAGCACAGAATAATCACAGTTTTTCAATCTGATTCCAGCTAATAAAGCCTCGGGGTGGGAGTGCGCTACGTCGTGAAGTAATTATGAGCAGAAATTGCTGTTGTAGCCAAATTTCCCAAAGACAGTAACGTACCGTGAATCGTTGCCGGGGAAAGTAAACCTAAAATGTGGGTGTTTCTGAGCACGAGGCGTTTGAAGTGGTTAGGATGTTGGCCTAGTTTGGGTGAGAATAAAGTCAGCACACTCGGCGTATGTGGGTGATTGTAGCTGGTTATTAAGACAATGCAATCATTTGGAAATGTTCAAACGGGGAAGAGAGAGAGAGAGGAGTTTTTGAAATGTGGTGAAAATAGTGAGGGATAATTGTGGTCTTTGGTGCTTGGGGAAGATGTGAAGCCTCATGAGACGTTGCACTGTGTACTTGCCTCGAGTATTCATCACCACAAAAGCAAGAGAAAGTCAGGAAAGTCAACAAAGACAAGACGAGATGCTAATTAAACAACGTGGAGTCTTTTCGGGCATTTGCGTTTGCGTCTTCATGTTTGTTTTTGATTAACTTTTTGATTCGATTTTAACTTTTGGTCTTTACCCACACACATCACATTCATATGCATAGGCAAAGCAGGTGAAGTGTTCTGCCTAAAGACACGTGAGAAAACAGTTTTTTCACACCCCAAATCAATGCAAACTCTGGTTTATTTAAGGTTGAAAAGTATCTTTCGGCAATGGCAAGTTTATTTGTAGAGCACATTTCATACTTAAGGCAATTCAAAATGCTTCATACAGCAGGAAAAATGCATTAAAATCACAAAGAAATTACAGCACAAAACAATTTAAGACATAAAAGAGAAGAGTGCAAAGAAAAATCCTTTCAGCCTATAAAGAAAAAATGCTCCAAAAGGTTCGCACTGCACATTTTATTGTAGAAAAAGATTCAGTTGTATCATCTGGACTTGTTTCGACTCTCATCCAAGAGTCATTCTCAGTCTGCAAATCAAGGCTGGGAACTAAGATATTGATCCTACTCTGGGTAGGCCCTGCCCACCGGGCGGGACCTCCTGATGTAAAGGTGTCAGAAACTTGATTTGCAGATTGAGAATGACTCTTGGATGAGAGTCGAAACGTATCGCTTTTTCAAATAACAGAGTCCAGATGATACAACTGGATCTCTTTCTGCAATGAAACTCCTGGACGAATGAGGGATTACACCCACACTGCACCTTTTAGAAGCACCTGGCAGTTTTCATGTCAGCTCCAGCCGTTATTAACCTTTACTATCATAGCCACACCATGAACGCGGTAGTTCGATGTGTAAAGTAGCTCGCTGAAACAAAGCGCTCGCTGCAGTCTGGAGTGATTCCTGTCGGCCGCCGGGCTCTCCTGATGGCGCTAATCCATTTCTGGCGACAAAAAGGATCTTTGGGGCTGTCGTGGAAGAATAATCAGTTATTTTGAGACTTGTTGTTGATAGAAAAAAATTGGCCAATAAAAAGTTTGTTTGACTCAAATAAGTTTAGCTAATGAGAGCTGTTGTGTCGTAATATATAGTAGAATTAGATATATGACTTTAATTTGCTTGTGAAATGGGTTTATAGCAATTGTATTACGGCCCAGGGCTTCCAGAGTGATGTGTCTGTAACCACGGCTGCTCTGATCAAAGACCTTCTGTGAACAAATCCCTGTGGCAAAGCAACACTCTGCCAGAGAAACTGTGAAAAACGACATTCAAAAACACCCAGGGGGACTTAGGGTCTGCTAAAAGTTTTTCTGTGCCGCACGATTCAGCCCATGTCGGCCGCAGAGAGAACGGCCAGAGCGTCAGCGGCAAACACAAAGACAGGACTAAACCAGGACTAAACCAGGACTAAACCAGGACTAAATCAAGCCAAAACTAGCTCTAAACCAGGACTAAACCAGGACTAAACCAAGCCAATACTAGCTCTAAACCAGGACTAAACCAGGACTAAACCAAGCCAAAACTAGGTCTAAATCAGGACTAAACCAGGTCTAAACCAAGCCAAAACTAGCTCTAAATCAGGACTAAAACAGAACTAAACTTGGACTAAACCACGACTAAACCAGGACTAAATCAAGCCAAAACTAGGTCTAAATAGGACTAAACCAGGACTAAACCAGGACTAAATCAAGCCAAAACTAGCTCTAAACCAGGACTAAACCAGGACTAAACCAAGCCAAAACTAGGTCTAAATCAGGACTAAACCAGGTCTAAACCAAGCCAAAACTAGCTCTAAATCAGGACTAAAACAGAACTAAACTTGGACTAAACCAGGACTAAACCAAGCCAAAACTAGGTCTAAATCAGGACTAAACCAGGTCTAAACCAAGCCAAAACTAGCTCTAAATCAGGACTAAAACAGAACTAAACTTGGACTAAACCACGACTAAACCAGGACTAAATCAAGCCAAAACTAGGTCTAAATAGGACTAAACCAGGACTAAACCAGGACTAAATCAAGCCAAAACTAGCTCTAAACCAGGACTAAACCAGGACTAAACCAAGCCAAAACTAGGTCTAAATCAGGACTAAACCAGGTCTAAACCAAGCCAAAACTAGCTCTAAATCAGGACTAAAACAGAACTAAACTTGGACTAAACCAGGACTAAATCAAGCCAAAACTAGGTCTAAATCAGGACTAAAACAGGACTAAACCAGGACTAAATCAAGCCTAAACTAGCTCTTAATCAGGACTAAAACAGGACTAAACCTGGACTAAACCAGGACTAAACCAAGCCAAAACGAGGTCTAAACAAGTACTAAACCAGAACTAAACCAGGACAAAAGCAGGACAAAACCAGGTCTAAACCAGGACTAAACCAGGACTAAACCAGGACTAAACCAAGCCAAAACTAGGTCTAAACAAGAACTAAACCAGAACTAAACCAGGACAAAACCAGGTCTAAACCAGGACTAAACCAGGACGAAACCAGGACTAAACCAGGTCTAAACCAGGACTAAACCAGGACTAAACCAGGACTAAACCAGGACAAAACCAGGACTAAACCAAGTCTAAACCAGGACTAAACCAGGACTAAACCAGGACTAAACCAGGACTAAACCAAGCCAAAACCAGGTCTAAACAAGGACAAAACCAGGTCTAAACCAGGTCTAAACCAGGACTAAACAAGGACAAAACCAAGTCTAAACCGGATCTAAACCAGGACTAAACTAGGACTAAACCAGAACTAAACGAAGCCAAAACTAGGTCTAAACCAGGACAAAACCAGGTCTAAACTAGGACAAAACCAGGACTAAACCAGGACTAAACCAGGACTAAACCAAGCCAAAACTAGGCTAAATCAGGATTAGACCAGACTTCAGCATAAATAAAGGCTGTATAAAAGCGTGGGTGAAGTGCAGCTCTTTCTGTGCCTTCAAAGAGACGACAAAGAGAAAGTTGATGCAAAGTTGACTGACCTCTGCTGGTGATAATCGCCGTTGATTCTATAACACCGGCCACGCCCCTTTCGCTCAGGGTAATTATACAGCGCTGATTGAAACGTGGGATGATCCGCGAGCGCTTTGTTTCATGTACGCGGCGACAGCAGGCAGACGATCACAGAAGAGGTAATGTCAATGTAAAACAGAGAGAAAACACAACACAGATGACTGAGAAATATATCTGGATGGAACAATATGTTTTGGGATCAATATTTGTTGTTATTATACCGTTTCATTGCACTAGTGGGCTGTTTTTTTAAATATTTTTGCTGTACTGTACTACGACAAGACCTGAGATTGAAATGGTTGAATAAATACTGTTAAAGTGTTTTGTTCCGTTACTTCTACATTGATAATAGTGGAAAAAATGTGTTTCAATATCTAAGTTTTTTCTTTACTTTTTAGGGTCATAGTGGTAACATTTCAAACTCAATTTGGAAACTAAGAGTAAGACTTGATACTCGACACGAATGTTGATACAATGATTATAATAAACACTCCTAAAACTATTTGTATTGCTACTTGCTCAAATGATTATCAAGTTTAGATAATGTAGCTTCTTTTACTTTCCAGACCTGTTTCCAATTCAAGACAAATTATGTTCTCTTGTGCATTAAAGATGACTTATTATGCTTTTTGGAGTATTAAGTATTCAACTATAACGTACGCAGATAGTCACTTTACATTTTGTTCACTGTAAACTGCAATATTGATCTAAAAATAGAACCGAGTCCATTGAATTCTATATTTGCCGTGTTAATATTACGAATATGACTTTTTAGCTCATGCAGACACAATTTTTTGCAGTGTAAAGCAATAATGAAGCTCCATTTTGTTCTGCTGGGCGTCTCCATAGTGATTATTAAGCCTCGGCGTGTGGCTAACCGCGCTAATGCTGCAAATCTCATCTACCTGCGGAGAGAGAGAGCGCGCTAATATGTTTGCCTTCCAGAGGGATTGTGGGTAAGTTTTTCTGTTGTAAACAAAGAAAGGGCTCAAGGCTTGAGCTGCGATGTCCCGGAAAGACCTTTATAAGAGGACGAGACAAATGTTACAGGAGTATTTGAAAGTAATGATATACGAGTAGAAGTGCCTTAGTTTACCTGTTACACGTTTGTTTACCTGTTAGACCTTTGTTTACCTGTTACACTCTTGTTTACCTGTTAGACCATTGTTTATGTGTTACACCTTAGTTTACGTGTTAGACCTTTGCTTACCTGTTAGAGTCTAAAAGGTAAACTAGGTTAGACCTTAGTTTACCTATTACACCCTTGTTTACCTGTTAGACCCTTGTTTACCTGTTAGACCTTAGTTTACCTGTTAGACCTTAGTTTACCTGTTACACCCTTGTTTACCTGTTAGACCCTTGTTTACCTGTTAGACCTTAGTTTACCTGTTACACCCTTGTTTACCTGTTAGACCCTTGTTTACCTGTTAGACCTTTGTTTACCTATTACACCCTTGTTTACCTGTTAGACCCTTGTTTACCTGTTAGACCTTTGTTTACCTATTAGACCTTTGTTTACCTGTTACACTCTTGTTTACCTGTTAGACCATTGTTTATGTGTTACACCTTAGTTTACGTGTTAGACCTTTGCTTACCTGTTAGAGTCTAAAAGGTAAACTAGGTTAGACCTTAGTTTACCTATTACACCCTTGTTTACCTGTTAGACCCTTGTTTACCTGTTAGACCTTAGTTTACCTGTTAGACCTTAGTTTACCTGTTAGACCTTAGTTTACCTGTTACACCCTTGTTTACCTGTTAGACCCTTGTTTACCTGTTAGACCTTAGTTTACCTGTTACACCCTTGTTTACCTGTTAGACCCTTGTTTACCTGTTAGACCTTTGCTTACCTATTAGACCTTTGTTTACCTGTTACACCCTTGTTTACCTGTTAGACCTTTGTTTACCTGTTACACCCTTGTTTACCTGTTAGACCTTTGTTTACCTGTTAGACCCATGTTAGCACGATTAGCATTTTATTGAAATGCTGCTACTCTGCTTTTAACTTGCTCCAAAAAACAACCACCCCAATTTATAACAATGAGAGCAACGACTTTTTTTTAAAGTTATAATTAAACGATTATTTTGTGATGAAAATTAATTTGAAAATTCAGAAGTCATAATCTCATTGAAACAAGTTGATCTTCCCGTTTATAGGGGTCATTTTGAGGACTTTTCAAAGGATACAATAGTTTCAATACTAATTTATGGTTATATAGTATATACCATATTTTCCGGAATATATGTTGCGCAAAACAAATATAAGTCGCATTTTTGGGGAAAATTTATTTGATAAAATCCAAGACCAAGAACAGACATCAATATTACCCCAAATCACTAAATCCATTGAATTCTTCTTCCTCTGTGTCACTTCTAAACAACTCCACAAACTCCAGAGGTAGAGGAAGTGCAGATTCTTCTTCTGCGTCGCTTAGAGCCTAGAGCGCCCTCTTGTGGATGTCAGTGTGAAAATAATCAACATGTGAAAAGCGGATACCAGTATGAAAATGACAAACAAAATGATATAATAATGTGTAAATAATATTACATATAAGTCGCTCCGGAGTATAAGTCGCACCCCGGCCAAACTGTGCAAAAATGCAACTTCTTGTACTGGAAAATACGGTAATTTGTTTGTAATTGTTCATTGCTACGGCGGATTTTTCATCACCCTGAAACCCACGGTAACAGGACACACGGGTAAATAACCAGGCGCACTGCAAACAGAGAGAGATGTGGGTCACTGTGATGGGTTGCGTAAGCAGAGGTAATGGGCTAATAGCACACGTCGTCCACAGATGCAGCGGAGCCTGGAGCGTGTTTGTCTTTCCTGTAAAGTGAGCTTCCGTTCCATGAAGAGTGATGTAACGACAGCACATGTTTTAACACTCTGCATCGCCGCGTCCATCAAACACACGCGTACAATGTGCGGATCAGACTGTAGTTCAAGTTGGGTCATTTATCATGCGTTTATCTCGTTCTTATGGTTAGTTATTGTTTAAAACGATTATGGTTATTATGTAACAACATTTCCATGCCTGGTTTAGCCCTTGTATAGATCTGATATAGACCTGGTTTAGCTCTGTTAGACCTGATTAGTCCTGTTTTAGACCTGGTTTAGCTCAGTTAGTCCTGTTCTGGACCTAGTTTACCTCTATTAGACCTGAATAGTCCAGTTTTAGACCTGGTTTAGACCTGAATGGTCCTTTTTTAGACCTGGTTTAGCTCAGTTAGTCCTGAATAGTCCTGTTTTAGAGCTGCATTAGCTCAGTTAGACCTGTTTTAGACTCGGTTTGGATCCGTTAGTCCTGAATAGTCCTATTTTAGACCTGGTTTACCTGTATTAGACCTGAATAGTCCAGTTTTTGACCTGGTTTAGCTCTGTTAGACCCGAATAGTTCTGTTTTAGACCTGGTTTAGACCTGAATGATCCTGTTTTAGACCTGGTTTAGCTCAGTTAGACCTGTTTCAGACCCAGTTTAGCTCAGTTAGACCTGAACAGTCCAGTTTTAGACATGGTTTAGATCTGGTGGTAATCGGAAGACAAATACTTTCACAAGCACTTGGTGACAAAAGCTTATTTTGTGTATTCTGTTTATGACTCAGTGCTGTAACTGTTGCGGCTCCAGTGCTAAACAAAATGTCGGCATTAATGTAAAAGTTAATTGGAGTTATTTTGAAGTGAATCTATTTAATAGTAATTTTATAAGTAAGTAAGTAAGTAAGTAAGTAAATTTTATTTATATAGCACCTTTCACAGACAGAGGTCACAAAGTGCTTCACAAAACACAGAATAAAACAATAAAAACACCAAAAACTTACAGTGAACAATACATATACAACTATACAGTAAAATCAGTCCGTAAAACAAGTGCATTTAAAAGGCTTGACTAAATAAAAAGGTTTTAAGCTGAACCCTTAAAAGCAGTAACTGAGTCCAGTGAGCGTAGGGAGAGCGGAAGATCGTTCCAGAGTCTGGGGGCAACTGCCTGGAAGGATCTGTCTCCTCTGGTCCGAAAACGGGTGCGAGGAACCAGCAACAGTTTCTGGTCCAAGGACCTTAGTGAGCGAGAGGGAGCGTACGGTTTAATCAGATCGCTGATGTACGAAGGGACCTGACCATTTAAAGCTCTAAAAGTTAAAACAAGAATTTTAAACTGTATCCGGTAGGAGACCGGCAGCCAGTGAAGGGCTTTTAGAATGGGTGAAATGTGGGCCCTTCTATTTGTGCGGGTTAAGATCC
This sequence comes from Eucyclogobius newberryi, assembly GCF_026437365.1. NCBI lineage: Eukaryota > Metazoa > Chordata > Actinopteri > Gobiiformes > Gobiidae > Eucyclogobius > Eucyclogobius newberryi. The sequence goes on along the minus strand of NW_027315723.1, from coordinate 20,464,527 downwards.
TCGCTGCAGAGTTCTGGACCAGCTGCAGACGAGAGAGTTCCTTCTTGTTAAGACAGGAAAACAAACTGTTACAATAGTCTAAACGTGAAGACACAAATGCATGAATTATAAGTTCCAGGTCATTTTGAGACACCATTTTCCTGAGATTAGAGATTTTCCTCAACTGAAAGAAACAGTTCCTGGTCAACAGCTTGGAGTGGTGCTCTAAAGACATGTCTTTGTCAAAGACAACACCCAAGTTTCTAAGATTAGGTTTTGTAGTCTGGCCTAAAACACCCAAGTACTGGTTTATCCCTGGAATGGCATCATCAGGGGCAATAATCAGAGTTTCTGTTTTGTCTGCATTTAGCTGCAAGGAGTTTTTACACTCAGCCATTGTTTTATTTGCACTAAACAACTGACCAAGGAGTTCAGCTTCTGGATCTCAGAAGGTTTAAAAGAGCAATATAGCTGAATATTGTCAACGAACAGGTGATAGGACACATCACTAAACTCTTTAATGATCATTCCCAGGGGGATTATATAAAGCAGAAATAGGACGGGACCCAAGACGGAGCCCTGAGGAACTCCACACAACAGATCAGCTGAGTCAGACATTATTTGGTTTGCAGCAACACTAAAGCTCCGACCGGATAAATATGAGGAAAACCAATGAAGAACTGACCCCGATAGTCCAATCAGGTCCCTCAGTCTGTTCAACAGGATATGATGGTCGACAGTGTCAAAGGCTGCAGACAGATCCAACAGAACTAAAACCGTGATTTTCCCAGAATCAGCAGACATCATAATGTCACTGGACACTTTCAACAATGCGGTTTCCGTAGAATGATGTTTGCGGAAACCAGATTAAAAAGAGTCGTGAATGTTTGACTGATCAAGGAAATCTGACAATTGTTCAGAGACCACCTTCTCAAGGATCTTGCACATGAACGGGAGCTTTGAAATAGGTCTGAAACTTTTGGGGTCTGTCGGGTCCAAGTTTGTTTTTTTCAGTAAAGCCTCAACTATGGCATGTTTAAATGGACCAGGAAACACACCGGGAGAAAGAGAGAGATTCACCATTTTGGTAACCCAGGGGCCAATAACATCAACACTTTGAGGAAGAGCCTGCAGGGAAGGGCATCTGATGTACAAGAGGAGGGTTTCATCTTGGTCACCAGAGCTGAGATGTCTTCTAGAGTGACAGGCTTAAAAGAAGACCAGTTTTGGGAAACAGGCTCCACAGAAACAGGTTTATCAGACAATGGGAGTGGGATTTGGTCTTTGATCATCTTGATCTTATCGATAAAGAACCTGAGGAATTCATTGCTGTCAGCTTTGCAGGAAACAGGAGTAACTGCAGCTGAAGGACAAATAATAGAATTTATAGTGTCAAACAACACTTTGGGGTTTTTCTTGTTGGATGTTATTAGCTGACGGAAGTAATCAGCTCTGGAACTTTCCATCATTTCATTGAAAGATGACACAAGATCTTGAGGTGTAACCTATGGACCTCAAGACTGGAGGTTTTCCACAGACGCTCAGTTTTCCGACATAGTCTCTTTAGGTTTAGGATATCTTCATTTATCCAAGGACAAGCTTTTTTCTGTGTTGACAGAGTGGATTTTACAGGTGCCACCTGATCTAAAATAACCTTAAGAAGAATTTAATTGTTACATTCTCCTTTCATTTCTCCAGCTAAATTGATGCTAAATTGATAAAAAATGACACGGATGCTCATTGCTTTTTTACTTTAGATATTTTGACAGGCCAAGTTACAGGTCAGATCTGTGTAGAGGCGAGCCATGGTTAGAATACAAGTATTTCAGAGTGATTTTGAGCCATATAAACAGTTGAATAAATCTAAGAGGATAGGTTTAATGCCACACTGTGGAACATTCTAGGTAAAGTGACAACATTTACACAAAGTTTCATGATCAAATGCATTGTCATTTTTATGCATAAAAACAACAAACATGCAACACACTCAAAATGTTACTTTATACAACTACACGATTAATAGTCTGAATTCAAATAGTTTTAGCAGATTTGACTTTTTTTGCAGGGTGTCAAATTACTTCCCGGTCTTGCCCTTTTCCAGATTTCTCTCCCTCTTTTTTCTCTTTTATTGCATCACGTTGCCCTGCGGATACTTTTTTACAAGGTCACTAAGATCTGGGCAGTGAACCAAGACACACGGAACTGTTCCCCTGCGCCACACCAGATCTTTCTCTACATCTATCTCTTCTCTCGCTTCATCCCTCTCTTCTCTCTCTACATCTATCTCTTCTCTCGCTTCATCCCTCTCTTCTCTCTCTACATCTATCTCTTCTCTCTCTACATCTATCTCTTCTCTCTCTGTACATCTATCTCTTCTCTTTATAGACCCATCTCTTCTCTCTCTACAGCTATCTCTTCTCTCAACTCTCTTCTATCTCTTCTCTCTCTACATCTATCTCTTCTCTCAACTCTCTTCTATCTCTTCTCTCGCTACACCTCTCTCTATGTCTATCTCAATCTCTTCTCTCTAAATCTCCCTATGTCTATCTCTTCTGTTCTCTCTCTCCTTCCTCTACATCTCTCTCTACATCTATTGCTTCTCTCTTCCCTCTTTCTCGCAGGTCTGGAGTTGTGAATGAATGAGTGTGACATGACCTCATCTCTGCAGCCAGTCTTCCCCGACCACAGATGAGTCACCGCACACAGGGAAATCCTCCAGCACGGAGAGAAGGAGGGAGAGAGAGAAGGAGGGAGAGAGAGTGGAAGCGAGAGGAGGAGAGAGAGGATAGCAAAAAACCACAGAAGAAATGAGAGAGAGCGGCAAAGGAGAAAGGGAGGAAAGCGAGAGAGAGGGGAAGGGAAAGAGAAGAGGTGAAAAGAGAGGGACACACGGGTGGGAGAGAGGAGAGGGCATGAGGGTGGGTATAAAGGGATGGAGAAAGAGAGCAAACCGATGCAGAAAAGAGAGAGAGTGAGAGAGAGAGACATGGGTAAGAGGAGCGAAGGAAGAAAGGGTGAAGACAGAGGAGGAAGGTGCAGAGAAAGAGAGGGGAACTAAGGGAGCGATAAGAGGGAAGTGAAGAGAGAAAACCATGGAGAAAAAACAGAGAAGATCCGGGAGAAGGAGGAGAGTGATGAGCGACGGTAGAAACAAGGAAGAGAAACAGGCAGAGAGGAGAAACATATTAGACAGGTGAGGGAGATGGAGGGGAGTGAGAGGAAAAAAAGAGGGGAGAATGACAGGAAAGAGAGGCAGAGGGTAGAGGAGAGATAAAATAATAGAAGGAAGAGTTTAAAGGACACATATTGCGCATTATTTGCATTGTTTTTGGCCATTTATACGCGCTTTCTGTATCTCACGTTGTAAAATAAAGTATGCACTGAAAACGACCCACGACTTTCTACCAGTCTGTGCCCTCACCATCTACTGGCAGCAGAGGGAATTACAGCGGGGAAACAGACGGACCTCCGCATCTCCACCTATCACGTCATAAATCTGAGGAAGCGTTGAGTATTTTTTAAGATAAGATAAGAGACGTTTATCTGTCCCACAATGCTGAAATTCCAGTTCCAGAACAGCAGGAGAATGAGAAACGTGCAATAAAAGTAAGATGAATAACTGCTAAAAAAATAGTCAATGTGCAGACAGACGGCTCAGAGAAGAAGACCTCGTAATATTCATAACATGAATGAAGCAAAAATACAACTCTGGGTACGTTTTTTGAGTAGGGAACAATCTTATGACACAAAATTAGTGCCCTTTATATTAGTCCTGTTTAAGACTTGGTTTAGCTCAGTTAGTCCTGAACAGTCCTGTTTAAGACTTGGTTTAGCTCAGTTAGTCCTGTTTTAGACCTGGTTTAGCTCAGTTAGTCCTGTTTAAGACTTGGTTTAGCTCAGTTAGTCCTGTTTTAGACCTGGTTTAGCTCAGTTAGTCCTGTTTAAGACTTGGTTTAGCTCAGTTAGTCCTGTTTTATACCTTGTTTAGCTCAGTTAGTCCTGTGTAAGACTTGGTTTAGCTCAGTTAGTCCTGAACAGTCCTGTTTTAGACCTAGTTTAGCTCAGTTAGTCCTGAACAGTCCTGTTTTAGACCTGGTTTAGCTCAGTTAGTCCTGAACAGTCCTGTTTTAGACCTAGTTTAGCTCAATTAGTCCTGAACAGTCCTGTTTTAGACCTGGTTTAGCTCAGTTAGTCCTGAACAGTGCTGTTTTAGACCTGGTTTAGCTCAGTTAGACCTGAACAGTCCTGTTTTAGACCTAGTTTAGCTCAGTTAGTCCTGAACAGTCCTGTTTTAGACCTAGTTTAGCTCAGTTAGTCCTGAACAGTCCTGTTTTAGACCTGGTTTAGCTCAGTTAGACCTGAACAGTCCTGTTTTAGACCTAGTTTAGCTCAGTTAGTCCTGAACAGTCCTGTTTTAGACCTGGTTTAGCTCAGTTAGACCTGAACAGTCCTGTTTTAGACCTAGTTTAGCTCAGTTAGTCCTGAACAGTCCTGTTTTAGACCTAGTTTAGCTCAGTTAGTCCTGAACAGTCCTGTTTTAGACCTGGTTTAGCTCAGTTAGACCTGAACAGTCCTGTTTTAGACATAGTTTAGCTCAGTTAGTCCTGAACAGTCCTGTTTTAGACCTGGTTTAGCTCAGTTAGACCTGAACAGTCCTGTTTTAGACCTAGTTTAGCTCAGTTAGTCCTGAACAGTCCTGTTTTAGACCTAGTTTAGCTCAGTTAGTCCTGAACAGTCCTGTTTTAGACCTGGTTTAGCTCAGTTAGTCCTGAACAGTCCGATGTTAGGCTTGGTTTAGGTCTGTTTTTGACCAGGGAACAATCTTATGACACGTTCGAAAGCAAAATATGTGCCCTTTACGCTCGGTGAAAGATTTCTTCTTTAACCTAAATGCGTCAGCAACCACAAAAGGCACAACAACAACAACAATCGTGCGCTTAAAACAAACGCAACCTCTGTATCTACAATCCGAGCGTATCCTGGAAATCCTGAAGGTTTCCACATCAGACACAAACCTGCCTCTTGTGCTCGATCTCTAAATAGTCGACTTCTAAAATACTCTCCATTGTCACATACTGTACTAACTGCACACTGGTGTTCCCCCCCCCCCGCCGCAGCCTTTGATCAAACTGTAACTCCTCGTCTTCTGTCTTGCCACTGGCTGCGTTGGCATGGAAACCCCGGCGGAGCGAGGAGCGCCGCGTCGATCGGCGAAATGGGTCACGGGGAGAGCGAAAACAATCGTCTCTAGCTCTCGTATCGAACAGACACACTGGAGATGTCGAGATGTCGAGTGTCATTGTTGTGAGGGGGAAAAAAACATTTGATTGTTGAGGTTATTGACGCTATAATGTTGAGAAAATGCATTTGCTTTCTCGGTTGAAAAACACAGAGTTTCAATTTGTTTCATGCGTTTAGCCAATACTGCGAATTATGTATATTTTCCCGTACCCAAAACCAAAAGCAGGCTTAATTTGATGACCGGTTTTGCCTTTATCTTGAGTAAAAACTATAAAAACATCTGATTTCGCTCTGATTGTCGTCCCTCAGATCCCTCACGTCACATTTGGAGGTTTGCATGTCATTAAAATAATCTTACAGGTCCAGAAATCAGATAATTGTCAGGTTTTGGTGTACGTAGCCCACTTAAACCCGTTTAGGTTAGCAGGCTATACTGCAGTTACTTTAGTTACGGGCCTGTGCGTCACTTGGGAGCGCCTAAAACTTAGTAGCCGCTTCACTGTGCGAGTAAAATAAAATAGTCTAGTGGTTTTGCAGTTTAATGTCTCGTTTACTCCATGTTTTGGATGAAGATGGCCCGTTCTAAGATGGCGGCGTGGTCACAGCTACTGGACCTTCTGCGTTGCCCCTCACACACTGTCTCGGTCCAGAAACACAGAGAGGTTACTTCTTACAGCCTGTTCGCCCCAAACCGAGAACATGAGAAACTTTTTTAGCAAGCTGATTTAACTTAACTGTGAATGCAAAAGTGCGCAGGCTAGTAAACATGAAAAAATAAAAAACATCTAGCCACAAAGGGTAACGTGTTTTCAGAGTCCAACTCCATTTTAAATCAGTCCAACTGATTGTCTAAACCATGAAATTACACTTGTTTTTCTAAATACATTTCAGTTTATGAGAACAAACGTTTTGTAATTTTTATTAATTGATCCAGTAATTGCTTCAAAACAGCGTAGGCTATATAAAGCTATATATTTATTATATTTTTAACAGTTTTATGTTTTACGTTATGTTTGGCCCGCGACCCAGCCTGAGCGTCCAAATTCGGCCCAGAATGAGTTTGACACCCCTGATCTAAACTAATGAAATCACAAAACAATTTAAGACATAAAAGAGAAGAGTGCAAAGAAAAGATTTGAACATTGTCAGAGCAGAACCTGTCTCACATCTTTAGGAAGACTGTTCCAGATTTTAGCTGCATGAAACTGAAAGGCAGATTCCCCATGTTTAGTCCTGACTCTGGCACCAGCAGGAGGCCGGTCCATGTTTAGTCCTGACTCTGGCACCAGCAGGAGGCCGGTCCATGTTTAGTCCTGACTCTGGCACCAGCAGGAGGCCGGTCCATGTTTAGTCCTGACTCTGGCACCAGCAGGAGGCCGGTCCATGTTTAGTCCTGACTCTGGCACCAGCAGGAGGCCGGTCCATGTTTAGTCCTGACTCTGGCACCAGCAGGAGGCCGGCCCATGTTTAGTCCTGACTCTGGCACCAGCAGGAGGCCGGTCCATGTTTAGTCCTGACTCTGGCACCAGCAGGAGGCCGGTCCATGTTTAGTCCTGACTCTGGCACCAGCAGGAGGCCGGCCCATGTTTAGTCCTGACTCTGGGCACCAGCAGGAGGCCGGTCCATGTTTAATCCTGACTCTGGGCACCAGCAGGAGGCCGGTCCATGTTTAGTCCTGACTCTGGCACAATACTTTGAACTATATTTACGTAACTCATTTATACTTAACCCATTTCAACTAACTCATATTACTGTAGTTACATTTCTATCCTGATTGCAGCACATTTACATTTAACAGTATCAGATTACAACAATAATCAGACAAAAGAATAATTAGATCTGCTTCTGGTTTCAAATATTTAGTGGAGTAACACACACACACACACACACACACACACACTACGTACCACATTTCAGAGTAAAGAAACCTCTGACCCATTTCCCCGGCGGGCTGCTGTTTTTACATAACACGTAGAGTAATGTTGCAACATGTTACGCAGTTACACAGGACATAACGCTCAGTAGAAGCTAAAGGCCATATGATTTGTGTGGATACGAAAAGCAGGCCACAGCAGCAGCTCCGGTCCACGCTTCACTACGACTAATGCATTATTGATGTTTAGATGTCTGTCATTCGGTGCGATGAAAAACACATTTAAAAGTGAGATGCATGCGGAAGTGTCAAAGAGATGATTTGTCATTTGAAAGGTCGAGATCGAGGCGGGTGTAGTGCGGGCGCTGCAAAAATCCCCACGGAAATATTATTTGTGATAAAGGAACTGGAGTCTCGAGTTTGATACGAATAAAGTTAAATGCAAGAGAAAGAGTGGACACGCAAGAAGGATATTTGCACACACGCAAAAAAGACTGTGGCAAACGAAAGATACGGAGATACTGCTATTTCTAAAAAATATTCAAAAAATGATTCAAAAGGTGTAATTATTTTAGCATTGAAAACACCTGCACCGTATTTTCCGGACTATAAGTCACACCTTTTTTCATAATTTTGGCCGGGGTGAGACTTATATTTATACTTATATACTTATACTCCGGAGCAACTTATACATGTTTTTTCTTCTCTATTATGCATTTTTTGGCTGATGCGACTTATACTCCAGTGCGAATTATCGTCCAGAAAATACGGTAATTGAATAAATGCAAGATAAATAAGTTTAATGCCATTCTGAGGAAAATTCCAATCAATTTTGAGACGAGTATTGATACTAAGATACTAAGCAATACTAGATTCAAAGCACTAATTTGAGCAAGTATCAATACTGAAAAAACAACATCATACAAATAGGACAAAATTGGATATTTCTTGAATAATCTTGAATAAGGACCGTCTTCATTCATATGTGAACTATCATAAAACCACAAGATATTATAAAGGAAAGTACATGCATTTAGTGTTGTGGTACATTTTACATTACATTTAAAGTAATAGTGTTTTTGATTGTGGTATCAAAAAGTACAGAAAAGTCACCTGCTGCACCTCTAAAACCAAAGGAAGCGGTCGATGGAAATCATTTTTCTGGTTTGACTTCTCAGGCACCAAGTTTCTCAGATGAATTACGTAATAGTTTGCGGTAGGAAGCTAGCTGCGGGCTTCAGAGTGATGAGCAATAAGCACAGGAATTAACAAGTCAAAACTTAATGTTATATATTTTCAGTGCACCCAAGTCGCACCTTTTTTCATAGTTTTGGCCGGGGTGTGACTTATACTCCAGAGCGACTTATATTATGTTATAGTCCGGAAAATACGGTAAATTGTGCCAAACAGATACACAAAAGTATGGAGAAAACTAAAGTAGTCCAACGGCTCAAAGTTTGTAAAAACATCAGAGAATGCTACAACGGTTAATGTGGGCTAAATGCTACTGTCATGCTGTTGTATTTAACATTAACGCAGCAGAAAACAGACTTTTCTGGGGTAACTCTGTGTCAATGACGTCCATAAAGACTAAAATCTGCCTTGATTTGAGTTAGTTGTGCTTTAAATACACATAATCAACCAGGAAATGTCTAAAAAGAGGAGGAAAAAGTTGTGTTTCCCTTTGAAACAGACAGAAAACACGTACATACAGCTAAAGTGGGTAAAGGACGACAGTAATAAGGCCAAACAACTAAAGAACTACCTGAAATAGCTCCGACTTCAATCATTTCTGCACCGAGGGCTTTTGCTTTCTATTTTACTTCCTGCTATTGCTATTATCGTCTGACCTAAATTCCACAATCCCAAAAACTAACAGCGCCAGCAGCAGCACCTCCATATGCAGCTCAGATGTGTGCACGAGGCGGCTTGTTCGCCATCGCCCGCTCTTCGGCCGCCGTATTCGGAAGGTCGAGGAGTTTATTGCCCGTTATTTTTGGCGTGAAAGTCATTATGATGCTACGCGATGGAAGGATCGACTTTGGCGTTGTGAGGCTGACACAACGATACACCGCAACACCAAATCAAGCTCAACTTTCAAACGGTGGTGCAAGACGTACTCAGTTTGGTCAGTTACGTGTGCAAAAATCAATTTAAATAAAAGTATTCAAGTACCAGGACCATAGAGAACTCTGGATCAGTAATAAGAAAATAATATTAGAAAGTAACAAGATTTTTTTTAAGGTTAAGATGTTTTTTCTTTTCTTTTTTCTTCTTTTTCTTCTACTTCCTCTTCCTCGACTTCTTCTACTTCCACTTCTACTTCTTCTTCTTATTATCATTATTATTAATATATCATTTTAATGTTTGTATGGTTATGTTGTTTTATGTTTGAAAAATAAATAGTAAAAAAATATATGTTTATCTTTGATGAGTTTTTTTATTTTGAGAGCTAACGAAGAGTGAAACGTGAACTTAATGAAGAATTGTTCTGATTTTTGGTCATCAAAAGCGACTGAATCTTAATATTCCTGGTCATATCTTTTTGTTTGCTCAACACCGGGACATGAACACAAACACTTCAGGCCAGATTTCCCCGTTAAAGTTCTCGAAAATAAACCCCTCGGCCATTATATCACATCTAAAACGATCTAGTCCAATTCAAACATGTCCTGGAGTAGAAAATACGGAAAGCTGCTCTCAAATGAAGTAACTGGCACCGGCAACGGCCATTTACTTTCCCATTAGGTCGAGATATCATTAATCTCCTTGAATTGCACGATAAAATTGATTACGCTTTTAAATAGCTTCATTTATTGGAACTCAGGGCTGCACTGGCACTACAAGGGCCGTGTTATTGAGGGACTAAAAACAAATGTGTATTTTACATCATTTGTTGAACTAATAGGAGATTATGGGATCTTGAGTTTAAGGTTTGGACAAATACTAAATATAAATGTTGATCCCATTATAGTTTTTCATTTTAACTAGAGATTTATGGTTTATTATTTAACAAACGTTACCACAAATGATACTTTTGGTGATGCTCAAATGCAACTTTGAGGCTAGAAAATAGTATGTTTTCCATCCTTTATTACAGAAAAAACAAAGAAAGTTACATTTCAGCACTGGGAATTCAAAATAGTAGTAGTATTTGTAATAGTATATGACAGGATCTCTTGTTTTTCTAATTATGACTTAGTTTGGTAGGATCATACCTGTCGTTAATGTGCACATTGAAATCACCAAGACAGTATTTACCCTTAACTGACGGGATTTTCTGTCAGTTTAAACGATCAATCAACAAAATAAAAGGTGTTATCAGGTCGTATTTAGTGCCAAATCACTAAATAGGCAAAAATAGGCAAAATGTCAAGTAAAAGCTGAAATATGATCGTGCTCACTACGTTTAAGTGAATGTGTCATAACGACTATATGTATTTAACGAAGTATATGTCTTTTTTCAGTTCATCAGTGACAATGTGCTAAATAGTGAATTTTGTCAGTCATCTGGACATTGTCTCTGTTCGTTTCTGAAACTCGCGTCGTATTTCCGAACGTGCGCGGCGACGCCTAACGGACGCACCTTTGACCTTTTGACCTTTGTGCCCCTATCATGCGTCTGCTCTGCATTTCTGACCCAGGCCCTGTTTTCACTGAGAGGACTTTCCAGGGAATAAAGCGGCTCAGCGTCTTTGGTGACACAGCAGTCTCTGTCATGCTAAATGGAAACACCCCCCCCCCTCCTCCTCCTCCTCCTCCTCCTCCTCCTCCTCCTCCTCCTCCTCCTCCTCTCGTTACTCCCTCGTTAGGTTCTTCTCTTTTCCCTCTTTCCTCTCTCCCTCCTCCTACTCCTCCCTGCGTTACTCCCTCATTACACCCTCTCTCTTACTCCCCTCTTCTCTCTCTCTGTTCTTCTCAATTTCCTCTTTACTCTCCTTCCTCCTCCTCTCCTTGTCTCTCTTACACTCCTCTCCTCTCTGTTCTTCTAACTCTTCTTTACTCCCTCCCTTCTGTTTTTCTCTCCCTCCTTCCCTCTTCTCCCTCACTATTTCCTTACTGCTTCATTCTCTATCTCATCATCTCCCATCTTCCCTCTCCCTCCTTCTTCTCTCCATCCTTCCCTCTTCTCTCCCTCTTTCCTCTTCTCTGCCTCTTTTATCCCTCCTTCCCTCTTTTCTCCTTCCTTCCCTCGTCTCTCTCTCCTTCCCTCGTCTCTCTCTCCTTCCCTCTTCTCTCCCTCCTTCCTTCTTTTCTCCCTCTTCCCTCCCTCCTTCCCTCTTCTCTCCGTCCTTCCCTCTTCCCTCTTCTCTCTCTCCTTCCCTCTTCTCTCCCTCCTTCCCTCTTCTCTTCCTCTTCTCTCCTCTTCTCTTCCTCCTTGCCTCTTCACTCTCTCCTTCCCTCTTCTCTCCCTCTTCCCTCTTCTCTCCCTCCTTCCCTCCCCGCCCCCCTCCACTGTCTAAACCCTCATTATCTCCCCTCTCTCCCCCTCCTCTCCCCTCCCTCTCTCCCGCGGCAGTTCTCGGTGTCAGACTCCATCGCCGTGACAATAAGTAAAGTGGACGTGGTGCATAAACAGAGGCTGGTGAGAGAAACGCCGCGCACGACAACGACATCGCGCTCGGGTGATTCAGCGCGTGGAGGAGAAGTTACTCCAGTACATCTGCGAACAGATACAAGACGGTGGAAAACCGAGGAGAACGGCAGGACTTTGAGCATGACTTTGAACTCATGTTTTTCTTCCTTCAAACGTGCACGAGGACAGATTTATGTTTCATTCCACACATTCCAGGAGACGCAATAACCATGAATTTAACGTTTGATGATAACTGAACCAAACAACTCTTAAAAAGGACTTGTTATATGAACTTCAATGAGGTTTTAACCGTGTTGCAACAGCGTTTCCTCAACATTAGTCCACTCAAATTTGTATTTTGATTGATGCTTGCATGTTTTGGGCTTGAGACCATTTTTTTTAAGGTCTTGGTCTCGTCTCGGACTCATTTGCCCTCCGTCTTGTTTTGGTCTTGAGAGCGCATTGACCCGGTCTTGTCACTTACTCGAAGGCAAAATGTCTTGGACTTGTCTCAGCTAATTATAGTACATTTGATAAGTTGTAGACCATGTGAGAAAGCGTCAGCCTTTTCAAAGTACGGCTCTGTGATTGGAGGACAAAGCAAGACCATTTAAGAGGCTGAGATCAGGCCTAGTTTTCATAAGCCTGAAAAGAATGTTTGTTATTACATTTGCTTAATTTAATGCAATATTTTGGGGAGGTTTCTATTCTTGGGCAATGTCTAGTCCTGGGCACAATCTTAGTTTGGTCCAGACTTGGTCGCGATCCGTCTCGGTCTTGTCTCGGTCTAGAGCCATAAAAGTCTTGGTTTTGTCTCAGTCTCAGGACCCAGCGGTCTTGGCGTTGTCTCGGTTTTGACTCATAAAAGTCTCGGCCTTGTCTCGGCTTCGACACTCAGCAGTCTTGGCGTTTTCTCAGTCTCGGGACCCAGCGCTCTTGGCCTGGTCTTAGTCTCGGGACCCAGCGCTCTTGGCCTCTTTTTAGTCTCAGGACCTAGCGCTCTCGGGACCTAGCGCTCTCGGGACCCAGCGGTCTCGGGTAGGTCACGATCTCGATTAGTTGGGGTCCCGACTACCCTACATAAAAGTAAAAATCTATGACGAATAACACATTTTCCTTCTAAAAAATTGCTGGGTTTTACTTAATTTCACAAGCTTCACTGCGATTGGCCCACACTCTCACCTCTTTTAACACCTGAAATATTCAAATGACACGCGAGCACAGGAGAAATGTAATTACTATTGCAAATATGTTGACAGAGACCCAAGATGACGAGCGAGCGGCAGGTGGAGAGGATTGTTTGTGTGAGGCCTTTGCCGGGAGGGGAACGACAGAACAAAGGAGAGGTAGTTGGTGAAGAGAGAGTGGAGGCTTCAAATCGAGGGCTAATTTGGCGGCACAAAGACCTCGACCAAGCAAAGCCAATTTGTGCAGCTCAAGGTGACCCCCGGGAGGAAATCAAGGTGTTTTTGTCAGAGAGACGCACACACAGATCAAGACTTGTTCAGAGCATCAGAGAACACACTGTGCAGGTAATTATGAGCCAGTATTTTCAGCAGCAAATAATAAATAAACTTATGACTGACCCAAACTATAACCTATTTCAGTGCCTATGTCAGGTTGAACTACCAATTTGACTAAAATATCATTATTAACATAAGGCTTAAAAAATGTAATAAATGTATTCCACTTGTCATTGCCCAATTTGTAACCCATTAAATTAGTTTAAAGGTGTTTATTATGTAGTTGTGAGTTTATTCTTTGAAAGAGAAACAATAGGGATGGTCTCCGCTCATTGTCATCAAATTGAGCTGTTTTACATCTTAAGTCAGACTTTCCTCAGCTCTGCAACAGTTACAATACAGTTTGAGCAGGTATTCATGAGTATTAAGGATTCTAGGAAATATGATCAAACGAATCTCAAAACTATAGCAACTTCAGCACTTGCGCCGAAAAAACGTGCCAAATCGGGCAATGACACAAAAATATTCCTAATTGTACATCATGACATAAGAGAGTGCACACGGGTGCGTACCTATGTTCCCTGGTACTTATAGTCCCCGGTACCTATTTTCCCTGGTACCGATGTTCCCCCATTTCTATTAACAGGGAACTATGCTAATACTGGCATAGGCTACTGGTTCAGGTTCCACATCCCCAATAATTGTGCATAAATGTATGTTTTTACAGCGTAACATATAGCAGCATATAACCATAACCCAGGTCTCGGGGAACATAGGGCTGACCCCGTTGGGTAAAACTCCTCTGTGTAAAAATTATAATTTGACAAATTATGAGAACAGCTTTTTTTTTTTTTTTACTTTTCTTCACAAACTGCTTCCTGATTAGTGTAAAATGAATAATTCATATCTATATTAGATCATTTTTCCACCAAATAAAGTCAAAACCATAAAAACCTGTCACACTTCTTTTAACTTTAAATAATGCGGGTTTAATATTAAAGGATTTACGCCAAACGACGCCTTTTTGTCCCACGAGAAAGTCCCCATAAAGTGTGTACATGGATTTTAACTAATGGAATCCATAATACTGTATATGTATGACACGACTCATAAAAAAGATATGCAAATATCAAACATTTTGTTCTTTTGTTGGATGAATCACCAAACTCGATTACAGCGTGTGACTCATTTCACACTCCTGGAAGCACTACTGAAAAAATAATATCTATCCACGCAGCCGAAAGAAGCAACATTAAGACGAAGGCGACCCAGCAGCGCCACGTCTTCATCGGAGGGAAGATTAATCCTCCACTCTTGTCTCCGGGACGATAACCGCCTCATCACGAGCGCAGCAAGCCCACTTCCTGATCAATCATTGTAATGTAAAGAGAAGGAGGAAGGCTGCTTAAAGGGCCGGCACGCTCTTCTGCCCGCGTCCTGCCCGCTACGCTACTCGGCGCGCTCCTCCCGGGGCTCTGTTTACCCATAACTCATCCAGAAGCTTTTATATATACGATTGGTAATGAATGGAGCCCGGGGGCAGAGGCAAGAGAAATAAAGTGCTTGTAATTTGTCATGAGACTTAAGAGACGTGTGAGAGTCTGTTAGAGCTACCGCGGGCAATAGTTCAACGCTAAAGTATGTGCGGGAGTTAAAGGTGCCGTAAACATGGTTTTTACAGTCTAAAAAAAACAGCAGTAGTTTCAAAATACACGTGTTCTGTTTGCTACTTATTCTCAGCGATGAGTTTATAAGCGCAGGAGCGAGTTTTGTCATCATCGCGGTGAAGCTAACAAACATTAGCATGCTAACGGCGCACTTCCTGCTTTATAGAGAATAAAACAATCTGTATTTAGATGCCGACAAAGCACTGCGGTCTTTTTTCCCCACTTGAATATTTGTTTTTCATAGTTTTGGCCGAGGTGCAACTTTTTATTTATTTTATTTTTATTTGATTTATACTTATATACTTATACTCTGGAGCGACTCATATGTGATGCTATTTGTTATTTTCACACTTGCAACCGCATTTCATACTCCAGTGCAACTCATAATATGTTTTTTTCTTCTCTTTTATACATTTTTTTGGCTGGTGCGATTTATAGTCCAGAAAATACGGTATATCTGTGCTGGGTTTACTTTATTGCATGAAGGAAATGGGATACTGTCCCTTTAAAATCTGGAGTCTTAGCAAATACAAGAAACGAAAGCTGAAAAGATCTTTACCGACGTGAAAATGTGCTCAAAATATATATCAAAATAATCCTTCCAAAGTCATTGAAAAAGAAAGTTTGTAAATTCAGATTAACTAAATATTATTGAAGCATAATCTGGTTATGAGTCCTGGGTTAGTCCTAGTTCAGTGTAGTTTGGTTTAGTCCATGAATCTGCTTTAGGTCTTATGGTCAGAAAGTCTGCAAAAACTCAAAACAATCTTAAATCAGTACAATGTTTGAATATTAGGAAAAGGAGTTGTGTTTGTCGGTAGACTTTAGATATGGCAGGAAGAGCATTTGACTTAAAATCAATGGGATTTTAAAGTGAAACTGGTGATTTTTTTTGACAATTCTGAATGACAAAAGCTAAAACGAAGAAAAAAGATCTTCAAATAAACAGGTTTGATAATAAATAAGAGAGTGCTGTACAGTGGAGGACCAAAATAAATACAGCTAAAATTTCCCACGAGCCTCTTCCTTCACCGTGAAGTCAAATCAAATCAGCGGCGAGAAGGCCCAGTTGGACATACTGCGCATTCTTCTGCCAACAGAGTTTTTGCCTTTTTGCAGACGGGCATGTTCTCTCGCAGGCTAGAACAAATCTGCATCCGCGTTTTACAGTTTATTACATCTATTTGAGTCATGGGCGATAAAACAGATACAAGTTGCAGGATTCGATTTGCAAATGTGTGTGTTCCGGAACCACTTACGGCGCAGGGGCATAAATATCTAAGGGAAAAGAGAAACAAACTGCTCAGAGGTGCTCTTTGTAACTTTTCAAGATCAAGATAACGTCACGGAAATGCTGTTCAGAGAGTTCCAGAGCGAGGCACGGACACATTTATTCAGTTAAATGTGTTTTTATCCTTACAAAGACCTGGGAAATGTGTATTCTGACTGTGAGCCGGGTCGTTAGTGAGTAGACTTCATTTTGTTGCATGTTGCCGTATTTTTCGGATTATAAGTCGCACTTTTTTTACTTAGTTTTGGCCGGGGTGCAACTTATATGTGATATCATTCATTATTTTCAGACGGGCAACCGCATTTCACACTGACATCCACAAGAGGGCGCTCTAGGCTCTAAGCGACGCAGAAGAAGAATCTGCACTTCCTCTTCCTCTGGAGTTTGTGGAGTTGTTTAGAAGTGACACAGAGGAAGAAGAATTCAATGGATTTAGTGATTTGGGGTAAAACTGATGCTTTGGTAAACTTGTTAGCATGTTCTTTATGCTATAGTTATCTGAATAACTGTTCATATGTTACGTTAACATACCAGACACTTACCAGAGTTCTGTCTGTGCCTCATGTAGCTGAAGGTGTTAGCGTTAGCATACGTACACCTATTCACCATGTTCTCTCATCTGTTATTATTTTAAATTGCATTTCAAGACTTTTTAAAACTTCCTATAAGTTATCTGTTCTTTTCCTCTGTATCTATTTGCGTTGCAACACCGAAATTTCCCCATGTGTGGACAAATAAAGGCATATCTTATCTTATCTTATCTTATCTTAAGATGAAATGTCTGCTCTTGGTCTTGGATTTTATCAAATAAATTTCCCCCAAAAATGCGACTTATATATGTTCTTTTCTTCTCTATTATGCATTTTTTGGCTGGTGCGACTTATACTCCGGAGCGACTTATACTTTCGAAATGCTCGCACTTCATCTTATAATCAAGTTCCCAGAGTACATAGATTTCCAGTCGATGCAGAGACAATGGACAATGGAAGAATCAAAGTTGTAGCACAAGTTGTGCTGAACTGGTTACAATCCGAGGGTTTCAGAGTGAATATAGCACTGCTGTCACTGCAATTAACAGTCCAAAACAAAAAAATAATACCTTCTGATCGTGCAAATGTGTAGACATATCATAGGCAGACGTGGCGTTTGATGCTTGGTCACAACTCGGCCAGTGTGGGAAGATTCAAGAACTCCTGAGCCACTTGTATTTTGTATTTGTGTTACGAATAATCAAGGGAGTTTGTGCTGGTACCAAGCAATCGACCACATGAAGATCTGAGAGGCATTTTATTTTAGACAGTACTTAGCGTGTAATACTGGCATCTGAGGCAGAGGCAACCTGACTTTAAGATGAGATTTCTGCGCTTCAGGTAAGAATCTAGTGACACCAAACATCCTCTTTTATGTGTTTCAGGCGAGGAGACTAAATATGTAAGAAATATCATGAAATAAACATATTATAGACAATAAGACAACAATTCACAAACTGGGCACTTGATCGGCGTTGAGGTGCAAAATTTTAAAAAGTGTATAATAATGATAATAATAATAAAATACAAAATAAAACAATCATTTAAAATAATAATAAAAATACAAATAAAATAATCAAAAATAAGAATACAAATACCATTAAAAGAATAATTTTGAAGAATAATAAATAACAATAATAAAAATACTAGTAAAAAAGTAAAGACTATGCTAAAATAAGAAAAAATCAAATAAGGTCACGCAAAATAAAATGTGTAGAATAAAAGTGATGTAAATATAATGTATATACAACAGCAGGACCTGAACGCTAGTGCAATGCTCTACACATGAATGAGGGGAGTGGCTTCACCCTTCATTTGTACGTGAAGGTCAACGTTTGTTTGAGAGTTTTAGACAACGAGCGGCGATAAAGAGTTCAGTGTCTACGAACGCCCACGGACAAAAACATATAAGCTCATCATAAGCTCAATCCTACTTTAACGTTCTCTCCCTGAACGTGTCAGGGTCTATACACAAAAGCCCATATATTAAACGCACCTTTCATTTACCACTGCATCATCTCCAATTTAATTGTTTAATAAGACGCTCCAAAGTGCAAAAACGCCACTTGGAAAACTCTTCCCTTGTGATTCATACAACGTGCTGTTACTGCACACAAAACACTGATGAATAAGTCGACTCATTGAGATGTTGGCGCGAGCGAAAGCATCATTTGGCCGGCAGGGTCTTTGATTAAGCCCTCTTTGACGCGAAAAGGGGCTCAGTCGCATCCGTCAGCCGGGCAATAAGAGCGAAGACGCTTCTGGAGGCGAAGAAGGAGCGCGCTTCCCGGATTAATGGAGTCAACCGTTTCCCGTGGCACGCTCCTTATTATGCACCGGCCGCCACGACTACGCAGGAGGCACGGCGACGATGAAACCTGATGCTACGGCAGTTTGGTCTACACATGAAGTAAACGCCACGTATGCGAGTTTATCGAGCAAATTATTGTGGCCGGTTTTGTGTTAAAGACGACGCCCGTTTGTCGATGGGACATACTAGAGAGGATTGTCTTCATATGTGCGGTGTTTACTTATACTTTTATACTGTGCTGTGGTTTTTTATACTTTTATTTAACCAGGAAGTCCCATTGAGATTTTGAATATCTGTCCGAGGAAACCAAGGTCAACACAATCAAGAAAAAAACAAACGGTTCTCAATTGTCGCACTTTTTAAAGATTTTCCTGAACTACTCAAGTGAAAATGCAGATTCCAATTTAGAATATTTTTGGTAAATTATTCCAGGACCACAGTGCCGAGGTGGAAGAAGTACTGAATTTTGTAACTGAAGTAAAAGTACTCATACAAGAGCAAAGCATTTCTCAAGCTAAAGTAAAAACATCACATTAAAAAAATCATCTATTTGAGTTTTTTTTAATAACTTTTAAAGAGTGACATGTGAAGATCGTGACACAGAATTGTCCTGATTTGATCAATTTCCTCGACTTTTACACACTGTAGGATGTCACCGTAAACGTGCTAAAATATGACCAACCATGCATACTTTTCAATCCTTTACAGAAATGCGGTAGAAAGTTCAAATACCTGCATAACCTTGCTTTGTAAATGAATATATACTGATTGACATCCAACTAAACGGTAAAGAGCGCAGCTGAGGTTAGCATTATCTTTAGCATTAGCATTAGCGATAGTGATGCATTGTGATACCCAGAGTCCTGTAACTGTAGAGTAGACGTGGGGACGTGCACAAAGTATCTACGGCGTTGTTGTTACAAATATTATGAGAAGAAACATCACGAATCCTTCATTTAGGTTTATTCTCACGGTCAAAAAGATTAGCGTTCCTGTAGCTGTGTGTGCGCGGCTTTAGCAACGTTGTGACATAAACAACCAGATAAAAAAACAGTACTTCATGCAGTGTGACCTGAATAATCACAGATATCAATGAACTGAACTAGCCAAAGCATTTACAGCCATACAATGTTTCAACAATGACAAAGGGAATCAAATTAAATAAAGTCCCTGACCATAGCACAGCATTACTATTATAATTAATGACAAAAAACAACAATAATGATGATTATAATGATGTTTTCCCCCCTCATCTCTTGATTGGCCCCATTGTTTGTTATTAAGAAACACATACAAATGGTAAATCCAATGTTAATATTTCTGACAACAAACAACGCAGACTTTTAATTGTTGCAATTTAACACAATTGTTTTAAATATTTCTGCTCCAAACACAGGTTCAGGTTGAGGTAACTTTACTTATACCCATAGGTAGGATTCGCACACAATACAATAGAATCAGACATAAGAGCATAGATCAAAAACACGGAATAAACTACCCCAGCGCTGATCAAAAAGACAGATCTTGAATAAAACCATTAGAGGGCGTGGCCAAGCGTTTGGGAAAGCCGATTTTAGTTTTTTTTTTATAGAAAGACCGCCACACCGAGAAACCAAACAAAACCAAATGGATTAAATAAATCTTGATTAAAATACTGCCCCCAATACTGTATTTCCTGTACATACAGTAAAGCCTTTTGCCTTGTGAGAACAGCGCAGCAGAGGTGGTAGTATTTAGCTACATTTACTTCATGAAATTGTACATCTTGCAGTAACTCTCTGACACTACACTTTTACTCTTATCGGAGTAAAGTTTTGTTTGAAGTAACAGTCTCTTACTTTATGATTGATACATGATTTGAACATGTGTGTTTCTTGCACTACTCCTTCTCATATGATTTAGTAGTAGTAGTAGTAGAAAGTGAAAGTCAGTCTTACCTTTAGCAGACACTTGCTCCTGTTTGTCTTGTAGTTTCTCTGCTTTTGCTTTGTAGATGAATAAACCCACTGAGCTACACTGACAACCACAATGAACTCATCGTTTGAACAATCATGTCGTTTTCATGTCGTTGTCTGTTCTAGGTAAGAAAAACTTTACTTACTTTGTTTTTCAGCACATGTTCTAATGCCTCTTTTATCCAGTTCATCTGCTCCTTATTTATCTACACTTTTAGTAAAACGCCGTTTAAATGATGTAGAAAAGGCCTTTTTGTCAGCTCCACGGTCACATGTGCTCCCTCTGCTGTAAACATCCCGCCTACTTTCTACATGCAGCCAATCATACACCAGTTCAACAGAAATCACCAACGAGACGACGGGTAGGAAGAGCGAACGTGACGGACAGCCAGAGCAGCCAATCAGAGCTCAGAGCATGGGTCACGTGAAACCGCTGCTGTTACAGACTCTGCCATCTTTGACTTTAAATGTGAAAACAGCAAAATTAGTCAATCAAAGTCAGTAATAAAGTGGGTGTGGCTATAGATCCCGACTCCGCCCTCCCACCCCGAGCTATCGCTTAACCTGCCGAGCTAAACCAACCAGTAACTGTCATTTAACGCTTAAATTAAGACAAATTACGCTGAGAAGTAGCACATTTCTGTAGTTGAATAATTTATTGATATGGGGACTTTTTTATATTCTGCAAATTACCAAATTACCCCCTTTTTAAGACTCAAAAAGATCCTCGGACCACGCGCCACCGATGTTGAAAATGGGAGAAAAGTCACTCTCTGGTGCCGCACATGCTTTAACTGACAAAGGATTCACTGTAGAACTCTCAATTAAAAAGATGAATTAAAATGTGATATTGATTATTATTCACTCGTTCATAAATCCAAACGTTGGGTGTGATCGCGGCGCTCTGGTTACACCTCACACACGAGCTGAAAGGGAACTCTTCTCTTTTTTCTTTTTTTTTCCCAGGATGAATCACCGCCGTGCCAGTCTTCCTCGGGGTCTCCGCGGCGATGACTCATCCTCATCAAACGCCGGTGGCCCCGAGATTCACACTCGCTCTCTCACTTTGCGATCGCACTGCAAAAAACATTCATCGATTCAAAAGATACGGACTCGAGCGGCTTTGCTTTCGGTTACATTTAGTGGCTTTTTCCCTCATTATTATTATTTATTGTGGTCTGAAAAACACACATACAATAAGAATGTTCAGATAAATAAGCCCAGTAAAACCAATTTGTCTTTCTAAACTAGTTGACAAATTGCTATTTATTGTTAGTTATACATTCATTAAGCCTCTAAACACAGACGTGACCCACTCTTGAGTGTTGTCGATCTTTACCGTATTTTCCGGACTATAAGTCGCACCAGCCAAAAAATGCATAATAGAGAAGAAAAAGTATAAAATGCAGTTGCAAGTGTGAAAAAAAAACAATAATATCACATATAAGTCGCTCTGGAGTACAAGTATAAGTATATAAGTATAAGTCGCACCCCGGCCAAATCTATGAAAAAAAGTGCAATTTATAGTCGTGAAAATACGGTATATCTCCTGCTCATTCTTTTTGACTTGTCGTCCATGTTTTTTTGTTTTTTCTTTCTTTTGTTTTTCGATGATTGAATGCACGGCTTTGGAGCGACAAATGAAATGTCCTTTGGGGTGAATAAAGTTCTCTGAATCGGAATCTAAAAAAAAATCTAAAATGTGTGTCAGTACTTTCTGTCTGATCTGGACGTGTTTAAAATGGAAACGTTTGTAATATCGTAAATCTAATTGCAAACCCGAATTGTGATTGTATATTTTTCCCGATCCCACACGTCTGGGCACACACACGTACGACCAGGGAATCCGTGCAGTGTTGACTTTGACAGCGTCCCCGCTGGACCGGAAGAGCCATTACAACCGACATGCTGATCCGTGGCAAAAGTGGGCGGGGCAGACCAAGGTCACTAGTGCACCTTTAAAAAGAATCATTGAGGTCACGTGTCAGTCCAAAATGATATTATTATTATATTTTCCATCTCTGATCATAGTGGGTGGCAACGCCGAGGTGCATTATTCATCTTTACAGTGTTTCCATGTACACACTACTGCAGCCCCTCCCCTGATGTGTGTGTGTGTTGTGCTGTATGTGTCTGTGTGTGTGTGTATGTGTGTGTGTGTGTGTGTGTGTGAGTGTGTTGTGCTGTATGTTTGTGTATGTGTCTGTGTATGTGTGTATGTGTGTGTGTGTGTGTGTGTGTGAGTGTGTTGTGCTGTATGTGTGTGTGTGTTGTGCTATATGTGTGTGTGTGTGTGTGTGTTGTGCTGTATGTGTGTGTGTGTTGTGCTATGTGTGTGTGTGTGTGTTGTGCTGTATGTATGTGTGTGTGTGTGTGTGTGTCTGTGTGTGTGTGTGTGTGTGTTGTGCTGTATATGTGTGTGTGTGTGTGTTGTGCTGTATATGTATATGTGTGTGTGTGTCTGTGTGTGTTGTGCTGTATATGTGTGTGTGTGTGTTGTGCTGTATATGTGTATGTGTGTGTGTGTCTGTGTGTGTTGTGCTGTATATGTGTGTGTGTGTGTTGTGCTGTATATGTGTATGTGTGTCTGTGTGTGTTGTGCTGTATATGTGTGTGTGTGTGTTGTGCTGTATATGTGTGTGTGTGTGTTGTGCTGTATATGTGTATGTGTGTGTGTGTCTGTGTGTGTTGTGCTGTATATGTGTGTGTGTGTGTTGTGCTGTATATGTGTATGTGTGTCTGTGTGTGTTGTGCTGTATATGTGTGTGTGTGTGTTGTGCTGTATATGTGTATGTGTGTGTGTGTCTGTGTGTGTTGTGCTGTATATGTGTGTGTGTGTGTTGTGCTGTATATGTATATGTGTGTGTGTGTCTGTGTGTGTTGTGCTGTATATGTGTGTGTGTGTGTGTTGTGCTGTATATGTGTATGTGTGTCTGTGTGTGTTGTGCTGTATATGTGTGTGTGTGTGTTGTGCTGTATATGTGTATGTGTGTGTGTGTCTGTGTGTGTTGTGCTGTATATGTGTGTGTGTGTGTTGTGCTGTATATGTATATGTGTGTGTGTGTCTGTGTGTGTTGTGCTGTATATGTGTGTGTGTGTGTTGTGCTGTATATGTATATGTGTGTGTGTGTCTGTGTGTGTTGTGCTGTATATGTGTGTGTGTGTGTTGTGCTGTATATGTATATGTGTGTGTGTGTGTCTGTGTGTGTTGTGCTGTATATGTGTGTGTGTGTGTTGTGCTGTATATGTATATGTGTGTGTGTGTCTGTGTGTGTTGTGCTGTATATGTGTGTGTGTGTGTTGTGCTGTATATGTATATGTGTGTGTGTGTCTGTGTGTGTTGTGCTGTATATGTGTGTGTGTGTGTTGTGCTGTATATGTGTATGTGTGTGTGTGTCTGTGTGTGTTGTGCTGTATATGTGTGTGTGTGTGTTGTGCTGTATATGTATATGTGTGTGTGTGTCTGTGTGTGTTGTGCTGTATATGTGTGTGTGTGTGTTGTGCTGTATATGTATATGTGTGTGTGTGTCTGTGTGTGTTGTGCTGTATATGTGTGTGTGTGTGTTGTGCTGTATATGTGTGTGTGTGTGTGTGTTGTGCTGTATATGTGTATGTGTGTGTGTGTGTGTGTTGTGCTGTATATGTGTATGTGTGTGTGTGTCTGTGTGTGTTGTGCTGTATATGTGTGTGTGTGTGTGTTGTGCAGCTTGTCAGGGATTCTCGCTCTGCTGGGGAAGAAGGAGGAGGAGGGAAGCCTCTGGTAGGTGTGTGTGTGTGTGTGTGTGTGTGTGTGTGTGCGTTAAGAGAACCCGTCACATGCTGGTGATGACTCATACACAGAAAGAGGGAGATAAGAGAGGTAGAAAGATTGAGGGGAAAATAAAGACGTATAGAAAGAGAGGGAGATCATGGAGGCGAAAGGAAGAAAGAAGGGAAGAGAGGAGAGAGAGAAAGATAGAAACAAAAAGCAAGAGAGAGGGAGAAAGAGAAGGGGGAGAATGAGAGAGAGAGAGAGAGGTAGTGGGGAAAAGGGAAAGGGAAAAGGGGGAAGGGAAGAAAGAGGAGGGTGATGGGGAGAGGAGAAAGAAAGAGAGACAGGTGGAAGTTACACTAGTTCATCTCGTCACATATTCTGACAAAGACAGAGACTAAAAAGGTGCAGCTGAAGCTTGTTCAGCCGCACAGTCAAAAAACAAGCCATTCATAGTTTGTAAAATAGAGGGAGGGAAAGAGAGAGAGAGAGAGCGAGAGAGAGAGAGAGAGAAAGAGAGAGATACAAAGAGACAGAGAGAGAGAGAGAGACAAAGAGAGAGAGGCACTTAAGGAGACAGGAAGCTCATCCTGCATGCAACTCTACACTTTGGATCAACAATATACTGTAGACAAAAATTAATACTCATTGTTTATTGTCAGTTCATCTCATTGACAAGGGCGAGTCTGTCATTTTGTAATCCATAAGAAATGTGTAAGTTATTATCAGAAATGTGTGCATAAATATCGATGGAGAAAGACAGAGCTGTTTCAGGTGGAAGGAGAGGTTCAAAAATATTGTGATTTGCAAAATGGACTAGAATATGATCAGTTTTTGGCATTGCATTACCAGGATTACGTTAAACAAGCAAACAAGAAACAAACACAGACTAAGAACTAAATCAGGCAAATCTAAGGACTAAACCAAGACTAAATCTGGCCTGAACATCTTTTATTCTCTGGCTTTTACCAAGTTGTGTGGTGCTCTGTTTGCCTTTAATTCATTTGATTTTAGTTATTTATTATTTTATCTATTTTAATGTTTTTTCTTAATATTGATTTTTTTAAAATGTATCTATTTATTTTGTTTATTTATTTAATGTATTTTATTTTATTTATTTAATGTTTATTTATTTTATTGTATTTATTGATTACTTTTATTACATTTATTAAATGTATTTAATCTATTTAATTTATTTTATCTATTTTATCTATTTTATTTATTTCATGTATTTTATTCTTCTAAGTTATTGCTTTTGATTTGCTTTTATTGCTCTGATTCTTTAATTTTGTTATTATCTAGCTGGGTTTTGGATGTCAGTTTTTATATTAGGTGCAGCACTTTTTAAACTTGTTAATAAAACGTGCTATACAAACAAAGCTGGACTGGAAAAACTAACATGGCTTTTCCAGACTGAACCAGAACGAGACAATAATAACGAACGCACAGTGTCTCTGCAGGACTCGCTTCTCCTTAAGACGTCTTTGATTCGCACATTGCTCACGAAACACACGCCGGCGATGATGTTATTTTATGTAAACCACTCCCCTCCTCCCGCTTTACAATCAGTGACTTTAACGGGCCGTTTCACACCTCATTAGCTCGTTTAACACAGTGCGACGTGGAGATGCAGATGGTCGGGAAGCGTCGCCGTGGCAGCGCAACACGACTTAAACATGTAGTGCTTTACGGCCCACAGGCTCAAGGTGACCTAAGAAACGCAGTCGCCGTCTCATTAGGAAGTACGGTATTGAACGTGCGAATAACACGCTCGTCGGCGACTAATTTGAGGATAGTTTTGACGCAAAAACAACCGAAACTCAAGGTCAAAACGAGGACAGAGCGAAGGGCAAACGTGCGCTCAAAACTCTGAAAATAAGCGTAGAATGGTTGATATTTAGGGGAATAAAAGCTGATTTGTTCTGATAACGCTGAGACGCTGCAGGCGATCTTAAACTTAGAGACATCCATTTCAAACTTCTTCTGAAAAACGTATTTTCCGGACTTTAAGTTATAAGTCGCACAAGCCAAAAAATGCATAATAGAGAAGAAAAAAACATATATAAGTCGCACTGGAGTATAAGTCGGATTTTTTAGGGGAAATTTATTTGATAAAATCCAAGACCAAGAACATTTAATCTTGAAATGCAGTTTAAAATAATAACAGATGAGAGAATATGCTTCATTTTATACTTAGAGAGTGCACACGCTTTTTTGCTCGCTCCGCTTGCTATCGCTGCTTTCCTTATTTATTTTGCTTTTTAATCAGTTTTTGTCTTCCAAACATTTTTGCTTTAGACTTTTTCAAGTAAACCAAGGATTTTAAGAACATTTTTCCAGTTTTAACGACATATCTGACGCCAGCGACATGTCCGGGAGAAGAAGGGAGAAAGACTGTGAACGCTGTCGGAAATATCAACAAGAAATTAATGAGCTGAAAACACGGATATTTGTTTTGGAATCTGAAAAAGTTCTTCACGATACCATTCCTGTGTCAACCGACGGTAAGAAGAGCACACTTTTTACAAGAAAAACTGCTACTTTCAACCTAAACCGCAGTGACTCTGTGTCGTTTCCAAAACTGTCTAAAAAACAGAAAGACCAGGCTGCTTCTTGGAACAAACTTGGAGCAAAGCCTAAACGATACAAAGATAACGTGAAGTCACCTAAAATACAGCTCACCAACAGATTTTTACCACTTTCAGAGATGGAATTAATGAAAAAAGGAAAGATGACGTGGCCAAAATACAGCGAGGAGGATCTGTGCCAGGAGCCAAGGTCACGCAGATTGTTTTAGTTGGGGACGGCGCGATAAGTCACGTGACGCATGAAAAGATAAACACACATTCTTTTCCAAGCGCCACTGTTTCTGAGATAACGTCACTCCTCCCAAATATTATGGCTAAGCATGGAGGAGCTAAACAGCTGATTGTGCACGTGGGTGCAGTGGACATGCGGCGGGAACAGACTGAAGTTTTGAAAAAAGACTTCTTGAAGTTATTCGACGTGCTTGATAAAATGGAAATCAAAACATTCATAAGTGGACCTCTTCCAAACATCGACAGGAGGATAAACAAGTTTAGCCGGCTTCTTCAGCTGAACACATGGCTGTCCAAAGAGTGTTCCCCGAGAGGACTACACTACATTGAGAACTTCTATCTATTCTGGAAACGAGAGGACCTGTTTAAGAGAAATGGCCCCCACCTATGCAGAGGTGGAGTGAGGGTGCTGACAGAGAACCTGCTCCACGCTCTGAGGCATTGGACTGGGCCTGGACAGGGTCCTGAGCAGATAGTTAGAGAAGAGAGGAATGAGAGAAGAATTCCTGCTCCCTCAGCCAGAGACCGAGCCAATGTTTCAACATCAAAAGCACCACAACCTCAGCCTCCACCAAAGGATTCATCAGCAGCTGCTCCACCACCACCAGCAAAGGATTCAGCTCCAGCTGCTCCACATTCACCTCCACCGCCTCCAGCAAAGGAACAATCTTCAAAGGCCTTGGACCCATCTGTGACAAGCCCAACAATATCCCTGTCATCACCCCTGCCTTCACACCAGCCCTAGGTTCCCCCTGCAACATCTACTCCCACTAAAGATTCATCATTATCCTTCTCATCTCCACTCTCACCCATGGGCCTTCCCAGCCATTTTGAAAGTCTGATCAAATCAGGTATTAAGATGGCTCCACTCACGCCCAATATAGCAAGGGCTATGTCAATCCTCTCACCTGGTCCCAAACTCTCCTTGGCTACAAAAGCCCCACCACCCATCCAACCTCGCCTTTCACCTGGTATCTCCCATAGCTAGGATGCACTGGGTCTCAGCGTTGCCGGGACTTATTGTCACATTAAAAATCAAACCAACCCGGGGCCCTATGTAAAAAGAGCCCCCCCTAGTGCTATTTCTGTAGTCATATCATCACACAGATGGAAAAACAAAATGCGAGTCAGGCCCAATCTGAGAAATGTGATTCATATTCCCTGTGAAAAGATAAAGCCCAGTCTCACTGAAACTAGTCTGAAACTTGCTGTGCTAAATGTCAGATCCTTATGTAACAAATCTCTCTTAATTAATAATTTTATTTCTTCTTATTATCTTGATTTTATGTTTTTAACTGAAACATGGCTTGACAAAAACACAGGAAATGTAGTTCTGATAGAATCTGCTCCACCCAACTTTAAGTTTGAATCTGAAACACGAGAAAACAAATAAGGGGGTGGAGTCTGTGCTGTCTTTAGAGATGAAATAATTACCCGCAGGTTGTCTTTTGGGGTGTTTTCATCATTTGAGTATGTATCCTTTAAAATGGAGCTAAACGGTCTCCATCCATTCTCTTCATTGTTTTATACAAGCCTCCCCAGTACTGCCAAAGTTTTATTGATGATTTTACTGAGATGCTTTCAGTCATATGCACAGACTTTGATGGTTTGGTCATTACAGGTGATTTCAATGTGCATGTTGATAATATTGGTGACAGAAACGCTAAAGAGCTTAATGCTGTCCTTGAAACCTTCAGTCTTACTCAGCATGTGAGAGGCCCCACCCACAGCAAAGGACACACTCTAGATCTCATAATTACAAAGGGGGTAAATATTTCAAATGTTAATGTGGTCGATGTTGCTCTGTCTGATCATTTCTGTGTCTTCTTTGACCTGTCTGTTTCTCCCAAACCTCCGGTTGGTCCTGCAGTTGTTCAGAGGAGACACATAAGTGATGGCACAGGTGCACTGTTTATGGAAATGATAAACTATGAAAATGTCTCATGTTCTAATGTAAATGATTTGTTGAACTCTGTTACATCAAGTGTTTTGAATGTTCTGGACACCATCACCCCTATAAAGGCTAAAATGGTTAAAAATAAGCAGAAGGCGCCGTGGAGAAATGATGATTCGGTCAGGGCACAGAAAAGGGAGTGCCGCAGGGCCGAACGGAAATGGCGCAAGTCAAAGCTCCAGGTTCAAAAAGAGATTTACAAAGAAAAGCTGCAGCTACAGAAGATGTACAACTGCAGAAGACGTACAACTGCAGAAGACGCACAACTACAGAAGACGTACAACTAGAGAAGACGTACAGCTACAGAAGACGTACAGCTGCAGAAGACGTACAGCTGCAGAAGACGTACAGCTACAGAAGACGTACAGCTACAGAAGACATACAACTGCAGAAGACGCACAACTACAGAAGACGTACAACTAGAGAAGACGTACAGCTACAGAAGACGTACAGCTACAGAAGACGTACAACTACAGAAGACGTACAACTACAGAAGACGTACAGCTACAGAAGACGTACAACTGCAGAAGACGTACAGCTACAGAAGACGTACAGCTACAGAAGACGTACAGCTACAGAAGACGTACAACTGCAGAAGACGTACAATTGCAGAAGACGTACAACTACAGAAGACGTACAACTACAGAAGACGTACAGCTACAGAAGACGTACAACTGCAGAAGACTTACAGCTACAGAAGACGTACAGCTACAGAAGACGTACAACTGCAGAAGAAGTACAACTGCAGAAGACGTACAGCTACAGAAGACGTACAGCTACAGAAGACGTACAACTGCAGAAGACGTACAATTGCAGAAGACGTACAACTACAGAAGACGTACAACTACAGAAGACGTACAGCTACAGAAGACGTACAACTGCAGAAGACTTACAGCTACAGAAGACGTACAGCTACAGAAGACGTACAACTGCAGAAGAAGTACAACTACAGAAGACGTACAGCTACAGAAGATGTACAACTGCAGAAGACGTACAACTACAGAAGACGTAGAGCTACAGAAGACGTACAACTGCAGAAGACGTACAACTGCAGAAGACGTACAGATACAGAAGATGTACACCTACAGACGTACAGCTACAGAAGACGTACAACTACAGAAGACGTACAACTACAGAAGACGTACAACTGCAGAAGACGTACAGCTACAGAAGACGTACAGCTAGAGGACGTACAGCTACAGAAGACGTACAACTACAGAAGACGTACAACTACAGAAGACGTACAACTACAGAGGACGTACAGCTACAGAAAACGTACAGCTACAGAAGACGTACAGCTAGAGGACGTACAGCTACACAAGACGTACAACTACAGAAGACGTACAACTACAGAAGACGTACAACTGCAGAAGACGCACAGCTACAGAAGACGTACAACTACAGAAGACGATACAACTGCAGAAGACGCACAACTACAGAAGACGCACAACTGCAGAAGATGTACAACTGCAGAAGACGTACAGCTACAGAAGACGTACAAATACAGAAGACGTACAACTGCAGAAGACGTACAACTGCAGAAGACGTACAGCTAAAGAAGACGTACAGCTACAGAAGACGTACAAGTGCAGAAGACGTACAACTACAGAAGACGTACAACTACAGAAGACGTACAACTACAGAAGACGTACAGCTACAGAGGACGTACAACTACAGAAGACGTACAACTACAGAAGATGTACAACTACAGAAGACGTACAGCTACAGAAGACGTACAACTGCAGAAGACGTACAACTACAGAAGACGTACAACTGCAGAAGACGTACAACTACAGAAGACGTACAGCTACAGAGGACGTACAACTACAGAAGACGTACAACTGCAGAAGACGTACAGCTACAGAAGACGTACAGCTACAGAAGACGTACAACTGCAGAAGACGTACAACTGCAGAAGACGTACAACTGCAGAAGACGTACAACTGCAGAAGACGTACAACTGCAGAAGACGTACAACTACAGAAGACGTACAACTACAGAAGACGTACAGCTACAGAAGACGTACAGCTACAGAAGACGTACAGCTACAGAAGACGTACAACTGCAGAAGACGTACAACTGCAGAAGACGTACAACTACAGAAGACGTACAACTGCAGAAGACGTACAACTGCAGAAGACGTACAACTACAGAAGACGTACAACTACAGAAGACGTACAACTACAGAAGACGTACAAGCACAGAAGACGCACAGCTACAGAAGACGTACAACTACAAAAGACCTACAACTGCAGGGGCCGTCATAAAAAGCAACAGAACAACAACAACAACAACAAAACTACTGTATGTCGCATCTTCTTCTCATGTCCAACCAGGAAGTGCAATTATCATGTCACCTAAATAGTCAAACTGGGGGAACAATAGGCACAATTTTTAGTACCAATGAGTTTTAGTGGAATGCACAGATCTTAATGTTGAATGCAAAAATGAATGCAAGTCTGGAACATTCCCCCGGACATGTGAACCTGTGTGATGAGGCTTTGATGAAACAGCTGCGGGGGGAACGGCGGGCGGGCGGGGTCAGCTGCGGTGGGGGGGACGGCGAGCGGGCGACGGGGTCACTCATCACTCGGCCGTATCGCGCACCTCCGGCTGCCCCTCTTATGGGAAATCACCTGCTCCGTACCTGCCACAAGAACACACGCATTATGCTGCCATCTTTCAGCTGCCCCCCCTCCGCTGCTCCACGGGTTCTCCCCCCCGCCACCCCCATCCCCCAGCGCTGCACTGTAAAAAACGACATGACTATTTAATCTTCACAGAATCGTTTTTCACACGTTTTATTGTTTTTATGATTGATATAGTAAGATAATCCACCTGTGAAGTTATGAATCTGCTCTTGAAAAAATTTATTAAAAGTGCACTATGTAGCTTTTATGGTGGAGGGTCCAAATGTTTCCAAATCCAAGAGATAATCTACAAAACAGATTTTCTTTGCATAAAATAACAACTTTTTGCTCACTTTTATGGTGTGACCTATTGCTATTCTAATCACCTTCACTGTTTTTTGAGAGATACTTTAAAAAAGTCATTATATTCAATCTTAAAGGGCCTCTAACAGATCGGACGACTCATTGAACTAAAATGCAGTTAAGATAAATATTTTTTGAATTTAAATAGCTATATTTCTTTTAATTTCACTTCCTGTTTGTTGATAACATCACACTTGGAAATTACCCAGCAAACACTGGCTACAAACTCATCTAATGTCACAATTTTTTTTTTAATTTGACAAATAAAAATATATGAGAGCGACTTTATTTGATTGAATTCATGTTTAGAGAGTTAAAAATATTGTTATGTTTCTGTAAATTCTGCATAAACTTTGACAGGAATGAGTCTCCCTTGTGTATCATATGTCGTCTTAATCCACCTTGTTGTTTTGTGTTGTTTTAAAGCATTTTTTTGTTTTCTAGATCATCTCCGAGAATGTATACTTTTACTTCCGAGACATTTTGTTTGAATAAAATTGAACGTATTTAACAACGTTTCATTTTTGGGAAAAGAACACCATCAAAAACAACAAAATACAGCTAGAATCGTCAAGTTTATTCCAGATAAAAACGTCCCAGCGTTGATGTTTCTTCTCGCGGACGAGGAGAGCGAGGAAGGAAGCGGCTTCTTTTTCCCGTGGGCTGCAGGATTTTTGACATCTGGCGTCCTAGATAAAGCAGGAAACGCGCTGAGCTCATCGGGCGATCGCGGAGAGCAAAGGCCGATTAAAGTGCATAATCTACCTGATAATGAGGAGCAAAGAGGCCGGATCGGAACAGATAGAACCGACTAAACATCTGCTCGGGTCAACGGAGAAGATCTTTGTATCCGACATGTAATCTGCAGCCGCGTTTCCACGACAATGAAGCTAAATGTACAAGTGAATGGGTTCAAATACTTTGCATAAAGCCAGGGAAAAGTATAGAGGTTGATTGAATACATAATGCAGTCATTTATTGGTAATATATCGAGATTATTTGACTTACTTACACTTGATCTACAAGTTTTTTTCTTCTCTATTATGCATTTTTTGGCTGGTGCGACTTATACTCCGGAAA
>NW_027315723.1:20171545-20426545 GCF_026437365.1 Eucyclogobius newberryi | reverse complement strand
ATCGACAGCTGAGCGATTGAGACAAACACGCATCAATACCGGTTAGCTCTCCTCAGCCTCTACCTCAGCCCTCCTGCGGCGCCTCTCGGGCCCCAAACCCGGGGCAGTCGAGTCTCCCACCGCCGCTCGCATGCCTCGAATACTGGGATCATTCGATTATACGGCCGCACAATGATTCATTCTCCTCCGCTCTGACAATCTCCTCTGCAGCGCGCTCTTCTGACGCCGCCAAATGACACCAAATGGCCCTCTTATCATCATAACGGGGATAAACAGTGACAGCGGCTGCAGGCGGGGGGGCGGCGCCATGGCAGCGGATCAAATGAAAGCTCGTTATGAAAAGTCTGAACCTTAAAAAAATAAGAGTTCGAAATGATGCCCGGGCACATTCCTACGGCGCTTGTGTGGAAGTACATTTTACACACACGGAGTAGAATCAAACACGTTATCCTACTTCGAGAGTAGATTTAATAGTTTGTGTAATACCGTATTTTACGGACTATAAGTTGCACCTTTATTCATAGTTTTGGCCGGGGTGCAACTTCCACTTCTACTTATTTACTTATACTCCAGAGCGACTTATATGTGATATTTTTTGTTATTTTCACACTTGCAACCGCATTTCATACTCCAGTGCAAATTATAGGCAAGGCAAGTTTATTTGTAGATCACATTTCATACACAAGGCAATTCAAAGTGCTTCACCCAGCAGGACAAATGCATTAAAATCACAAAGACATTACAGACACTCTTTCACATATTTATTTGACATTTCCAGCATGACAGGCGTCTCCAGGATGGACACATCACTTTTAGATTGATTCTTTCCCATATCAACGCGCTATCTGCAAACTGTTATATATGTTTTTTTCTTCTCTATTATGCATTTTTTGGCTGGTGCAACTTATACTACATTTATTTGGGGAATTCGTATTTTGATATCGATTTGAAGGTTTGTTCATGTTGTGTTGCACTTATTTTATTTTGGGTACATTTATTCAGTTATCCTGCTACACATGTATACTTAGGTGGCTCCTGTTTAAGTTGTTTCTGTACAACGCTTTTGATTGACGCACAGGAAGTGAGTGGAAAAACCCGTGAAAAGAAAGAAAGACGCCGCTAAACACTGTCCTGCCGTGTTTGTGTATTTAAGCGAGGAAAACCGCAGAAAACATATAACATCTTTAATCCTAACTGTAACCCGCGGTACCCACAGCCTTCAGAGACTGGCGAGATCAAGACTTAAGGGTCACAGTTTGCCTTCGACTGAAACCCAAATGTGCACCTCCATGTTTTTAAAGTCTGTGAGTTGTTCCGGTCATGTAACAGATCTATACTGTAAAATGTTGATCCACGATTGTCACGGATAATAACTAGCAGACAAAAATACAATGTGTTTTATTTAAAGTTGTGCGGACCAGTGTCACGCCGCGAAGTTTCCATTTGAAAGAACATTTTCGCCGCCCGTTGTCGCCAGAAGAGGGCCTCTGACGGGCAGTTAATCCAAGCGTTCAAAGAGAAAGTTGAACGCTACAAGTTGGCTTCGTTTACAAAGTCAGGGAGGTCAAACCGCAAGGAAACTAATATTTACCAAAGACGGAGAACATGGAATAGCGAAGTAAAGTTATTTTCGATAGCCACAATTAACCACAATCCCTGTAACTTCCTGGCTATTTGGCCTTGTGCCTCATACAGCTGACAGAAGAGTGACTTGCCCAGTTTAAAGTGTCCCCTACAGGTCGGACGACTCAATGAACTAAAAGGCAGTTAAGGTTTATATATTTAAATGTTGCTAAAAAATTACAAAAATATGTATTCCAGAATTGCTTATTTTTTAGCTTCATAATTTCACTTCCTGTTTATAATTGATGACATCACACTAGGAAATAACCCAGCAAACACTGAGAAAAACTAATCTATTCTTTGACAAATGAAAATATATGAGAGTGACTTTATTTTGTTGAGTTAACGTTTAGAATGTGGAAAAAGTAGTTTCTGGAATGAGTGTCCCTAGTGTGATGTCACTTCCTGCCATTTTCCACTGATTTTTCAACTTTTCTCCACAAATAACCTGCTCGATTGGTGTGAAACTATAATTTATGTGTACAACAGGTATAAACACACCAAAAAAAAAAATCTAAATGAGAAAATCGTAAACACCTGTCATAGGCACTTTAACTTTACTTACACCAGTGCATCCGTCTTTCTTTCTTTTTCACGCTTGTCTTGTCTCACAGTAAAACATGTCAGTCTCCGGTGCCTTATGTCACTTCCTCCCCTCCCCCACGCCCCATGCTCTCTCCCCTCTGCACTTTCTCTCCATTTTTGGACATCCCGAATGCCAAAGAGAGAGAGGAAAAATAGACAGAAACGAGCGAAAACGGCGGTTGTGTTATTTTTCCTCGAGGATTATCAGGACTTTTCACCTCGCACGCATTCGACAAAGATCGCATGTTTGTTTTTAAGTATAATATTTCCGCGGCAAGTTCATTAACACGCCGCGTACACGTTGGCGGTAGGCGAGAACGATAATATTTGGACGTTTACATCCCCGCCGTGAACGTGGAAACGCCTGACATTCACGGCGGGGATGTAAACGTCAGGCGTTTCCATGTGGTCTGCGATGTCTGGGAATCGACCCAAACGAGAGGGAAATGCAAACCACCTGGAAGCAAACCCGGAGTATTAGACGTCCAGTTGCGTATTTGAAAAACTGTTTGTCTTACGCTGCTGGTTAAGCGGTGCACTGTAAAACATAAATATCTAAGATTTGTTGAGCTAGCTTGAAGTCAAAATATTAGTCTTAATTTCAATGGTTTTGGCAAGATAACATCGATTTAAATGATGGATCTGGGCTATTTGACCTGTTTCAAGAGGACGCGTACCTATATTCCTCGGTACCTATGTTCCCCCTTTTCTATGAACGGGGGAACTACGCTAATACTAGCATAGGCTACTGGTTCAGGTTGCACAGACCCAAATATTTTGCATAAATGTATGGTTTTACAGTATAAAATATAGCAGCATATGACCCAAACCCTTGGGACGTTTCTCACTTCAATGCATTACTTTCTTTTTTTGCCAATGGGGTAAGAGAATGTCACTTGCCCCTTTGGAAAATTGCAAGCTAAATGTACGAGTAACCATCAGAAACATCTTGAAACTACGTCACATCAGCAATTAAATCTCACCTAATCAAATGTACTCAATTCCAGTTTAATCATCTAAATTTAGATCATTTTAATTTTTCTTCAGTGTATAGACAGTGTAAAAAAAAATAATAAAAAAAAAATAAAAAAATAAAGAATACAACTTGTTAAAAATCCATTCCTCTGAAACTGTTTAATTGAAGAAAAATTTAATACATATAACATATTTTCTAGACTATAAGTCGCACCAGCCAAAAAATCCATATTAGAGGAAAAAAAACACATATAAGTTGCACTGGAGTATGAAATGCATTTACAAGTGTGAAAATAACAAATAATATCACATATAAGTCGCTCTGGAGTATAAGTATAGTATAAGTATATAAGTATAAATATAAGTATAAGTCGCACCCCGGCCAAAACTTTGAAAAAAGGTGCGATTTATTGTCCGGAAAATACGGTAATATATTTTAAGTCCAAACTTCTTGAATGGTGAAGCTTCTTGAATGATCGACTGAGCCTAAAAGACCAGGCTCTCCAGTGGGATGCTCAGCCCGAGGCCCCAGAGCCACCGGACCCTCTCATGTACTAACTATCTGAATTCAAATGACACCATGAAGGGCATCTGGTACATTCTGCATTCAGGTTTTAACTTTGCCACAAGCTAGATTGATATGATAGTTCTCATAAGGTTTGCGCTGAAATATTAAATCTGGGAAAATGGAAGTGTCGACTCCATTTAAATAAATGAT
This sequence comes from Eucyclogobius newberryi, assembly GCF_026437365.1. Lineage (NCBI taxonomy): Eukaryota > Metazoa > Chordata > Actinopteri > Gobiiformes > Gobiidae > Eucyclogobius > Eucyclogobius newberryi. Next base: position 20,422,644 of record NW_027315723.1, on the reverse strand, counting down.
GAAGCTTTTTCCCCATTAAAATGCTTTTTGTTAAATTAATGCTTATATTTTAAGGCATTCGTACAGAATATATGATTTTGATTAGCATAGAGGGTCAGCTTTTCTTTCTTTTTTGAGAGTCATAAAATAGAGAACATAACAAAACAATAAACTATTTACCAGAATAAATGTTTAACACCTTAATATATTTTATAACAATTCAAAAGAACCATTGTTTTTTAGTTGCATGGAAAAAAACAACACAAAATACTCACTACAAGGTTATAGTGACGTATGAAGGGTTTTTACGATGTCCTAATTTTGACTTTATTTGGTGTATTTATACCCGTTGTACATATAAATGATAGTTTTACATCAATCGAGCAGGTATTTGTTGAAAAAACGTTGAAAAATAGGTATAAAATGACAGGAAGTGACATCACACCAGGGACACTCATTCCAGACAAAGTTTATGCAGAATTTACACAATGAAAAAGCTTTTTTGACTCTTTGAAAATGTATTCAACAAATTAAAATTGCTCTTGTTTATTTACATTGGTCAAATTTTTAAAGAAGTGACATTAGATGAGTTTTTTCCCAGTGTTTGTTGGGTAATTTCCTGCTGTGATGTCATCAATTTCAAACAGGAAGTGAAAGTATAAATCTAAAAAGTGAGCTATTCTGGGATGATATTTTCATGATTTTAAGCAAACATAAATATATAAAACTTAACTGCATTATAGTTCGATGAGTCGTCCGACCGGTCATTGGCCCTTTACATATAAAAAGCAAACATTGCCTGTCGTGTCTCGCCTTGACAGTGTTTTTTTCCCGTCCCTGGGGAGACACTTGATCTATTTCATTTTTTTCGTTTTTTTTTCGACCACTACTCGACATTAATTGGCCCGGATCTTGTTTACTTCCATTAAGCGTGCGGATATGAAAGGCCCGGAGCTGAACTGGAGTGCTTTGAGTGTTACACAAGGTTTCGCTGGACTCAAAAACAATATACAAAAAATATTTACTTTCTCTATTTACTGTCACTAAAGACTTTTTTCTAGGTCAGCCTCAAACAATTTTAACGCTGTCACAACAAACAAGCTCTTCACACAATAATATCTACTCAGAAAGTGCCATTAGCAGACTCTGAAAAGGCAGGATTTAGTGTGTACTCCGAGGACGCCGCTGAGCTAAGAGGTTACTGTACTTTGGGTAGTCGTATTATTTATCTATCAAAATCATTTATTTGAAAAAGCTACCGTATTTTCCGGATTATAAAGTGCTTCGGAGTATAAATCGCACCAGCCCAAAAAAAAAAAAAAAAGCATAATAGAGAAGAAAACATGTATAATTCGCATTTTTGGGGAACATTTATTTGATAAAATCCAGGACCAAGAACAGACATTTAAACTCTTGAAATGCAGTTTATAATAATAACAGATTAGAGAACATGGTGAATAGATGTACGTATGCTAACGCTAACACCTTCAGCTACATGACGCACAGACAGAACTGTGGTAAGTGTCTGGTATGTTAACGTAACATATGAACAGTTCTTCAGATAACTATAGCATTAAGAACATGCGAACAAGTTTACCAAAGCATCAGTTTTACCCCAAATCACTAAATCCATTGAATTATTCTTCCTCTGTGTCACTTCTAAACAACTCCACAAACTCAGGAGGTAAAGGAAGTGCAGATTCTTCTTCTGCGTCACTTAAAGCCTAGAGCGCCCTCTTGTGGTTGTCAGTGTGAATTTTTTTCCTCAAAAGTCTATAATTGAGGAAAATTTACATTATGACGATGAAACATCTTTTGGCGTGCATTTCAGAGTCTGTATCGATGAACGATTATCGAAATAGTCAGCACATATTTTAGCAGTTGATTCGTGTAACTACCGTACTTTTACTGCCAGGACACCGGTGCATCTTTTTACACCACGAAAACAAAAGGGAAGATAAAGAAATGCCACAGCTCTAATACTTTACAAAACGGTACGAAAGAAAACGTACACAGAAAGAATATTCACTGTGTTCGCCGACATATGACCATTGGTAGTTGCTTTTCCTTGTACCGGCGTTTTCTTTTACCGTCCCGTTTCTGTTTCGCGGCTTCTCTCCAGCGACGTCCAGGGCAACGCCAGCGGTCACATGACAACGCACACAGGTAAATCTCTACTTAAATAAGACGCGCAAAGAATTAAACAATCGTGACAACATTTGGGTCAATTTGGCGAGTGACTAACGAATTTTCTAAAGTTTTAGGTTTCGGTGAGTAACTCTAATGAATTTCCAACGTTTTCGGTTTCTCTGTTGCCATAGAAACATATACTGACAAGTAAGCGTCAGCTACAATTAGTCGCGATCACCCTAATTCGTTGTTCAGTGCAGAAAGTGGCTCGGGTGCACGTTTAGGCTGTTTCTTTTTCACATTTAACCTGTAGTAATTCCGTTGACAGTCTGGAGACTTAGCCCAGGCGACTTGTTCTAGAAAAAATGGCAAGACGGAGGTTTAATTTAAAGTCGTCCTGAACATCAGAACGGTACGATTATGAATGAAGACAGTTTTGATCTGGATGACGGAACGATCTGTCGCCGTGAGTTCGGATTTGACAGAGACGGACCGGAGGCCACGTTATCCGAAGAGATCAAACTAAAGCGCAGGATGTTTCTGAGCTCGAGGGTGAGGCAGCGGGTGAAGGGGGAGTCGCCGGGGGTAACGGGAGATCGACACAGAGATGGAGAGAGAGAGAGAGAGACGAGCTCCGACTTTGGATGGACTCCAGAATCCTGCTCTCCGGCCGACCAGAAAATTCTCTCGGCGAAACCTCAAAACTTCAGAGACGAGACGCTTCAGCGGCACTGCGGAAATGTGGATTTGGAAAAGCCTTTGGTGAAAAATATGCATCCAAAAGTCAGGAATAGAGGACAAAATGAAGTGGAACATGATGCGATTTCAAAGAACGATAAAGGTTCGGCAACAGAATATCCCAAAATGCAAACGATAACCAGTCGAGTACATGTGAGCGATGCCAAAACCTGCTTAGAAAACAAAATTTTAGTATTTTACATTGTTTAATTGGTGATTATTACATGTTTTGTCAACTTCACGCTGCAGAGTTTTGCGCATTCTGATGACAAAGCATTAAAATTGTTATTATATCTATACATTTTTTATTGATTATGAATTAATGATATTTGCCATAAAGTCATTTATCTCGACTAGATTCAGTTTAGTGGTTCTTTACGTTCTGTTTTAGACCTGGATTAGGCTTGTTATAAACCAAGGTTACACAAATGGCATCGATTTAATATCTATTATATAACATGTGTGAAAAGTTAATAGTATATATATATATATATATATAAATAACAAATATTTAATATTATTATTTGACTGATTTCAATAATTATGTTCTTTTCCCAAGTATAATTGATTGCATTTGAAATATTATGTTAAAAATGATTCACTGTTGATAAAAGTTTGAAGAGAAATTGAAACAAGACAAATAAGTGTTTAAAGGCTTATTTATTATAGAGGATATAAGAACATAATATTACTCTTCTTTCTGCTCCTTTTCATTAATTCTTTGTGTAACTGTATGTCACCGGTCTTGTATTTTACAGGTTATGAATGGAATAAATAAACACATGAACCTGTCAAAACGACTCAAAAGTGCACTCTTTTTACAGCGTTAGCGTGTGCTTCGTCATGTGTAACGCCAGAAGTGGACTTTTGGCCTTGGTGCGTGTGATTAAAGCGTCCGAGAGGAGGAGAAGAGTGATGCAACCTAAGGAAGTGAAGTGAGAGGACGAGAGGCCGGAAGGAAGGAAGGGAGGGAGGAAGGAAGGAAGGGAAGGAGGGAGGAAGGAGGGGAGGGAGGATAGTAGGGTACTGTAGTTGTACGTAGACTTTAGACTTTATTCTTCAGTTTTCTCTATTTTTTTCCTTTCTTTTGTTTTTGTTTGTTTATGTTCTTAAAAAAAAAGAAAAAAAAAAGGAAAAAGCACAGACTAAAACACGCTGCATCCTCATGAGTGAAAAGGCAGTTTAAGCAGTGCAGTCAGTCCACTACGCTGTCCTATATAAACCCTGATAATCCTATAATTAACACATTAGTTATGGTTTGTTTAATCTGGTTTTGAATGCTGGTGAATCTCTAACTCTTTAATTTAACCCTGAGGTTGGATCGACTGCTTTTGCCTTGCGACGACAAATTTTACACTTTTACTCACGCTTGCTGTTTATTTCTTTATTTGTGAGGCTGAAATTCCATGCGCGCATTGAATATGTAAAAGGCAATTTATATTTGAAAAAGGTTCAGTTGTATCATCTGGACTCGTTTAGAAAAAACAAAACGTTTCGACTCTCATCCAAGAGTCATTGTCAATCTGCGAATTTAGACCGGGAACTCAGATCTATTCTGTGGTAAGCCCCGCCCATCGGGCCCTCCTGAAGTAGAAGAAAAAGTTGTTTGCTTCAACAGAAACTTACACCTCTTTGTTTTCTATCAAGCTAGCCTCTTGTTTACTATCAGTCCTTTAATGGGCTAAGTAGTCTCCTCCGGGCTCCTCCAGGCACCTCCGGTCTCCTCCGGTCTCCTCCGGATTGTTTCCGCCCTCGTAGCCCTGCAAGCGACGGTGGGAATCTATTTTGGGTGCGAGCTGGAGCCCCCCACGCGCTCGCTGTGGGTTTGGCCGATTGGAAAGGCTGGACAAACAAGCTATTTATGAACACAACGCAAGTCCTTGAGCGGGCGAGTCTGCCGTCTGAAGTGCTAAGTGCTGTATACAGTTACAATAGAGAGAACACGGGCAAGGACGAGAGAGGGCGGAGCCGGGAGACGAGACGAGAGAGGGCGGAGCCAGAGAGACGGGATGAGAGAGGGCGGAGCCAGGGAGACGGGACGAGAGAGGACGGAGCCAGGGAGATGGGACAAGAGAGGGCGGAGCCAGGGAGACGGGACAAGAGAGGGCGGAGCCAGGGAGATGGGACGAGAGAGGGTGGAGTAGGAGAGACGGGACAAGAGAGGGCGGAGCCGGGGGGGGAGAGCCAGAGAGACAGGACGAGAGGGGGCGGAGCCGGGGAGGAGAGCCAGAGAGACTGGACGAGAGAGGGCGGAGCCGGGGAGACGGGGCGAGAGAGGGCGGAGCCGGGGAGACAGAGAAACGGGATGGCTTTTTTCTGGTCAAAGTTAGTGTCACAGTTTGAGGGGGAAATGTGTTTTCGGAGGATTGCAATTGCGATTTAACTTGACTGAAGTGAAAAGTAGGATTCTGTTCATTGTAAACACCAGGAGCATTAACATTTGGAGGAGACACAAATATGAACTGATGAACTTTGCAAAGGACGTTCTATCCATGGGATTCAGAGCGATTCAGATCCAACACCAGTGCCATGGCGACAATACAAAATATCATATCATCTGAATGTCCTCAAATATCATCCACAAACAGGAAGCTGAAACCATGACAACTGTGCCAGCCGGGCTCGAGTACGATTTAGCATTATTATATAGCATTATTATTCAGTATTATGATTTAGAGTGGCAGGTGAAAGTGGGACTATAACAATCACTCGAACGTGTGCGATTCGATCGAAACATCGTTTTGAGAGAGTTTAATGATGGAAACTAATAGAGTAAACGCTCTTTGTGTCCTTTACTGTATTTAATTGTATTTGTTTTATTCCGTGGTACATTGTATTTCAGTTGCTGCACGGTGACCTTGAGTGGGAGGAGGGAGGGAGAGAGAGGGGGAAGAGTAGAGAGATGGGTGAAAGGGAGGAGTGAAATAGTATAGAGAGAGGGGTGAGAGAAAGAAAGAAGAGTGAGAGAGAGTATGGGATCAAGGAGAAAGGTGGCAAAAGAGGTTACGAGAGACGGGTAGGGAAGAGGAGAGAGAGAAACAGAGAAAAAGAGAGACTGAGGAGAAACACAGAAAGAGAGAGAGACAGGAAAACAGCACGAGAGAGAAACAGAGAGTCAGCGAGAGAGAGCAAAACTGAGACAGAGAGAGAGACAAAGATAGATTAAAAAAGAGAGATACATAGACACAGAGAGAGAGAGATACAGAGAGAGAGAGAGAGAGACACATAGAGGGATAAAGCAAGAGAGTAGAGGGATAAAGCAAGAGAGAGAGGAACAAAGAGAGGGAGAGAGAGAGGGAGACACAGAGAGAGAGACACAGAGAGAAACAAGGAGAGAGACAAAGAGAGAGAGAGTCAATGGTCATGTACGCACTCGTTTCCTCTGAATGTGGAGCATGTTTTCATCAATGAAAGTTCTGCCAAGAAGAAAAACATCAGAGACTCAAATCCCAGTCATTCTCTTCAGTGGCCGCGTTTTCGACGTTAAGTTGTTGTCGACGTTAAGTTGTTATCGACGTTAAGTTGTTGTCGACGTTAAGTTGTTTTCGACGTTAAGTTGTTGTCGACGTTAAGTTGTTTTCCACATTAAGTTGTTGTCGACGTTAGGTTGTTGTCGATGTTAAGTTGTTGTCGACGTTAAGTTGTTTTGACGTTAAGTTGTTGTCGACGTTAAGTTGTTGACGTTAAGTTGTTGTTGACGTTAAGTTGTTTTGACGTTAAGTTGTTGTCGACGTTAAGTTGTTGACGTTAAGTTGTTGTTGACGTTAAGTTGCTTTAGATGTTAAGTTGTTGTTGACGTTAAGTTGTTGTCGACGTTAAGTTGCTTTAGATGTTAAGTTGTTGTCGACGTTAAGTTGTTGTAGACGTTAAGTTGCTTTAGATGTTAAGTTGCTTTAGATGTTAAGTTGTTGTCGACGTTAAGTTGCTTTAGATGTTAAGTTGTTGTCGACGTTAGGTTGTTGTCGACGTTAGGTTGTTGTCGACGTTAAGTTGTTTTCTACGTTAAGTTGTTGTCGACGTTAAGTTGTTGTCGAGGTTAAGTTGTTGTCGACGTTAAGTTGTTGTTAACTTTAAGTTGCTGTCGACGTTAAGTTGTTGTCGACGTTAAGTTGTTGTCGACGTTAAGTTGTTGTCGACGTTAAGTTGTTGTCGACGTTAAGTTGTTGTCGACGTTAAGTTGCTTTAGATGTTAAGTTGTTGTCGACGTTAAGTTGTTGTCGACGTTAAGTCGTTGTAGACGTTAAGTTGCTTTAGATGTTAAGTTATTGTCGATGTTAAGTTGCTTTAGATGTTAAGTTGTTGTCGACGTTAAGTTGTTGACGTTAAGTTGTTGTCGACGTTAAGTTGCTTTAGATGTTAAGTTGTTGTCGACGTTAAGTTGCTTTAGATGTTAAGTTGTTGTTGACGTTAAGTTGCTTTAGATGTTAAGTTGTTGTCGACGTTAAGTTGCTTTAGATGTTAAGTTGTTGTCGACGTTAAGTTGTTGTTGACGTTAAGTTGTTGTCGACGTTAAGTTGCTTTAGATGTTAAGTTGTTGTCGACGTTAAGTTGCTTTAGATGTTAAGTTGTTGTCGACGTTAAGTTGCTTTAGATGTTAAGTTGTTGTTGACGTTAAGTTGTTGTCGACGTTAAGTTGCTTTAGATGTTAAGTTGTTGTCGACGTTAAGTTGCTTTAGATGTTAAGTTGTTGTCGACGTTAAGTTGCTTTAGATGTTAAGTTGCTTTAGATGTTAAGTTGCTTTAGATGTTAAGTTGTTGTTGACGTTAAGGTGTTGTTGACGTTAAGTTGTTGTCGACGTTAAGTTGCTTTAGATGTTAAGTTGTTGTTGACGTTAAGTTGCTTTACATGTTAAGTTGTTGTTGACATTAAGTTGTTGTTGACGTTAAGTTGCTTTAGATGTTAAGTTGCTTTAGATGTTAAGTTGTTGTTGACGTTAAGTTGTTGTTGACGTTAAGTTGTTGACGACGTTAAGTTGCTTTAGATGTTAAGTTGTTGTTGACGTTAAGTTGTTGTCGACGTTAAGTTGTTGACGTTAAGTTGCTTTAGATGTTAAGTTGTTGTTGACGTTAAGCTGTTGTCGTCGTTAAGTTGTTGTCAACGTTAAGCTGTTGTCGACGTTAAGTTGCTTTAGATGTTAAGTTATTGTCGACGTTAAGTTGCTTTAGATGTTAAGTTGTTGTCGACGTTAAGTTGTTGTTGACGTTAAGTTGTTGTCGACGTTAAGTTGCTTTAGATGTTAAGTTGTTGTCGACGTTAAGTTGCTTTAGATGTTAAGTTGTTGTTGACGTTAAGTTGTTGTCGACGTTAAGTTGTTGTCGATGTTAAGTTGCTTTAGATGTTAAGTTGTTGTCGACGTTAAGTTGCTTTAGATGTTAAGTTGTTGTCGACGTTAAGTTGCTTTAGATGTTAAGTTGTTGTCGACGTTAAGTTGCTTTAGATGTTAAGTTGTTGTCGACGTTAAGTTGCTTTAGATGTTAAGTTGCTTTAGATGTTAAGTTGTTGTTGACGTTAAGGTGTTGTTGACGTTAAGTTGCTTTAGATGTTAAGTTGTTGTTGACGTTAAGTTGTTGTCGACGTTAAGTTGTTGTCGACGTTAAGTTGCTTTACATGTTAAGTTGTTGTTGACATTAAGTTGTTGTTGACGTTAAGTTGCTTTAGATGTTAAGTTGCTTTAGATGTTAAGTTGCTTTAGATGTTAAGTTGTTGTTGACGTTAAGTTGTTGTCGACGTTAAGTTGCTTTAGATGTTAAGTTGTTGTTGACGTTAAGTTGTTGTCGACGTTAAGTTGTTGTTGACGTTAAGTTGTTGTTGACGTTAAGTTGCTTTAGATGTTAAGTTGTTGTTGACGTTAAGTTATTGTCGACGTTAAGCTGTTGTCGTCGTTAAGTTGTTGTTGACGTTAAGTTGCTTTAGATGTTAAGTTGTTGTTGACGTTAAGTTATTGTCGACGTTAAGCTGTTGTCGTCGTTAAGTTGTTGTCAACGTTAAGCTGTTGTCGACGTTAAGTTGTTGTCGACGTTAAGTTGTTGTCGACGTTAAGTTGTTGTTGACGTTAAGTTGTTGTTGACGTTAAGTTGTTGTCGACGTTAAGTTGCTTTAGATGTTAAGTTGTTGTTGACGTTAAGTTATTGTCGACGTTAAGCTGTTGTCGATGTTAAGTTGTTGACGTTAAGTTGTTGTTGACGTTAAGTTCCTTTAGATGTTAAGTTGTTGTTGACGTTGAGTTGTTGACGTTAAGTTCCTTTAGATGTTAAGTTGTTGTTGACGTTAAGTTGTTGTTGATGTTAAGTTGCTTTAGATGTTAAGTTGTTGTTGACGTTAAGTTGTTTTCGATGCTTTCGTCTGGCTTTCGTGCGATGCTCCGTTACGTTCCATCCAAGGGGCAAAACTCGGGCCAGGACAGAGTGGATTTACTGCCGAGCGACGACGAGACGTTTGCAATTCCAGTGAATCATCGGCGGTCAATGTCCTGGGCCTAATTTGAGGTTTTGGAGTGGTGGTTTTGTACTGGCCGGAGTGAATGTGGGCTGGCACCGGCCCAGTGGCCCACTATTAGAGACCCAGAGGAGGGAGAGTGAGCCGCACTGTAAAACACAGATTTGCAGAGATCCGTCTTTTAGATTCATTTAGTATCATTTTTGTTTCAATGTTTTCATGTTTTCTACAGTGACGTCTCGGTGTTCGACCAGTGCGCCGTGTTTGAGAGATTCACAGATTTAATTGAAGTTCTTCATCACAAAAAAGAAATAAAAACAGTCATTATTATTGCAATACTTAAAGAACAACTACACAAAGCACAGACAATATATGCTACATTAAACACTGTTTTTTATATTTTTTTTTAATTTTTAGATTTGGTGAGCTTCTATCAAAAATACCCGAGTTGTGGCAGAAAGAATAAAGTCTAAAGAATAAAGTCAAAAGAATAAAGTCTAAAGAATAAAGTCTAAAGATTAAAGTCTAAAGAATAAAGTCTAAAGATTAAAGTCAAAAGAATAAAGTCTAAAGAATAAAGTCTAAAGAATAATAATTCTAATGCGGCACGAGAGGAAATGTCCCATCAAAATAAAAGCGGAAGAGGAAGTGAAGGCATTCATTGCGCCTCTGCTGGCCAATTGTGAAAATACACAATATCTGCAATGCACTTTTTTCATGGCGTCTCGAGGACAATATAAACCATGAGTTTCAAACAAATCAGACAATGTTGAGTTTTTCACACAATGGGTAGGGGGCGCTATAGAGTAAATTTGTTACATAATTGATATTTATTTCCAATCAGACCATAAAAACGCATTCGTGAGTGAAATATGAGCTCCGCAGATCAATTCCAATAGGCGTGACTTGTCCTTGAAAACACTGAAAATTAAGCCTTTTTTAAGGTCGTGTTACACGGAGACCGTAAAGAATATCAACATTCTTTTGAATATTTATTAAATTTCAATGTCTTTGGATGAAGGTGTTGTTTTGAGCTCGACAAAAAACTTAGAACGATTTTGAAAAAAAAAAGTCAAGCGTGGCGGTGCCACTTTGATTCGACATGGCTGACTTCCTGTTTATCATAGAGCGATGCTGCCAGGTGTGTTTTACTCCTCAAAGGTCAGAGGTCAAAGGTAGCTCTATCACTGTCCATGTTTCATGTGCCTAGGCCAAAGATTAAGCGTTTCATGTTTTTTCTTTTTTGAACTAGTCGGCACTGTTGCGACGGGCGTTCTCGCAACCTCCATTTTATTGGAGTTTTGGCCGAGCCGATTGCGTCTATGCCCCCATGTGACCTATGACCCCATGTGACCTATGCCCCCATGTGACCTATGCCCCCATGTGACCTATGACCTCATGTGTGACATTCATCAATGTTAGGGGGTCAAAAATGCCAGAGTTGTGGCAACATTTTACCATGAAAAACTATAATAAGAAACCATTCCATTCTGGAAGGCTCGAGCCAATAATGATAATAAATAATAATAATAAAAACAATTGTTTCCACTCAAAAAAGGTTGAAAAACACAGATCTAACATATCTTTTCTCATTAACATATTCATCTCCAATATTTGGTCAAATAATCTAATTGCATAAAACTACAAAAATCAAGATTAAAATTCTGAATTCAAGTCAGTTTAACGAGTCTACAAATGAATTTTTGTCGTAAATCATGAAGACCGTTATTTAAAGGAGACACAAGATGCTTTTTTAAAATATTTGAAACGTGGCAATATGACATTTTACAGCCTCACGTGAATCATCATTATTATTATTATTATTATTTATTATTATCATATTATAATATTATTATGACTAAGCACGAGGATGTGGTCGGTGAGTGCTGGAGCCAAACAGGAAAACTCAAACATGCTGGAATCAAGCAGAGGAAGAAACTCACAATAAAATGAATAAAACGTCTCCTTTATTTAATCCTAACGTGAACCATCTGAATTACGGCCGATTATTCGTGCATCGTGTTAATTTTATTCAGTCTGTCAGTTTTGGAAGCGACTCAACGGACGAAAATGATAAAAACGTGCGTCAAAGTTCAAGAAAAAAGCAAAAAAAAACAAAAACTGGCAGGAGCGAAAAACAATTGTGGAGCAGTGAGTTGGAGAGGTTCTGGCGGTCGGTGGGTTTTGGCGCTGGGCCGTGTGGTTAAAACGGAGAAAAGAGCGATGCATTTTGTGTCTTGGACGGCCACCATCCGGTTGTGTTCAAGTCCTGATGATTGTGGGCAGTTTGAGGTCATCCGCGGTGATCATGAGTCAGGGGTGTTAAGGAGAAGCAGGAGAAGAAGGAGGAGAAGGAGAAGCAGGAGGAGCAGGAGGAGAAGGAGAAGAAGGAGAAGAAGGAGAAGCAGGAGAAGCAGGAGGAGAAGGAGGAGAAGGAGAAGAAGGAGGAGAAGCAGGAGAAGGAGAAGAAGGAGGAGGAGAAGGAGAATAAGGAGGAGAAGCAGGAGAAGCAGGAGGAGAAGGAGGAGAAGGAGAAGAAGGAGGAGAAGCAGGAGGAGAAGGAGAAGAAGGAGAATAAGGAGGAGAAGCAGGAGGAGAAGGAGGAGAAGGAGAAGAAGGAGGAGAAGCAGGAGGAGAAGGAGAAGAAGGAGAATAAGGAGGAGAAGCAGGAGGAGAAGGAGAAGAAGGAGAATAAGGAGGAGAAGCAGGAGGAGAAGGAGAAGTAGGAGAAGCAGGAGGAGGAGGAGAAGCAGGAGGAGAAGGAGAAGAAGGAGAAGCAGGAGGAGAAGGATAAGAAGGAGGAGAAGCAGGAGGAGAAGGAGAAGCAGGAGGAGAAGGAGAAGAAGGAGAAGCAGGAGGAGAAGGAGAAGAAGGAGGAGAAGCAGGAGGAGAAGGAGAAGCAGGAGGAGAAGGAGAAGGAGGAGAAACAGGAGGAGAAGGAGAAGGAGAAGAAGGAGAAACAGGAGAAACAGGAGAAGAAGGAGGAGAAGAAGAAGGAGTCTTTTTTATAATGCATTTGGTCATGTATGTGTTTTAGCCTGTTCTACGCAGGCATATTTTAGGCCGCCCCGTTGTCTTAATTAGTCATAGATGGGTAATGACAGTTAACAATGCTTCTTTGCATCAATTTGAGACATCAATAAAATATCTTGTAATTTGGAAAAAATAGTTTGTCATTTTTGCTCCCGTGTGGCCTGGAGTGGCAAATATGCGACAAACCCAAAAGTACCATTATTTTAAGTGCTATTGAAAAAACATCAATGGATCCTTGTTTTGGGGTCTAACTGAAGTAGAAACAACCATTCGCATACTTTGTTTCATTATTTGGAAAATAATTCAGGTGCCGAGGGCTTGAAGCATCTGTGTTTCGTTACGTGGAGGAGCACCTTTCAGTGAAGCATTTCTCCCGCCTCCTTCGCCAATGACAAGTCGACGATATATCCACGGGAATTTAATTTGTTTCCAGGAGCAGCTGGCTAAACCTTGTCGAACATCTGCGGCGTTGACACGAGTTAAACGCTACGTTCCCGGCTCGTCCGTCCGCGGCTCATCTGGTGCCTACGGGTTTGAACGCTCCCTGGAGTCGTCAGAGGAGGCGCTCGAGCTAAATGGAAACAGCGTATCCGCGGGAGCGCCTGACCTTGTGTCGTCGTGGGCGCGGCTGCAGATGTTCCACGCACTCGATTCACACGTGTCGGGCGGTGATGACGTGGACGAGCCTTCGTACCCGAGCGCTTCCGTCTCCATCAAGGCAACGGTAGCATCCTGTGAGGGACACAACACGCATAGAGTACTTACAGATGAGATCAGGGCTAAAACAGGTCTGAACGTGGACTTAAGATGGTCTAAAAGCACTGTCAAAATGAACCAGAACAAGACTAAAAATGGTCTAAAAGCACTGTTAAAATGAACCAGAACAGGACTAAAGAGTGGGACCTGTACCACAAACACTGCACATTTACATACATTTACTTCTTTTTCTTTTTTGGCCTTTGGTGCTGATAGTTCCCTAAATATTGGACATATATACATAGTGCACCTTTCATTAAGTATGCAAGTATACATAGTGCACCTTTCATTAAGTATGCAAGTATACATAGTGCACCTTTCATTAAGTATGCAAGTACATTCCCCATGTTTTGTCCTGACTCTGGCACCAGCAGGAGGCCGGTCCCTGAGGTCCTCAGAGTCCGAGATGGTTCATATGGCACTAACATATCAAAGATGTACTTTGGTGCTAGGCCATGGAGAGACTTGTACACAAGCAGAGCTGCTTTAAAGTCTATTCTCTGAGCCACAGGGGGCAGTGCAGAGACCTGAGAACAGGACTCATGTGATCATACTTCCTGGTTCTAGTCAGGACCCGAGCAGCAGCGTTCTGGACGTACTGCAGCTGTTTTACAACTCGTTTGGTGAGGCCAGTGAGCAGGCCGTTACAGTAGTCTAATCTACTGGAGACAAATGCATGGATAAGTCTCTCTAAATCTGGTTTTGACACTATATTTTTGATTTTGGCAATGTTTTTTAGATGGTAAAAAGCTGCTGTTATTGATTTGACGTGGCTATTAAAGTTCAAGTCTGAGTCCATTATTACCCCCAGATTTCTAATTTGGTTTGTAGGTTTTAGAGCGAGACTCTGGAGGTGACCGCTAACACTTTCATAGTGCACCTTTCATTAAGTATGCAAGTATACACAGGGCTCAGATTAAGGATTTTCACTTGTATAGCGGTGCTGCTAAACAATCTGTTAATTTTTCGAAATTGGTATAGCAATTTCATAATTGCATAGCAAAACACGAAAGTGACTAACAATCAATATTTTCCATTGATATAACACGATCATTTATTTAAATTAACACTTTTTTAAAAAAAATCTTTAAATAAAACTTGCAAATAAAATTAATTGTTGAACAAATTAATCAACACAAAGTCAGACGGCCTTATTTAAAACTTTCTTCCATATCATCATCAATCAGATGACTATTTGCAGGAGTCTCATTTACATATTAATTGTCTTTACACTCACAAAAATATGTGTTAAGCTTCTGATGGAAAAATAAAGGTTGCTGTGGTGTTTCCATCATGGTGTATTTTATGTGTTATTCAAATTGTACCGCTCTATTTGACGTTCCATTCCATTTTTCGTTTTTCTACTTGATGACGGTCCCTAAGTACTCTCGTCACCGCTCCGGCTGCACATTTGATGACGGTCCCTAAGCACTCGTCTCGGCTCCGGCTGCACATTCGGAGCCGTGTAATTCGCTGCGCCCAAAATACACATCTGATTGTTAAAAACGAGGTTGTGTCACTTGGCAGTGTAAATATGAATATTTTGGCTGTGTATGATCTGCAAAGACTTTTGCGTTTAGGAGATATTGACCTCGGAAGTCTGAATCTGACGCTAACTTTACCGCACGTGGCTCCTCCCACTTTCAGACTCGTGGTCTGTGACAGCAGCGGGACTCGTCATGACAACACAGCGTCCTACATGTGTCATGACAACACAGCGTCCTACATGTGTCAGGCCGTTATTGACGATCGATTGACGAGTGATCAGTACTTTTAGGCGCTTTGGTTGTACAATTGAACACACATTTTTGTATCGCAAAAGCTGCAATACAAAAACACTTTTTTATGACGAATGCATTGCATTTGAGAGAAATTGCGTCGCATTTTGCGATGTGATACCGCTTATTCTGAACCCTGATAAATAGTGCACCTTTCATTAAGTATGCAAGTACACATAGTGCACCTTTAATTGTGCAAGTATACATTAGTACACTTTTCCTTAAGTATGCAAGTATACACAGCGCCCCTTTAATTAAGTATACAAAGTGCACCTTTAGTTAAGTATACACAGTGCACCTTTAATTAAGTATGCAAGTATACATAGTGCCCCTTTAATTAAGTATACATAGTGCCCCTTTAATAAAGTATGCAAGTATACATAGTGCACCTTTAATTAAGTATGCAAGT
Source organism: Eucyclogobius newberryi (assembly GCF_026437365.1). Lineage (NCBI taxonomy): Eukaryota > Metazoa > Chordata > Actinopteri > Gobiiformes > Gobiidae > Eucyclogobius > Eucyclogobius newberryi. The sequence goes on along the minus strand of NW_027315723.1, from coordinate 20,407,385 downwards.
ACACATAGTACATCTTTCATCAAATATGCAAGTACACATAGTGCACCTTTCATTAAGTATGCAAGTATACATAGTGCACCTTTCATTAAGTATGCAAGTACACATAGTGCACTTTCATTAAGTATGTAAGTACACATAGTGCACCTTTCATTAAGTATGCAAGTATACATAGTGCACCTTTCATTAAGTATGCAAGTACACATAGTGCACCTTTCATTAAGTATGCAAGTACTCATAGTGCACCTTTCATTAAGTATGCAAGTATACATAGTGCATCTTTCATTAAGTATGCAAGTATACATAGTGAACCTTTCATTAAGTATGCAAGTATACATAGTGCACCTCTAATTAAGTATGCAAGTACACAAGATACGTCATAAGGCGCTGGTACAGCTGGCAGCCCGGTGTAAACGCTCTCTCTTCTTTCTCACACTTATTGTGCTTTATCTCCTATATTTTGTAAATATAGTTAGTATATTTTTTATATTTTACTGTACGATAGGGACACGCGCTGGAATAGTTTTTTAATTCAACTGTTTTTGACTTTTCTTCGGCTGGATTTGAGCGTTTTTCATTGTGTTGTTGTGACGTGAGCTAGCTCCGAGCGAGCCCACCAGCCCCCCCCGCGCCCTCCGGCCGCGCTAAAGTACGGCGTGTCGTCGGTACACGTTTATATACACGTTTATATGAAAGAGGAACTTCACGAATGATCGGGATACGCACTGGAATCGCTTTAAATTAACTTGTTTTGACTTTATTCGGCTGGATTGAGTGTTTTCGTCGTGTCGTTGCGATGTGTCTTGGCTCTGAGTCCCCCGGCTTCGGCCCCGCCCCCCGCCCGGCGCCGTACCGCGTTTACACAAAGGAGGAACTAATGAAACTGCGGAGAACAGTCGTCTTACCCGGAGATCGTCACGTTATCCCGGCGGACATCCTAAGGAAAACGCAACGAAGCAGACGGGCTGGACATAAACTCCGAGAGAAGAGAGGGACAAACAGGAAGTCGATTCCCGCCGTAGTCATGGGTAACGTGAGGTCCCTTCAAAATAAAATGACGGAAATAGGGAGCCTCATGCGGTCCCAGAGGATTTATAGGGACAGCAGCGTCTTGATTTTCACAGAGACCTGGTTAACAGCAGAAATGCCAGACTCTATTGTAGGTTTGGACAATTTTCATCTGCTGCGGGCGGACAGAACGAGAGAATCCGGGAAGAAAAGAGGTGGAGGTCTGGCGGTGTATGTGAACACGAGCTGGTCCAAACCCGAACACTGCACAGTGAAGGAGCAGCTATGTAACAGGGATATTGAACTATTGGCTATTGGCATGAGGCCATATTATCTGCCCCGGGAGTTCTCACATGTGATTTTAATCGCAGTCTATGTGGCCCCGTCTGCCAATGCTGAAGATGCTTGTGAAGCACTGCTCTCCTGCACTTGTAGGCTGCAAACACAGCATCCACAGGCTCTCTTCCTCATCTCTGGTGACTTTAACCACGCTTCTCCCTCTTCTGTTCTACCAACATACACCCAGTATGTTACCTGCCCCACCAGAGAGAATAGAACATTGGACTTGTTTTTTGCCAACACCAAGGAGGCTTATTCTTCTTCCCCCCTCCCTCCCCTGGGAAGCTCGGACCACAACCTTGTACATCTGAGGCCTGTGTATGAACCCATCGTGCGCAGGCAGCCTGTGGTGTCCCGTGAGGTGAGGATGTGGTCTGCTGAGAGCGAGGAGGCTCTGAGGGACTGCTTCAGCACCACTGTCTGGACTGAGCTTTATGACCCACATGGGAAGGACATCAACACCATCACAGAGTGCATCAGGGGCTACATCAATTTCTGTTTTGAGAACATTGTTCCCTCCCGGACGGTGCGGTGTTTTCCAAACAACAAGCCATGGATTAACCGTGAACTGAAGGCTCTGCTGAAGGAGAAGAAGAGAGCCTTCAGGTCAGGGAACAAGGAGGAGCTGAGGAGAAAGATCAGGCAGGCTGAGGCCGGCTACAAGAGGAGGATGGAGGAGCAGCTGCAGCAAAAGAACATTCAGGGAGTGTGGAGGAACCTGAAAACCATCTCGGGCTTCAAAATCCCCCCTGCCCAGACAGAGGGGGATCTACAGTAGGTGAATGATTTAAATGCTCACTTCTTGAGGTTTGATCGGTCACCCGCCCCTCCTCCTGCACAGCTGCATGCTCCCTCTTCCACAGCTGAACAATGCCCTGCATCTGTTCCTCTTCGCTTATCTGCCCCGGACCATCAGCTCCCCACTTCGCCTGGACTAACCCATCCCCCCAGCACACGGTCCCCCTGCCAACCACTGACTGTCACAGCAGCACAGGTGAGGAGTGAGCTGAAGAGGATTAAAGTGAGGAAGGCAGCAGGACCTGATGGCATCAGCCCCAGACTCCTTAAGTCCTGCGCAGATGAACTGTGTGGAGTTATGGAGCATGTCTTCAAGATGAGCCTGAAGCTGAGGGTGGTACCACAGGTCTGGAAGACCTCCTGTCTGGTACCTGTGCCCAAGACACCGCGCCCCAAAGACCTCAACAGCTTCAGGCCAGTGGCTCTCACGTCCCACCTGATGAAGACACTGGAGCGGCTAGTCCTGGACCACCTCCGCTCCACCGTGAGCTCAGCCATGGACCCGCTGCAGTTTGCATATCGGTCTGGCGTCGGAGTGGAGGACGCCGTCATCTCCCTGCTGCACCGCTCTCTCTCTCACCTGGAAAAGCCTGGCAGCTCTGTGAGGATTCTGTTCTTCGATCTTTCCAGCGCCTTCAACACCATCCAGCCGCTGCTCCTGAGGGACAAGCTGGAGACGGCTGGTGTGGAGTATGACCTGGCAGAGTGGATCCTGGACTACCTCACAGACCGACCCCAGTTTGTGAGAGCCCGGGACTGTGTGTCTGACACTCGGACCTGCAGTGTGGAGCGCCCCAGGGCACTGTCCTCGCGCCCTTTCTCTTCACCCTTTACACTGCAGACTTCAGACATGACACGGACAGCTGTGTCCTGCAGAAGTTCTCTGACGACTCTGCCATCATCAGACTCATCACGGACGACGATGACGCGGAGTACAGAGGACTGGCGCAGGACTTTGTGGACTGGTGTCAGCGGAACCACCTCCTCATCAACGCGGGGAAGACCAAGGAGATGGTGGTGGATTTCCGCAGACGCCACCCCACTGCCCCCTCACCAGTGAACATCCAGGGACGGGGCATTGAGAGAGTGGACTCATACAAGTACCTGGGTGTTCATCTGAACCACAAACTGGACTGGACTCATAACACAGACGCACTGTACAGGAAGAGCCAGAGTCGGCTCTACCTCCTGAGGAGACTCAGGTCTTTTGGAGTGACAGGGCCACTCCTGAAGACCTTCTACGACTCTGTGGTGGCATCGGCCCTCCTGTATGGTGTGGCCTGCTGGAGCAGCAGCATCACAGAGAGGGAGAGGAAGAGGCTGGACAGAGTCATCAAGAAGTCCAGCTCCGTCCTGGGCTGTGCTCTGGACTCGGTGCAGGAGGTGGGGGACAGGAGGGTCCTGGCTAGATTCACATCTATGCTGGACCATGAGTGTCACCCCCTGCAGGACACTCTCTCCGCTCTGGAGAGCAGCTTCAGTGAGAGACTGATCCACCCTCGATGTGTGAAGGAAAGGTTCCGTAGGTCTTTCCTTCCTGCTGCTGTCAGACTTTATAACAAAAACTGTTAGTCCTGAACACTCGCAATACTGACCTAACCTAATACTGATGTGCAATTCTGTCATATGTGCAATTACTGTGAAATTCATGTGCAATCTATGTGCTGTCGTGACACATATTCATGTGCAATTACTGTCGGGATCACATGCAATGGTATTTATTTATTTATTTATTTGTCTATGGGAGTTTTTATTTATTTATAGGAGATCTTCTACTGAAAGTGTTTTTCAGACTTCCTATAAGTGATCTGTTCTTCTGTATCTACTTCTGTATCTACCTGCGTTGCACCAATGAAATTTCCCCATGTGGGACAATAAAGGAATATCTTATCTTATCTTAGTGCACCTTTAATTATGCAAGTATACATAGTTGACTTTTCATTAAGTATGCAAGTATACATAGTGCCCCTTTAATTAAGTTTACAAATGCACCTTTAATTAAGTATACAAAGTGCACCTTTAATTAAGTATACATAGTGCCCCTTTAATTAAGTATACATAGTGCCCCTTTACTTAAGTATGCAAGTATACATAGCGCACCTTTAATTAAGTATGCAAGTATACATAGTGCACCTTTAATTAAGTATGCAAGTACTCATAGTACATCTTTCATTAAGTATGCAAGTATACATAGTGCCCCTTTAATAAGTATGCAAGTATACATAGTGCACCTTTAATTAAGTATGTAAGTATACATAGTGCCCCTTTAATTAAGTATGCAAGTATACATAGTGCACCTTTAATTAAGTATGTAAGTAGACTTAGTGCATCTTTCATTAAGTATGCAAGTATACATAGTGCACCTTTCATTAAGTATGCAAGTATACATAGTGCCCCTTTAATTAAGTATGCAAGTATACATAGTGCACCTTTAATTAAGTATGTAAGTATACTTAGTGCATCTTTCATTAAGTATGCAAGTATACATAGTGCACCTTTAATTAGGTATGCAAGTACTCATAGTACATCTTTCATTAAGTATGCAAGTGTACATAGTGCCCCTTTAATTAAGTATGCTAGTACACATAGTGCACCTTTAATTATGCAAGTATACATAGTACACTTTTACTTAGGTATGCAAGTATACACAGCGCCCCTTTAATTAAGTATACAAAGTGCACCTTTAGTTAAGTATACACAGTGCACCTTTAATTAAAGGTGGTATGGACGATTTTTTTCAGCAAATTTTTTATCATATTTCCTTGTGGCGTGGATTAATCATTTGTCCTGCCACGTATCAATCATAAAACGCACCTACCGCTCACCCACAGCCGCGTCAGGCTCGTCCCCACGTTTCCGCGTGCCTAAGCACATGGATCTATCATAATATAGTTCCCTCAGTGTACGGGGCAAAATGAAGACGGAGAAAGACAGTTCGAGCTGACTCAGAAGAAGACGGAAATCTACGGGAGACGAGCGATGCGATGCGCTCCGTTGCGCTAATAAACAAACGCACGTGTGTGTTGTATCAGTCCACACGGGGGAGGGGCATGTGCACTTCCGCCTGCGTTCTCAAATCGCCGAAAAATCGTCCATACCGCCTTTAAGTATGCAAGTATACATAGTGCCCCTTTAATTAAGTATACATAGTGCCCCTTTAATGAAGTATGCAAGTACACATAGTACATCTTTCATTAAGTATGCAAGTACACATAGTGCACCTTTCATTAAGTATGCAAGTACACATAGTACATCTTTCATTAAGTATGCAAGTACACATAGTGCACCTTTCATTAAGTATGCAAGTATACATAGTGCACCTTTCATTAAGTATGCAAGTATACATCGCGCACCTTTCATTAACTATGCAAGTATACATAGTACATCTTTCATTAAGTATGCAAGTATACATAGTGCACCTTTCATTAAGTATGCAAGTATACATAGTGCACCTTTCATTAAGTATGCAAGTATACATAGTACATCTTTCATTAAGTATGCAAGCATACATAGTACATCTTTCATTAAGTATGCTAATAGACTCATAAAGCTGCATATACGTCTGCATTATGAAGTGGGCCTGATTTAGCCTGTAATATCAGAGTACAGTGCATGATATCAAAGACAAAGAACACGCCGCACTATGATGTGTGAGAGTGTGCTTCGTCGTAGGGAGCTCTATGAGTCACCGAAAAAGGCACAGAATTCATTAAAGACCAAAAAATGAAAGATGGACGGATTTCCTGTGGCTCGACGCCGCGGACAGAGCGCGCCGTTTCTGTATTTCTGTGTGTGTAGTTAGTTTCATCATTCACTAGCTTGCATGAAGCCAAAAAAAAAGAACTGCCGTTGCCATGGAAATCCCCCATGTTTGTTGCCGGTGCATAGAGATACATTAGCCAAGTGTCAAAAAAATAAATAAAAAAAACTTAACAAAAAAAAAGCTGTGGAACAACCTGCCAAACGACAGAGTCACTATCAGTAAATATATTTATCAATCTACAGTGTTAGAATACTTTTTAATGGACGGTTTAGTTAGTAATTAGCATCTTAAACTCTCCATGACATAGCAAGCTAACTGAGCTCGGATGGAATGTCAAAAAAACAGCCGTTGCCATGGAAATTCGCCATGTTTGTTGCTGGTGCATAGAGATAAGTTACATTAGTCAAAACTATATAAAAAAAGAACAAAAGAAGAACAAAAACGACCGAGCCACCACCGGTAAACACATTTATCAATCTAGTGTTCGAATACTTCAATGAACGGCTAGGTTTGGTCATTAGCAGCTTAATTAGTGCATTGTTTTAGCGTTAACAATAGGCTAACAATCCCGAGAAGTGCATGAGACGCTGGAATACATGTGCACGTTATGAAAACATTCTATAATATCGATGAAAACGAACAGAACTGTTAAAAAGAACAATGTTGAGGGGAAATATTAGCTTACAGTAGCGTAGGTTTCCCCCACAGGGCCAGCGTCTCCATAAATCACATGCAATGCATTCATTTTAAACCTATGGCGTCCTCAGGTGGACGGCTAACGCCACTGCATCATCCGGAAGCTCGAATCACGTCAGATGTGCAATGTTTTCAGCTATATTTTTTGTACTTTACGGCAGATCAGGTTATCGTTGCTGTAGTTTCATTGTGTTTTTTTTTAATTTTTGGTTGAATTTGCAGTTAAATAGGCCTGACTTCATGCTTACTAGACAGTGTACAATTAATATAAATCCTTAAATCTAACAATTTAACTAGAATATTAGTATAAACTTTGGCTAAAATCGGCGTAAAGATACAAAAAAAAACATATATATTGCTGAATTTACAAGGATTGTGGGATATTTTGCCCATTTCTAATCCCCTAAATCAGTAGTATTTCATCGCAAAAAGCGTCCGATACTATGAACGATCTGGGAACAGTAAATAAATCGTGCTAAACCTAAAAACGCCGTCGCCAAATCCATTTTTAATCTGATCTGGGGTCTGTTTCCGGCCCCGCACCGGAAGTGTGTTGCGCACTTCTACAGGAAATACTCCTCCGTTCTCACGCAGATTTTCGAGGCCGCCATTTTACCGACCTTACGGTAAGTAAACTTCACTTTGCCTTTTGTGTCCCGCGTGCATCCTGCCAAATAGCAAACAATGACGGTGTTTCGGGCCAATATCGCGCATTTTCGTCCAGTTTGAGCATTTATTACGTTGATTAGATCCACTCTACGGACAATATTCATGCACGTCGTTGTTGTTGTGCTACTGTTAGCTGCTGCAACGCTCTCTACCGAAACAACTGGCGACAATAATGTTTAATGTGTACATTTTATGAACGTCGACACGCATCAGCAATAGTTAATGTATTGTAGCCGTTTAAATAATTGTGAATTGTATACGTATTTATGACAAATGCTTTGTTATTGCAGTGTTTGAGCTCCTGTGTCCAAGTGATGTCCCTTGTGGATCAATAAAGTTTGATAATCCAGAAGTAAATATCCCACGTGACAGCATTATTATCGTTTTATTTAAACGTTTGTGCTTGTTCCATTAGCACTGAGCTTAAATATATTTTGTCTGAGCTGTGTTTGTTTCAAGAATTCAATTAAATTTTTTACTATTGACTGTCATTAATATATATAATTTAAAATAGTGTGATTGTAGTTATTTTTCAAAGAACTTGAATTTAGCACTGAACGAAATAGATTTCTTGCTTTAACGTCGTAATAATTACAGGCAAGGCAAGTTTAATTGTAGAGCACAATTTGTACAAAAGGCAATTCAAAGTTCTTCACGCAACAGGAAAAAATGCATTAAAATCAGAGAGACAGAAATCACAAAACAGTCATAAACAGACATAAAAGAGTGCAAATAAAACCCTTTCAATCATATACACAGCTAAACAAACCCATTTTTTAGCTTATATTTGAACATTGCCGGAGTAGAACCCGTCTCACAACTTCAGAATAATCTTACATTATAAGATCCAAAGTAAAAGTTCAAAAATGTTCTTATATTTTATGCAATTGCACCACAAATTGCCACATTAACAACAGTAGTTTTGTTCTGAATTCAAGACTACAGTAGGAAAAAAGTGATTGACATCCAGCGCTGTGACGACTAACTCCAGAACAACTGTGACTTCACATAATTATAATTAGTGTTTCGATAATCGTACCGGTTATCTGGACTGTACGGACTCTAAAACACACGACAAAAAGCATTATTACACAAAAACGCCACAAAAACGATGAAAATGTCAGATAAACTACATTATTACACATTATTCGTACATATTCTCTTCATTCGCCATATTTCAACCTTTTTATTGAGTAAAAAATCTATGAATGTACAACAGAAATAACCGTTTGACAGGTCGACCGATCATAAAAACAATCGAGTGTTTATTTCTCTTCCTTACTTCCTGGACAGTGCGGGACAAACGATGGCGGTCAGCGGGATCCTGCTCGAGTCGGCGTCCCACCCGGCCAACATGCTTGCGTCGCTGAACGAGCTGCGTCTCCGCGAGCAGCTCAGCGACATCACCGTCCGCGTCGACTTCCAGGGCGTCGCCGAAGAGTTCCGGGCCCACTGGTCGATGCTGGCGGCGTCCAGCGGCTACTTCAAGAGCGCCGCGCTGTCCGAGCACCGCGCCCAGGACAAAGTGCTGCTCACCAACATGCGCGCGGCCGACTTCCGGACGTTCCTGGAGTTCGTCTACACCGGGAGGGCGGAAGTCGGCGGGGGGAAAGTGGACGACGTGCGGGCGATGGCCAAGTTCCTGGACTGCCGGGAGCTGCTGGTGCTGTGCGAAGAAACGAGGAAACGTGAAAAAATACAGACGATAGCAACGGATTCTACTGCTGCCGCGGCGGAAAGGGAGAAGGAAAACAATCCGAGGAGGTCAAAGAGGAGGAAAAGGAAGAAGAAACCGGAGTCGGACGATGGCGATCACGCGCCGACGAGCGACGAGGCAAAGGGTAAAACGCCCGCGCTACGAGATGCGAGAGACGCGGCCGAAACGGACAAGGAAAGCGCGGACGATGACGAGGAAGAGGCGGAAGTTGAAAGTCCCGAACCCAAAAAGTCTAAAGGCGCAGTGCCGTCGGACGAAGAGTGGACACCGGAGGATAATGTTCCAAATGACTGTGGCGGCGACGGGTTTCTCGTTGGATTCGAGGGGCACGAGCCTTTGGGAGACGACAGCCTAGAGGAAGGGGAAGGGGAGGAGGAAGAGGAAGGGGAAGGGGAGGACACGGTGTTCAAGTGGACGTCTAAAGCTCAGTTCGAGTGCACCGAGTGTCAGCGAACGTTCCACTACGAGAAGAGCTTTTTAAAACACAGGAGGTGAGCGGGCGAGATGGTTTTCTTCTCATGTCCTTTGCTAGTTTTTTTGGCGTTCCTGTTAAAACGTGCGTTGCAGTGTTTTTTATATTTGTTACGGAGATGAAATTGTGGCTGATCGCGACGATAAAATATAATTGACGTCTTTTTTGAGAATCTTCATCGTTATCTGGTTATCAGGCTCTAAAACTCATATTGAATCAAAATGTCATAATAATAATACACTTTATTTATATATCTAGACGCCTTCCATCACAATATTTCAACCGTTTATTTGATGGATTAAAAAGAATAAATATCGCTGAATAATCAACTACTAAAATAACCATAAGTCGCAGCTCTAGTTATATCAAATACTGTATTTTTTTCATAGTTCTGGCCGGGGTGCGACTTAAGATTATATTTGTACTTATATACTTATACTCCGGAGCGACTTATGTGTGATCTTATTTGTTATTTTCACACTTGCAACAGCATTTCATACTCTAGTGCAATTTATATATGTTTTTTTTCTTCTCTTATGATGCATTTTTGGCTGGTGCGACTTATACTCCGGAAAATACGGTAACCTTAATTTACTAAATGAGAAGTCGATATTATTATTAAATTCCATCCGTAATTTTTTCCACAAACGACAAAATAAATAAATAAAAATAGTCTTAACGCTGCATTAAAAACAGCTTATTCTGCAGTATACAGCTGTACAAACCGAATTACACGTTTGTCCGTCCATAGGCCTATTTGTCTATATTTGCGTTTTGTCAGAAAAATCGCTATTAGATGTTTTTTCCCTAATAATAATAATAATAATAATAATAATAATAATAATAATAATAATAATAATAATAATAATAATAATAATAATAATAATAATAATAATAATAATAATAATAATAATAATAATAATAATAATAATAATAATAATAATAATAATAGAAGTAGGTTACTTCGTGTTGTAGTCCAGACGTGCATCAATCCAGCTTTTTCTGTTCTAATACTGATATTTTCACATATGCCGTCTAATATGTTCAGTATTCAGGCTTTAAGATAGGATTGGAAAACACCCCGTCCAAATAATTTTGTCCGGGGGTACAGAGGCCGACTAGGCGAAAAAACGAGTAGCTTAGGCATTCTCCGGATCACGGCTCGGCAGCCAATCAGAGCCAAGCACACAAATTTCGTTGATCGTTCAGCGCGCAGCATGCACATTTTCACTTGTAAACAGTAAACTGTAATGGTGGACTATCGTCAAATGCTTCCCGGCTCGATTTAATGATAATATTCCCTTTTTTTCTAAGATTTATAAATAAAATGGCCGTCCCGTCCACATTTTAAAATTCCCTGTCCAAAATACGGGAAGACGGGTCTCTATCTAAAAGCCTGTACGTATTCTATGATGTATTATACGATGTGATGTATTCTAATATGTTGTATACTCATTAAGACATTCTAGGCAACAACAGACATGAAATAGTGTGTAATAGTAGAACGTTTGAAGGCAGCAGTGTCGAGATTGCATTAAAATGACACCGTTACATCATAACGGTCGTGTTTTAGAATACTGACGATCCCTTGGACTGCTTTGCCTCCCGCAGCACTTACCACGGCGTGATGTCCGAGATCGTCCACCGCTGCAAGATCTGCCAGCAGTCGTTCGCCAACCGCAGCAACCTGAAGACCCACGAGAAGCACGTCCACAGCACCGAACGGCTTTTCTGCTGCGGCACCTGCGCCAAGGACTTCAAGCGGAAGAAAGACCTGGTCCGACATCAGCGACAGGTGAGGGAACACTGAGGGGGCGCGGCGGTCGTGGAGCTGAGGAAACTGTGAGGGGGCGCGGCGGTCGTGGAGTTGAGGGAACTGTAAGGGGGCGCGGCGGTCGTGGAGCTGAGGGAACTGCCAGGAGGGGGGCGCGGCGGTTGTGGAGCTGAGGGAACTGCCAGGAGGCGGGCGCGGTGGTCGTGGAGCTGAGGGAACGGCGAGGGGACGCGGCGGTCGTGGAGCTGAGGGAACTGTGAGGGGGCGCGGTGGTCGTGGAGCTGAGGGAACTGTGAGGGGGCGTGGCGGTCGTGGAGCTGAGGGAACTGTGAGGGGGCGCGGCGGTCGTGGAGCTGAGGGAACTGTGAGGGGGCGCGGCGGTCGTGGAGTTGAGGGAACTGTGAAGGGGCGCGGCGGTCGTGGAGCTGAGGAAACTGTGAGGGGGCGCGGCGGTCGTGGAGCTGAGGGAACTGCCAGGAGGGGGGCGCGGCGGTTGTGGAGCTGAGGGAACTGCCAGGAGGCGGGCGCGGTGGTCGTGGAGCTGAGGGAACGGCGAGGGGACGCGGCGGTCGTGGAGCTGAGGGAACTGTGAGGGGGCGCGGTGGTCGTGGAGCTGAGGGAACTGTGAGGGGGCGTGGCGGTCGTGGAGCTGAGGGAACTGTGAGGGGGCGCGGCGGTCGTGGAGCTGAGGGAACTGTGAGGGGGCGCGGCGGTCGTGGAGTTGAGGGAACTGTGAAGGGGCGCGGCGGTCGTGGAGTTGAGGGAACTGTAAGGGGGCGCGGCGGTCGTGGAGCTGAGGGAACTGCCAGGAGGGGGGCGCGGCGGTCGTGGAGCTGAGGGAACTGCGAGGGGACGCGGCGGTCGTGGAGCTGAGGGAACTGCGAGGGGACGCGGTGGTCGTGGAGCTGAGGGAACTGTGAGGGGGCGTGGCGGTCGTGGAGCTGAGGGAACTGTGAGGGGGCGTGGCGGTCGTGGAGCTGAGGGAACTGTGAGGGGTCGTGGAGCTGAGGGAACTGCCAGGAGGCGGGCGCGGCGGTCGTGGAGCTGAGGGAACTGTAAGGGGGCGTGGCGGTTGTGGAGCTGAGGGAACTGTGAGGGGGCGTGGCGGTCGTGGAGCTGAGGGAACTGTGAGGGGGGCGCGGCGGTCGTGGAGCTGAGGGAACTGTGAGGGGGCGCGGTGGTCGTGGAGCTGAGGGAACTGTGAGGGGGCGAGGCGGTCGTGGAGTTGAGGGATGTGTAAGGGGGCGCGGCGGTCGTGGAGCTGAGGGAACTGCCAGGAGGGGTGCGCGGTGGTCGTGGAGCTGAGGGAACTGTGAGGGGGCGCAATGGTCGTGGAGCTGAGGGAACTGTGAGGGGGCGCGGCGGTCGTGGAGCTGAGGGAACTGTGAGGGGGCGCGGCGGTTGTGGAGTTGAGGGAACTGTGAGGGGGCGCAGCGGTCGTGGAGTTGAGGGAACTGTAAGGGGGCGCGGCGGTCGTGGAGCTGAGGGAACTGCCAGGAGGGGGGCGTGGCGGTCGTGGAGCTGAGGGAACTGCGAGGGGACGCGGCGGTCGTGGAGCTGAGGAAACTGCGAGGGGACGCGGCGGTCGTGGAGCTGAGGGAACTGCCAGGAGGGGGGCGCGGTGGTCGTGGAGCTGAGGGAACTGCCAGGAGGGGGGCGCGGTGGTCGTGGAGCTGAGGGAACTGCGGGGGGGACGCGGCGCGATCCGGCGATGTCAAATGGAGTTGTGTTTGACCTGAACGCCCTTGAGGGAAATGCTGGGCTGCAGCTACCGAATATTTTATCAATCGGTAAATTTTTTTGTACATTTGTAAATGTTTTAAAAACGTATTAAATATTTATATATATTTTTTTAAATATTTTTTTTAAATAAACTTTATAATTTATAGTGATGAAGAAATAACAAAAAAGGAGTTTCTGTTTAGAATAACATATTCTATTCTTAATTTCACATACGTTTGTCCCCAAAACAGCATAATTTCACTTCAGTCCAAACTGTTTGTATATAAAGAATATATATATATAAAGGACTAATTCACAGTTTCAGTTGCCTTAAAATAAGAAACTTTATGTTGAGTGAGACCAGTGATGCTGGAGTTTTTGAACTGTAACTCTGAATTTTACATTTTGCAGCGTTAGCGCCGTGCGCTGTTCACTTTAGCCTAATTAATCGTTCGAGAATGTCTTCTTAGTCGACCAACATTTTTATTGGTCATCAAGTATTTATGTTGGAAAAAAGGGAAAGATGAGGAGTGAGTTAGCTGAAGACTTTGGAGTTTAATCTAACTTGTATACGTCTCATAACATAAAAGTACACCATTTACTAGTACTTCTCTGTACAAAGGGTTGTTTTTGCATGCACTCCAGTGCTGTCGTCTTTCAAGTGCAGTTCGGGTCAGTTTTGAGAGCTTTTGCGGTCGACAGGGCACAGTTTTAGTCACCCTCACCCCCACAATACCAAACACGTCACCTTTTGTCAGTGCGCGGGTCCTCGGGCTCGGTAATCATCATCCTCTTTGACTGACTTTCCTCTGCGTTCCCCCTCTCGAGGTGCACGAGCGCGAATACAGCAAGCAAATCTGCAGCGTCTGTGGGAAGACCCTGAGCTGCAAAAACAACCTGCTCCTGCACGAGCGGATCCACACCGGGACCAAACCGTACCACTGCTCTGTGTGCAACGCCAGGTTCACCCAGAAAACCGCCCTCAACATGCACTACAGGTAAAGAGACGGACAGAAACGAGCGCCAGAAACAAGCGCGCAATTCATTACGTATTCGTGGAGGTCTGATAATTGTTACTTTTAATACAAATGAACATATTGTCGCATCAAGTAGCAGTAATGGTAAGACAGGACCACAACTACACACAGGGCCGGCCCAGCCTATAAGCGAACTAAGCAGCCGCGTAGGGCCCCGAGGCTTTAATAGGGCCCCCAATCTGGCAACCCGTCTTATGAGAAGTGCAAGCGCAGCGTGCGCCACTAGTGTAGTAGCGCTGCTGGCGCGGCAGCGCACACAGCGGTAACATATAAGGCACAAACTGCATTTATTTGTAATGACAATCTGGCAACCAAGACACCAAACCTGCACTGATTGGGCAACTGCATTATGCGCGAGCAGAACGAGAGCAAAACATAAACACAACAGAACATGGTCCCTGCGTGGTCCTTATGTCCAGAGGAATATATCCCCCCGATGCCGAAAAACGAAAGAAGAAACTTCTTGACGATGTAAAGAAACTGCAAACTCAACAACACTTTCCAGGTATTGAACTTCTCTTACAAACAGACGGTTAATGCTGCTGTTTGAAACAACACGATTCTGTCACGTTAGTTCGCTCAGGCTGGAGGCGACGAGAGCTCTGCCCCGCGCATAATATGTGTCTGAATGAAAGATAATAAGCTTAACATTTACACCAGCCCCGTAGTGTTAGCTGCAGGTGAGGCCGGTGAGGGGCGTCTATGCCCCGGTCACTAGAGGCGGAGATCCGGTCCGGACGAGCGCCGTCTCGTCCAGAACCTCTGATGTGAGACTTTGGAGTGAACAGTGTGCGGCCCTGTCCCGGGCCCCTGTCCCGGGCCCCTGTCCCGGGCCCCTGTCCCGGGCCCCTGTGCAGCCTCAGTCAGAGATGAGCGGGTTTGAGTTTGCGTCCCTCTCTCACATCACCATGTGTGAGATCAATCGTGACTCGTGATGTCTGTTTTACTTCTTAACGTGCAATAAGAGGAACGTAAAGGTGCAGGAGTCCAGTGTGTGATGTTCTGATCAGAACAAACATTTATATTGTAATTCACTTTTAATAGAGCAATAAAACATTTCAATTTATTTAAAAAGCATCATTAGACTATTTGTTATAAATTATAATAAATTGATAGTGAAAAATAACCAGACATATTATGATTACGTCTGTTATAGAATAATACTATATATTTTTATACAAAAGTGGCAAAGTTGCAGAAACGCAGTCTCTTCACTATAGCGAGGTTTGGACCTTCACTTCTCGTTCTGTTCATTCTCTGGGAATAACATGTTTGCACTGTTTTATCAGTGTTAATTGTTAATCAAGCAATGCTTATGCCATTTGTTTAATTTAATATAACTTGTTTTGTCACTTTGGCAAGAAGGAACAGTTGGGAGCTGTAAAAGATAAATTAGTAAGGATAACTATTACTTTTACATTTTCAGTTAAAATTAATCAATTTGACCATCATTATTTTTCATAGCCAATATTGTATTGAGTAATTAAGTACACTAATGTATTAATAACTGGCTTTAGTCATTTTCTCCTGGCACAGTTTCATCACATCATCATTTTATAGCATTACAACCTCAACATTTTACTCTTACTTTAGCCGGCTGGACCACATTAAAATGCAGCAGAAGACCCAAAAAAGGTCTGAAAATTTCTGGGGGAGGGCCCCCAGACCCCCCTGTTCATTAGTTTAAACTGCTAATGTGGCTGTCGACCCTTAACGCCCACAAATACGCACAAAAACATATCTGGGACGTGTGTTATTTGTACAGGGAGTAGAGGTGATGTCAGCGGAATACCAAGTTGCATTGTGGGATTTAAGTTATCAATATTTGAGCTTGTGAGGTGTTGAGAATAAACTAACTGGCAAACGGATGCCCTGGAGTTTTGGTGCGCTTTGTTAGCGTTGAAGAAAGTTCCCATATGTGAATTGTTTACTGACAATGGCAATAAAACTGATTCTGATGACGTGGTGAGGGGCCCCCAAAAATGTTTTCGCTTAGGGCCCCCTGAAGGCTTGGGCCGGCCCTGACTACACACAACCATTATTTTATCAGTGGACTAGTCAAACGCAAAAGTATTTACGAATAAAGTGCATTACTGATGAAAGTAAGAAGTCTTTAATTCGTTTTTCCACATTTTGATTTAATAATGGCGCCGTCTTTGTTATTAAAGGTCTTGTGTGCTTGAGTCTGTACAGTCCGGATTATGACTATCAAAATATGTCGAAATACCGTATTTTCCGCACTATAAGGCGCACTTAAAAGCCTTATAATTTTCTCGCCTTATAATCCAGCGCGTCTTATACATGGATTCATTCAAACTGACCTCGAAGCGATTTTGTGCGGTGCACATTTTGTTTCTCTTAATGCGCCTTATACATAAAAAATTATCGAAAATATACCATTATTTGACAGTGCTCCTTATAATCCAGTGCGCTCTATAGTGTGGAAAATACGGTAGTTTATTGACGATCGCAGCCTTAAAAGGCACTGTAGGAGGTCAACTAGTAAAACCCATCCACATCTGCACTAAATCATGGCTCAATCAAACCATAAATTGGCACAAATTCAATGTACATTATAGAACATTGTACTGTCTGAATAAGTGCAGCCTGTCTATTTCTTAGCACTATTTCTTAGCTAAATTAAGTACATTTGTACAAGTTTGTAAGATTATAAAAGTAATTAACTACATATATTGCAAGACAGACCTACACAACTGCAAATTAGTAACATTTTGTATATCAGCCTGGATGTTAGCAGTTTTATTTCTGTTGTATAAGAACATTTTAGACATTAGCTCTTTATGGTTGCATTTGTTGCAGATATTATATTTAATATCTCTGTAATGACTGGGCCAACATGAAACAAAAACCGATAGAAACGTTAAAATGTTTTCTATTGACGACACACCTGAGCTAAGGCTAAATATACGCTTTACTTTTGTATAAATGCAGCATCGGACAATCTTGAGTAAATTATTATTTATGTTTAAGAGTACATTTTGTACATGAGTACATGTTCCCTGTATTTGTGCAATAAGATGTTTTTACCCTCTAATTTCAAATTAATAAAAACATGTCTCATTAGGACTGTAATTAATCAAATTATGATCAGGCACCATTGTCTAGAATATTTGTTATAATATTCATCAAGTAATGGCTGTTTAAACTACTATGATGTTGTGCAGGACGCATACCGGAGAGAAGCCTTTTGCCTGCACCATGTGCACCGCTCGATTTACACAGAAACAGATGCTGACCAGTCACATCCGCTCACACACAGGTAAAATCTACATTATACCTCATATTTTAGAGTCAAATGGCAACAACACTATGAGTTATTGTGTTTTTTTTCTGCTTTTTCTCCTCTTTTCCTAGGAGAGAAACCTTTTATGTGCGAAGCGTGTGGTAAAAGTTTTTCGTCCCGTGAATATTTGCGACATCATTTGAACATTCACACCGGAAACAAGCCCTTTAAGTGCGAGCACTGTGGGCGGGGCTTCTCACAGAGGAACTCCCTCAACCAGCATGTAAAAATACACACAGGTACGTGGAAGAGGTACTGCGTCCTGTTATACTCTGAATCACTACATGTTCATACTCATTTCTACTCTTGCCATTCGCCGCCATATTAGAGCGAGTTATGAACGTAAACAAACTCTTATAGAAAAATACATTAACTCTTGTAAAGTTCAATCTTAAAGTGCCTCTGACAGATTGGACGACTCATTAAAAAGAAATGCAGTTAGGCTTTTATATATTATTTTAAAACTTATCTCAGAACAGCAAATTTTTTAGGTTTATAATTTCACTTCCTGTTTGTAATTGATGACATCACACTGGGAAATTACCCAGCAAACACTGGGCCCAAAAAATTGACACGTGAAAATATATTAGAGTGACTTTATTTAGTTGAATTATGTCAAAAAAAGTTGTTTCTTTGTGTAAATTCTACATAAACTTCGACTGGAATGAGTGTCCCTGGTGTGATGTCACTTCCTGTCTTTCTACAGATTTTTCAAAGTTTTCTCCACAAATACCTGCTCGATTGGTGTAAAACTAATGTTTATGTACAACAAGTATAAATACACCAAATAAAGTCAAAATTAGAACATGGTAAAAACCTGTCATACGCCCTTTAACAGGCTACACTGGTAAAAACACAGTGGCCTTTAAAAAAAAAAAAAAAGATTTGCTTCCAGGTCGTACGTGATGCAGTAAATGACTTGTTCATGTCTTTGATTTGCATGTTTTGCTTGGTGATGGCGCGGTTACCGTAGGCGACCGTCCTTACGCCTGCCCGTTCTGTGAGAAGCAGTTCACTCAGCTCAACGCCTTGCAGAGGCACCGCAGGATCCACACGGGGGAGAAGCCCTACATGTGCAGCATGTGTAACCGCACCTTCACCGACAAGTCCACGCTGCGCCGACACACCACGGTAAGCGAGGCGCGCCACCGGCCACGCCCAAAAAGATGAATTTAATGAGCAAATCCCAGGCTGCAGTTATGTAGATGCTATTCTATACTCTCCAAATGATGGGATTTTATTGTGTATAAACCTGTTAAGTACTGTTTCAGACAAGTTCTGAAATGCATGTTTATGACATTTAAAGATTGAAAAACACAGTGGAAATGTGCCGAAAAGCTCAGATTGCTCAGTAAAACATGAAAAACTTAAGAGGTTATCGGTGTGCACTTGAGCAAGACACTTACCCACCACTTGATTGGGGAAAAGTGAAATAATAAGCCACTAAATTGTACAGAAAAATTAAGCGCCAAGATTTTATTTTAATGTAGGACCTATTACCGTATTTGCTGGATTATAAATCGCACCCTTATGCATAGTTTTTGCTGGGATGAGATTTATACTCCAGAGCGACTTTTATGTGGTATTATTTGTTCTTTTCACACTGTCAACCTACGTTAACATACCAGACACTTACCACAGTTCTGTCTGTGTGTCATGTACCTGAAGGTGTTAGCGTTAGCATACGTACACCTATTCACCATGTTCTCTAATCTGTTATTATTTTAAACTGCATTTAAAGATTAAATGTCTGTTCTTGGTCTTGGATTTTAGCAAATACATTTTGCCAAAAACATATTCTCCAATGTGACTTATATATGTTTTTTTCTTCTCTATTATGCATTTTTTGTCTGGTGTGACTTCTACGGTTGTAATTTTAGTAATAATAAAAGGTAATCGTCTCAAATCTTTTCCTTCTTATTTCAGACCCATTCTTCTGACGCTCCCTGGACGTCATATTTAGTGGTGCTAGAAGGAAACATCGAAGACAAAAAAAACCCAGAGGAGCTCAAGAAAAAGTCTCCCAAAACTGTGGATAAAAAGAACAAGTTAAGTACCAAGGAGGGAGACGAGGCCAAACCCGCCAGGAAGTCCGAAACGACAGAGACATCAACCGTTACCGTCCCGCCGAATTGGGCTAGCCACGGAGCTATTGCTTTGGTTAGCCACGCCGCGCTCGGGGGCATCACTGTCATCCACACAGAAATACCAGCAGGAACCAAACTCCAGCCGGTCGTCAATACCGATAGCACCGGAGCTAGCGTGCTATCCTTGGACAATTCATCTATAACCGTACCTTTCTCGATAGCGGCTAGCGTAGCTCAGTCTATGTCTACTGCGACAATCCCTGCCGTTACCATTTCGGACGGTGCGCTAGCGATCGTTTCAGAAAGCCCAACTATTAGCACGCAGTCTGTCCTAGAGGTGGCAGCGTCACAGACAATTTTAGCTTCGGGATCCGATTCGAAATCCAACGACGAAAATATTGTAGTGCTAAATGATGAATCTGAGGTTGAGAATGTGGAGACAGAGGTCGTTACGAATCTTGAAACCGAGGTTGTTACGACGACTGAAATAGAAGAAGCAAAAAGTGAGGCTAAAGATGACAACAAAAGGCAAAATTAAACACAAGGTCTTTCTAGAATTCTGATAGTATTGTATTCAGGTGGAAACGACAGACAATTTTAGATTCGGGATCAGACTCAAATTACAACGGAAATATTGTAGCTGCGAATGCCGTGAGGCCGAGGTCGCTGCGAGACTGAGGGACCGAGGTCGCTGCGAGTGTTGTGAGACTGAGGGACCGAGGTCGCTGCGAGTGTCGAGAGACTGAGAGGCCGAGGTCGCCGCGAGGGTCGAGAGACTGAGAGGCCGAGGTCGCCGCGAGTGTCGTGAGGCCGAGGTCGCTGCGAGTGTCGTGAGACTGAGGGACCGAGGTCGCTGCGAGTGTCGAGGCCGAGGGACCGAGGTCGCTGCGAGTGTCGAGAGGCCGAGGGAGCGAGGGACCGAGGTCGCTGCGAGTGTGGTGAGACTGAGGGACCGAGGTCGCTGCGAGTGTCGAGAGGCCGAGGGACCGAGGTCGCTGCGAGTGTCGAGAGGCCGAGGGACCGAGGTCGCTGCGAGTGTCGAGAGGCCGAGGGAGCGAGGGACCGAGGTCGCTGCGAGTGTCGAGAGGCCGAGGGAGCGAGGGACCGAGGTCGCTGCGAGTGTCGAGAGGCCGAGGGACCGAGGTCGCTGCGAGTGTCGAGAGACCGAGGGAGCGAGGTCGCTGCGAGTGTCGAGAGGCCGAGGGACCGAGGTCGCTGCGAGACTGAGGGACCGAGGTCGGACACTGAGGGACCGAGGTCGCTGCGAGTGTCGAGAGACCGAGGGAGCGAGGGACCGAGGTCGCTGCGAGTGTCGAGAGACCGAGGTCGCTGCGAGTGTCGAGAGGCCGAGGGACCGAGGTCGCTGCGAGTGTCGAGAGACCGAGGTCGCTGTGAGACTGAGGGACCGAGGTCGCTGTGAGACTGAGGGACCGAGGTCGCTGTGAGACTGAGGGACCGAGGTCGCTGCGAGTGTCGTGAGACCGAGGTTGTTATGCGGGCGAGTAGGCTAAAGATGACAAAGAACAACATGAAACATGAGGTCTTCTAAAATTCTAATACTTTATTGTATGTTGGTAATCGAATAATATATGAAATGTAGTTATTTATTTGACATAGCTGCGTGAAATGTTTAGTCTCTTTAAAACTGGCAAGCTTCATTGTTGTCACGGATGAAATAAACCTAAATGAAAGCAAATATACAATCTGTTTATTCAGTGTGTACTTTTTGAGTTGCATCGAGACCTTCGACCGAGACACAAAAGCGAAGTGGAAGCAAAGTGAAAACGTTTCTGCAGCTGAACTTTCCTTCAAGATCAATAAGAATATTATATTTAACATTCTTTTGAACAGCTAAGTGCAAAGACGGAACCAGATGACTTCACTTGACGGATGGAACACTTGTAGAGAGTCATTTATTAACACGGACAGCCTGCTCGTGTCGACACTAAACCAGTCTTCATCAGGGCTTCTTTGTTTCACGATTTGGGGAATATTATCTCGCTGGGCTCAAATATCAGCAGAGCTTATCCTCCATCGTTGTCACTGGATTCTGAACAATCGGCCTTGAAAACGTAGCGGCCCCGATCGTCAGATTTTGAAGCGCCTCGCCCGAATAGACTAAATTAAAAGTGGTTCGATGTGGATTTTCTGAGCCGATATCAATAATGAGGCGGGAAAAAAGGGCGGAATAATGTGGTGAAGGAGAGAGAATGTAAGATCTAAATAAATACACAAATTGACACATTTTGGCGTTATCGATTTCTCTTGGGCATTTGTGAACAACACACCAAAATCTGATCAAATAATTTAGATTTCTGATTATCACTGGCCATTTAAATGTACCCCGACCAAAAGGATTCAATAAATTGCACAGAAATATAGCGGAGTTGCTTCAAATTAAACCGGGAGCTCCAAAGTACTGCAGTGTGGATCTACTTTCTCCTCAGAACGGACTCGGCACGCCATCTACAAAACCCATTAAAAACCAGCAGAAGACAGACGTTTGAAGTTTGAATTGACTAACTTTATTGTCCATTCGCACAAGCACACACGGTACATCATAGAATTATTCCATCTCGACACAGTGGTCAACTATTCCCTTTAGTAAAAACTTTGGTCTGGCTCACGAAGGAGAATGTACAGCAACACTATAGTACACTTTAAAGGTACGCGCTGTTAGGGTGGGGAGGTGTGCCGCGGCAGTAAACCTCCAGGGATGATTCACGACAAATTACCCGACTACGTGAACAAAACTGCAGAAAAATGAGCTAAAATGACTCAAATCCTCCATTAATTTACATTTGTTTATTTTGTCACATTTTGGTGATATAACTGCCATTATCAGTTATACAAAACAGATTTTGTCCCTTTCTATCCAACATTTCTTTGCTCGTATCAAAGTTTTTCCGATTTGTCCCATACATTTTTTAAAGAATGATCAACGCGGCTCATATTTATCAATTAGTTTGGTCGTAATTCAAAATAGGATTTCTTTAATACTTTTCTTATTCATCTGAAGCGGTGGTAAAGACTTCAACATTTAGTAATTTTATACATTTCTTTCCAACTGATGTCAAGCAGGTAATTATTGGTTCGTTGAAATATAGAACAAAAGTAGACAAATTTACAAAATAAAGAGTGAAAAACAATTCGTAGTAGTAACGGCACAAATCAAAATGACGGTTGAAGCTCAAGCACAAAGGATTTTATTACTATCGCATGTTAAAACACCAACTAAGACTCAGCGCAATCATATTCAAACATTTAAATACGATGAGCTATAACAAAGATACACTTACGTAAGTAAAGTGTGACGATGTGTGAATTCACCCCGTGACTCGCGATAAGGTACAAGTGTTTAACAGTCTTCACTTGGTGCATAAGATCTTTCATTACGTCTCTTACAGCTGCACAGTCTAAAATAAATATATAGTCAATTTAAATTATACACAACAAAAACGTCTTTATCAGGGCTGTAGAAAACGTGCAACACTCGATTGGGCCACTAGGGGGAGCGTGGAGTCGTGAAACCTCAATGAGCAAGTGGATTACGTTTTCTAGATTCAAACGTGCCCAGGACATAATAAAAAATAAATAATGAATGACAAAAACGCAGAAGACGGCAGAGCGGGTGCGCTGTGGTCAGTTCTAACATCGTGCTGCTTTCAAGTGCGTGTGGGCATGTCCGTACGATGCGTTTAAGTGCCTTTGGTGGAGTTCATGTAGATACAATTCAAACTATTATTTCAGTCGACCATTTTGTTCAATTTAAACTGAATTTTTATGTTTTTGCACTGAGATTTTAGGCATTGTGTTGATTTTTAACTGTAAAGCAAAACGTCATTTCTTTGCTAGTTTAAATGAATTTATCTCCAAGACAAAATATTGACAGGTTAAATCCACAGCATTTTTTACCTTTGTAAATCTTCGTAAAATTCCCATTTAGAGTTCAAATTATTTTGCACAAATGAACAAAACATTTTCTTGAGAGAATTTACTGTAGAAACCTGCCAAATAATAATAATCTCAAAATGTCAAATAAATTACACTTTATAGACTATTCCCATATTGAAATAATACAAAAATGTGGATTACCGTATTTTCCGGACTATAAATTGCACCTTTTTTCATAGGTTTGCCCGGGGTGCGACTTATACTTATACATGTTTTTTTCTTCTCTATTGTGCATTTTTTGGCTGGTGCGACTTATACTCCGGTGCGACTTAGTCCGGAAAATACGGTATGTTTTTTATGCTCACTTTTACTTCCATATTTCCTATAATATAATATCCATCAGGTTGTCGTTTTCCACTTCTTTCCTAACTCCAAACACAAATGACCGAGCGGCACTTGAAAGCGGCGTTCTCCGAGTACTACGGACGGGGGCTGTGTGTATTTATTGGTGTGTAAATATATGGGTGTGTGAAACATGCAGAGTGGCCGGTGCGCGGGCTCATTTGAGGTCGCCTTCATCGCCCTGGATGGTCTTCTTGATGCGCAGCAGGAGCGTCGTGTGCCACTGGTCCAAACGAGAGATGGAGTCGAACTCTTTCACCTGGAAACAAAACGAGGCGCAGGCGTTTGAACGTGAGCGCTTTGCCATTCCGACAACAGAATTTGGCTCTAAACTAGTCAAAATGCAGCCGTTTTGACCCGGTTCATAGTTCAGAACGCTGTAATGTAACGGAAACTGACGCAAAAGCTCAACCGCGATGTCAAAATCTCACAATGAAGTCATAGTTTTCCACTGAATACTGTAACGTAACGAAAACTGACACGAAACATTGTCAAAATCTCACAATAAAGTAATAGTTTTTCGTTATATCCAGCAGTTATTTTTTAGTTTCCCACTAAATACTGTAATGTAACAAAAACTGACACGAAGCTCAATGTCTTCACTGTCAGCGGAAACACTTTTTTAATTTTATATTTTTTCAAAACAACTTCGAAACGTGATTTCGTATCCATCTAAAGGATTTTGAGCCATAGGATTAATCTGACACTGAAACAACTAATCTGGTTAAACATTATTTTGTTGTGTATAAATTTAGATATTTAAAAATAACAGTAAACTTCTTGACAAATGAAGAGCGCCTTGTTTTAATCCTCTATTAGTGATGAAATGGTTATAAATCTCACAATAAAGTCAGTTTTTCATAATAATCTGGTTCAACATGATTTTGTTGATAAATTTGGACATAAAAAAAACAGTAAATCTGAAATCCTCCATCTGAAATGAGAAAACGTGAACGCAACTTTTCAAACGTTTTAAACTCTTATTCAGCCCAATTAAATTAAAGCTTTTTTACACTTTGACACATGAAGAGTCCCTGGTTTAAAGATGAAACTGTCTCACTATAAAGTGGATTAATTGAAAAAGGTGGTAGAACTCACCGCGTCCGTGAAGGCCTCGGAGTTCTGCTCCTCGTGGGCCTCCAGAAGTTTCTGTTTCATCACAACACGAAGGTTACTCGACAAAACGGCGTGAGATTTACAGCGCGTTAGGCGCTCGCGTTACCTTCAGCAGCTTGCATTCTCTCGAGTCGGAAAAAGCAGGGAACATCTCCTCGTACTTCTCGATCGCGATCTGTGGGAGACGAAAACGTAAAAGAAGTCCAAAAATAAACACTTGTACCAAAGGTTAAATGACTTGATATCAAAATATGAACCTGGATTTGAGTGTTTTGATTAAATTAGATATAACGTTTCTGGTGATTTTGTTTTATTTTTATTGCTTTAATGACCAAGATAACATGACATTTCTGACTTAGGACAAAGCTAAAGGCTAACGTGTCTCAGAGCTAAAGGCTAACGTGTCTCAGAGCTAAAGGCTAACGTGTCTCAGAGCTAAAGGCTAACGTGTCTCAGAGCTAAAGGCTAACGTGTCTCAGAGCTAAAGGCTAACGTGTCTCAGAGCTAAAGGCTAACGTGTCTCAGAGCTAAAGGCTAACGTGTCTCAGAGCTAAAGGCTAACGTGTCTCAGAGCTAAAGGCTAACGTGTCTCAGAGCTAAAGGCTAACGTGTCTCAGAGCTAAAGGCTAACGTGTCTCAGAGCTAAAGGCTAACGTGTCTCAGAGCTAAAGGCTAACGTGTCTCAGAGCTAAAGGCTAACGTGTCTCAGAGCAAAAGGCTAACGTGTCTCAGAGCTAAAGGCTAACGTGTCTCAGAGCTAAAGGCTAACGTGTCTCAGAGCTAAAGGCTAACGTGTCTCAGAGCAAAAGGCTAACGTGTCTCAGAGCAAAAGGCTAACGTGTCTCAGAGCTAAAGGCTAACGTGTCTCAGAGCTAAAGGCTAACGTGTCTCAGAGCTAAAGGCTAACGTGTCTCAGAGCTAAAGGCTAACGTGTCTCAGAGCTAAAGGCTAACGTGTCTCAGAGCTAAAGGCTAACGTGTCTCAGAGCTAAAGGCTAACGTGTCTCAGAGCTAAAGGCTAACGTGTCTCAGAGCTAAAGGCTAACGTGCATTAACTTAAATATAAAACACACACACTTGATAAAAGAACATAGGATGCGAAGTGTAGTGTTTTTGTACACGGGTTAGTTCAGTTTGTGATATTTTACCGGTATCGATTACATTTATTGTATGTTAGCATTAGCTTAGCGACAAAAGCTCTTACTTTTATAAACACTTAGACGTACCAGTTGAAGTATTTCCACTGTACGTAAAGGTCTGAACGTGCTCCGCTGTCTTCATCAATTATTCATTTATTTTAGACTCGGCTACTTCCCCGTAAGGCACGAATTAAACAGGAAGTGAACCTCTGCATTTTTAAAGAAAACACACTTGACGGGCAAAAAAGATGATTCCACTTATTTACGGGAATAAAGTTGTGTGCCCCAGATTTAAAGACAAATAAAGTAATTTCCCCCTCCTCTTGCGTCTCGACTGGTTGCCGCGACAACTTGCCTTGGCGTTGAGCTCGTCCACGATAAAATGGCACAGGGAGGCTTTAAAGAAATACTCCTTGGCGCTGTATTTCAGAAGCGGGTTGTCCATCACGTTGGTCCCGACCTGTGGGGAGAGAAATGAGTCGGGTTTGTAGAATAAAGATGAATACTAATACTAATACTAAATATAGCCGCAAGCGGCAATGATCGGCCCTCGCCACGCCGCCGCAAGAGGAGGGGGCGCTAACGCGCCCAAATTGTCCTTTTATTACATCTACTGCTGAATCTGTGACGCTGTCACATCTTCTCCCCTTTGTTTTACCATCAAAAAGCAATTTTATTTTGAATTCTTGGCAAAATGTGCGGCTTTGCCGCACAGACACCGTGACTCTTTGAATAAAAATGTGGATAACTTTTGATGGTCCACCCCTGAAGATGAGTCTCACCAAATTTCAGGTTAATATGTCTAACGCCCTAAGAGGAGTTCATGAAAGTCTAAAGTGTAAACATGTTCTGGCGATTTCCCCATTGGAATAACATGGGAGGTTTTGGTCATCGCTAATGCAAGGCCATAACAATTATGACATGGCTCTCATTGACTTTTTTGATGGGGCCAAAATTGAGTTGTGTGTCAAATTTCATATAATTTCGCAAAACTAAACATTTAACCTCCATATAAAATCTGTAGGGGGCGCTGTGGCGCCAAATTAATTTATTTCACTTCAAGTAGGTTTAGGGCAAAGAGTTTAACAACTGATTCTAATTTGACGCAATTCGGACTTTATCTGCGCAAACGGCAGAAATGTTAAATTTGGGAGATTTCTGAAATTCTTGCTACAGTTTGCGGCTTCGCCGCACAGAGACAGTGACAGGTATCAATGTAATTTGATTAACTTTTGATGTCCCACTCCTCAGTAGCATTTTCACCAAATTTCAGCTTTTTAGGGCCAACGCCCTGGGAGGAGTTCGTAAAAGTACGACGTTTGGAAAAACTCCCGAGTCATGCTTGAAGCAATATGGCCGACATTTGGTTGGGCGGACGGAGTTGCCGTAATAATATTTTTTACTTCTCTTGTCACCATCTACCTCTGCGCTTACGATCAGATTTTTTTGGGGTTATTTCCCATCTCTCAATGCATTTTTGGTACATTTGGGGGCACTGACGCGCCAATTTTTTTATTTTAGAAAAGGGAAATAGCCAGAATGTAGAGAGGCACGATTTTTAGAGGTGTGAACATTTTTGTGACTTTTCGTCAATGTTCACTGGGTGAAAAATAGGGGGGTTGGTCCCGAGAAGAAAGAAAGAATAATATTCTGATGCGAAAACAATGTTTCCCATTTTTCAAATATCATAAACTATACATTTTCGGAAAGCGCTCGCGCTTTCCTACCTCATGGTGTGGGTCCCTGGTCACTGACGGGTACTTTCGATAATTTTGAGTGGGCTCCGCCCACTTTGTGTTTTTGGCCCTCTATACAGTAATAATGTTCAATTTTTGCATTACATGCTTATATGCACGGAACATGCAAGAGATGGGGAACGTATTCGTGAGCTACTTAGCGCAAATGAGTGCTTTATATGTAAAGTGCTCGTTTAGTGCGCACTTTTGCACGGGCTTTGCACGGTAATGTTCCATTTTCCTACTACTAATTAGTATGCACGGGGCGTGCATGAGTGAAGGAGTGCGTTAGTGAGTGTTTGGAAGTGGGCGAGCGCTCTTTCGCAGGCCTTACGAGACTAATAGGCCTCTCGCCAGCTTGTGGCGCTCGGGCCTAATAATAATTCTGGGCGTGTCGTCGGTAGTAACTCACCTGCTCGTAGATTTCGATGGCCTTCTGGTACTGCTCCAACTGGGCGCAGTACGCTCCCACTTTCAGCAGACATTTGTTGGCCGAACTAGGAACAGCAGAACAACCATAATGTCACGTATTATTAGCAGTTCAAATATGTACCAGGTCGTGGCCATTACCTGTTGGATTCTTCTCCTTTGTAGTAGTCTGCGGCCTGTTCATAATGTGCGATGGCCTGTGGACAAAAGGAACGGTTTACGGTTTCAAATGCAAACACAGGGAAGCTTTCGTTGCACGGTCTCGAATGAACGGTCCAGGGTTTTGAGCGTTCCCCACCTTTTCCATGTCCACCATTTCAGACTCGTATATCTCGGCGATGCTGATGTGATGTTTGGCGGCGATGGTGAATCTTCCCTTCGAGAGGCGAGAGTGAACAAAGACATTAGTATGTTTGTGAATATGACGAGTAAAGAAAGTATTCGGCTAGAACAATGACTCTACAACACAAACTATTGAAACTAAAGCTGCCATTAACCATTGTTTTAGTGTTCCTTTTGTACATCGAGACGTTTTAAACACATTATCAATCAAATAAAGGTTGAACTATGAAAAGCGGAGCTTCTAAAGAGAGAAGATTTAAAAGTAAAGTGCATTATTGTTGACAAAAAAATATATTTTGTTCTTTTTGACATTTTGATTTACTAATGCCACTGTATTATTATTTTTTAAAGTATGCGTTTCAGAGCCTGTAAAGTTCCGATAACGGTAAATCAAAATACGACTATAATTTCTTATTGTCGATACGCTTTTGCAGCGTTAATGGCAAATATTTTTCAAAACAGAGACCAAATCAGGATTAAACCAGGAATAAAAAACAATTAAACCAGGAATAAAAAAAGGACAAAACCAGGAATAAAAAACAATTAAACCAGGAATAAAAAAAGGACAAAACCAGGAATAAAAAATAATTAAACCAGGAATAAAGCAGGACAAATCCAGGAATAAAAAATAATTAAACCAGGAAAAAAACAGGATTAAACCAGGAATAAAAGAGGATAAAACCAGGAATAAAAGAGGATAAAACCAGGAATTAAACAGAATCAAACCAGGAATTAAACAGACTCAAACCAGGAATGAAACAGGATAAAACCAGGAATCAAAAAGAATCAAACTAGGAATAAAAAAAGAATCAAAACAGGAATAAAAAAAAGAATCAAACCAGGAATTAAAAAAGGAAAAAAAAAACACGGAATAAAACAGGATTAAACGGGATTAAACCAGGAATAAAACGGGATTAAACCAGGAATAAAACTGGACTAAACCTGGTCCAAACAAGCTCAAAATCACACTTCAAAACCTTGTCTAAACTAAGACTAAATAAATGTCTCTAAACCTTTGACACCAGGAGAGTCCAGTATAGTACAGCTTAAGAACAGGGATGTCCAGATTATTGGGATAATCGTAAATATCCAAAAAAATTATAATCGTGACCATTTTAGAAGCAAAATTCAATCTTTTTAGTTAAATCCATCCTCCAGAAAATAGACCCAACTGTAAATAACGTTTAAACCAATTAAACTTTCAGACAAAATAACATTAAAAGTGATAACACTTTTAACGTTATTTTGTCTGAAAGTTTAATTTTGTAAAGCCGGACACAAACTTGAGGAAGAGAACCAAAGTGTAAAATAATAGCACATAGCAATAAGCAGGAGAAAGTGAAAGTGTGGAAGCTTCCGGTCTGGCACGACCCTTACCATGTCCGTGTAAATATCGATGGCGGCGTTTAAACACTTGATTGCCTCTGAGCAGCGTGAAGAAAAAAGGGAGAAGACACCACAACAGTTCAATGCAAAAAAAGCGTCAGCGGCGGTAAATCTTCCGTCGGCATGTTCGTGGTTGCTCGGGGCGTGTCGCGACCGCAGAGGCGTGCTCACCGTTTGGGTCGCACTTCTTGTAAGCGTTGCCCGCGTCGATGAAGCTGACGGCGCTGTCGTGCTTGTTCTGCAGCTGCATGTGGATGCGGGCGGCTTTGCAGAACGCTCCTCCGGCCGCTAAGGAAACACGCGGTCAGATGTGCAGTATTATTATTACCGTATTTTCCGGACTATAAATTGCACCTTTTTTCATAGTTTTGGCCGGGGTGCAACTTATACTTATATTTATACTTATATACTTATACTCCAGAGCGACTTATGTGATATTATTTGTTATTTTCACACTTGCAACCGCATTTCATTCTCCAGTGCGACTTATATATGTTTTTTTCTTCTCTATTATGCATTTTTTGCCTGGTGCGACTTATACTTGTTGTATGTAATAAAGTGATTCTTATTTTTTATTTATTTTATTTTCAGTGGACGGTGGAGCTGAAGGGACAGTCTTTTTTTCCCACTTTAAACAGTTGTACGTTTGTAAAAAAAAAGGGCAATATAAATAAAGTGGAATAGATCTGAACATATAAAAGTAGAAATTTAAAGTGAAATATAGTACACTGTGGTTATTTTTACCTTTTCAATTCCAGATTAAAACACTAGTAAAAGACCGTGAAGGCCATATTCATCCTACCAGGTCATAACAGTCACAATATTATTTAACAGCACAGGATTATTAAATGATCGTTACCGCCCCAGTTCTTGGCCATCTTGAACATGTTGGCAGCTCTGCAGTACATCTCGCACGCCTCTTCAACTTTTTGAGGGCCTCTGCGTGAACACAAACACAATACATCGTTATTGGCGTGAATAAAAGGAACCGGGAGAAGATTCATCTCATCAAGATTCATCTCATCAACGCTCTTTTCACACATCGTTAACATAAATATTTCCCTTTCCCCCGTGTTTATGCATCGGACCGAACTGGTGTAATGCACGACAAATGCGTAATATGATGTGGGGTCAAGGGTCGTGGTACAGGTCACAATCATCATTATGTCTTTGACTTGATTACTTTCCTTATTTGATGTCATAATTTAACCATAGCTCGGCTCCACAAACAGATCTACTTCACACCAAAACGTTAGTAATTTTGGTTTTGCTTGATTCTGAATTAATTTAAACCCTATAAAAAAGCATTGCCAGTTTTACTAGAATCCCGCGGACCAAAAACAACTGTCCCGAGGGCTGCATTTGGCCCCCCGGCCGTAGTTTGGACCATCTTGATTTTAATGTTTCCTACATACACACAAATTCAAAAAGAAAATAGATTTGAGTAAACACGTCTTCTGACCTTATAATCTGACCAGGTTGAGCTTTGGTAGCATTAGCATTAGCAACTGACATGTTGCAGTGATTTAGAAATACATTTTACAAACAAGCTAAAGACAAACAAAGCTGCCAAACGTATAGATGGCAGGAGAATATAACGTGTCGTTTTTAAGGCTTAACTGCTTAAATGTGGCGTGTATGCGTGGTGAAAACAGGCTGCGTGCCAACTGTCATGACGCTGTTTATCTTTGCTGCAGTGCTTTCTTTGCTCTCTCTTACCCTCCAAACATTCCTCCCAGAAAAGAGCCCGTGGATTTGACTTTCTTGTCCGCGTCGGCCATGAGCTGGATCGCCTCCTTCTCTTTCCCGGAGCAGTCCATTTTCTCCTCTATTGAAATTAAACTCGCAGCAACAAACTGAAAAATCCGGAGATGTTTCAGGTGCGGCGAGGATTACAGTGGTTTATTTATCGTGGGCGTGTCCTCGGAGGCTTTACCGCGGTGCAGTCTGGGAAATGCCGTTCTTCCACGTGTCCACCATGGTGTCCACGGATTTCAAAGAACGGAGATTATGAACGCGGCCAGGGCGATTAATAATTACATAAATAATTATTTTTGAATGCTTAAAATGTTGGGGGGAAACGTGTAGAATCGATTTAGTGCAAAATAACAAAATATCAAAGAAACTACAATTCCCATTTTTTCAGTTTAGTTACTTTACGAACAATAAATTTAAACGTTTAATTATAAATGTGACGCCTGTTTTTGTTGGGTTTAATGTAAAATTAAATTGAGTACATAATAATAAAAAAACAAAATTAGAAGTATTTTGTGTTTTTTCGACAGCAGAGGGTGCAACATCACTGCTAAATAACAGAACTTTATCTAAACAGTTGGACGTACACAGCGGTTAGTGTGATTGTGTGTGCAATAACTCTGGGTATTTGTTGTGCTGGAAAGTTAGATAAATGTCTTAATCGTCCGACAAAACACGTAAAATACAATGCATCGAAAGCAACTGTTTTAAAGTGGTAAAGATTTAACGTCAAATAAAACGTCTCCTGGGTTATTCATTTACTGCAGTATCAAATCTGCTTGTATAGTAAATGCTTATCAAGTAGTATTTATCAGTTTTAAAAGCCCTGCGCTGGAGCGAAATAGTACATTGGTTTCAGGTATCGTTTATTCTAGTCTGTTGTGAAGAAGTAGTAGCTTTTGATTAAAATTGTAACAAAAAAACAAAAAGATAAGTTGTCTTGAGCTGTAAATTTAGATAGTTTCTTAAGGAATATGGTTTTAACACATATGATTGCATTTTTGCTTTGCACGCAGGGATGTAAACACCTAATTCTGGGCCCTCTGAGGTACAGAACGTCCCCCAAATGCATAATCTTGTAACCGTGTCGTCTCGTGAATAACTTAAAACTACGATACAAATGAAATACGCGTCCTAGAACGACCAAACATCGAGCTTGAACCGCGCATCGACCTCATCGAGACTCGAGCAAGAAAGTGACACAAACAGATTCAAAGAGCCGACTTTCCCTCAAATTTTCATTTTGGATTTGACACCGTCGTGGCAGTACACGTTATTTACAACATTCGTCCAGCTTTAAAGGGCATTCACACCATGCACTTGTCGCCCTTTTACATTTTCGTAGCTGGATTTGTGCGATTATGACATGAGGATACATTGCATACATTACAGTCAGTGAACACGTTGCGTTGCTAAGCGAGATTCTTCTAACACGTGCAAAGTGGAAGTAGAACAAGCAATCGGCTGCAGAATCCTGAATGTGTTGCGTTCGCGTTCACGTCTTGACACTTAAAACAGCAAAATACCACAAAAAATGGGCCTGTTCTGTCTAAAAATTAAGAGTTCATTTGCTAAAACAGACATCTCCGTTTTGTCAGAAGTAATATACAGTTGATTGCTTAAGTAGAGATGAAATCCTATCTTTATTGCACTAAAAACGATTCGACAAAGAGTGAATTGTAAGACTTCAACAACAACTTGTTAGTGGCATTTATCGCTTTATTCTCGCAACTTAACTCTCATTTTTACCTGAAGTTTGGTCAGTACGAATGCTAATCTTAAAAAACAGTTTAAAAAAAGGTGAAAATTGTTGTTGAAAGTTGTAAACATGTTTCTGTCAAGTTTGTAGAGCAAATAAAAAAGCGAGAAGACGTGCTAATTGCTGTTTTACAGCGTCTGTGATTTCGACGTGAACGAACGCAACCGATTCGAGCGATTGTTACGTGACAGAATATCACCGGAGCGCGGACAATTCCCTCTTTAAGGCAGCGGCTACCATTCATTTACCGGTAAATTCAGGTCGTTCAATTGAAGTAAATCATACACAAAGCAGAAAAAAAGAGCTAAATAGCATTGAGAACTTACAATTTCCCACCGCGTTCCATTTAGTCTAAGGCTAAACGACTTACAATCTACATAAGGAAGCGTTTTAGCACTTTGACTGGCGATAAATGTAGAAGGAATACAAACTAAAAACGGCACCGGCCTGTTGGTATTCCACGATCGCCGACGAGTTTTCTCAGGGAGGTGTAGATCGTCAGCATCAAAGAGGAATAAAGAAGCGAAGACGCGTGATATTTGGCTCAAAATGTGTGACGAACGCTATGTAGGTCTTCATCTTTTAATATTATTAGTCATTATTTATTACTCTTTTAAAAGGACACATATTATGCCAAATCAACTCTTAAAACCTCATTGTTTCCTCATCAAAAACATGTCTGGAGTAGCATTTAGCGTCGACGCGTTCAGCTTGTTCGGTGAATCCGGTTTAGCGCGTTCTTTTCCTCTACGAGCGTCAGAAAACAATCAGTTGCAAATTGCCCACATTTGTAACGTCAAAAGGTAGAGATCCTGAGTTCTGTGCCGTTTTTAAATCCACAAATCGACATTTTTCATTACGTTACTGTGTACATTTGCATATTTTGGGGCAAGCTAGCTTTTGTTTATTCCCTCTGCTGCCAGTAGATGGAGTGCTAACAGAATATCCCGATGAACGAACGACTCGCAGATGCTTTCCATACATTATTTTAAGTTGTAAAGTATGAACTGCTGGAGTAAAAGGTATTGAAGAGCATGTTTGAAGGCCAATAATGATACAAATATTGCATAATATGGGTCCTTTAAAACTGATTTAGACCTGGTTTTGTCCTGGTCACGTCTGGCTTTACGTCTTATTAAGTCCTGATTTGAATTATGTTTAGTTTTGATTTGGACCCAGCTTAGTAAAGACCTGTTTTAGTCCCGTATTT
This sequence comes from Eucyclogobius newberryi, assembly GCF_026437365.1. Classification (NCBI taxonomy): domain Eukaryota; kingdom Metazoa; phylum Chordata; class Actinopteri; order Gobiiformes; family Gobiidae; genus Eucyclogobius; species Eucyclogobius newberryi. Next base: position 20,372,835 of record NW_027315723.1, on the reverse strand, counting down.
ACACCTGATTTTGCCTATTTCGGAGACCCGATTTGAACCTGGTATCCCGTAAACCTTGTTTGGACCTGTTTGGATCTTGAATTAAGTCTCGGTTTAGAATTAGGCTAATTTCTGTCCGGGTCGCGTGAAAAGCTCGAGAATTGCAGCAACCTCGGCGGACATTTAGCGACGAGATGAAGTGACGGTTTTTATGAAATGAACCAGCTTTTGTCCGTAATCGCCTCAAACGTCTGCTTCCTGCTGTGAAAGGGGCGGCGGCTTCAGGAGGAGCTGAGGCCTGAATCGGACTCCGCACTGCCGTTCCGGGCCTTGGAGCAGAGGCCAAAGTCGGACTCCGCGATGCCGTTCTGGGCCTTGGTCCGGGCCTTGGAGCAGAGGCCAAAGTCGGACTCTGCGATGCCGTTCCGGGCCTTGGAGCAGAGGCCAAAGTCGGACTCCGCGATGCCGTTCCGGGCCTCAGAGTTGAGGCCTAAGTCGGACTCCGCGATGCCGTTCCGGGCCTCAGAGTTGAGGCCTAAGTCGGACTCCGCGATGCCGTTCCGGGCCTCAGAGCTGAGGCCAGAGTCGGACTCCGCTATGGCGTTCCGGGCCGAGCTGGGGCAGAGGTGGACGGAGATGCAGGGGATGGAGTAGCACGAGCAGGAGGAGCTTTTCATGGTTTCCTCGTTGATCACCTCGCCCAGAGAGTGCTGCGCCTCCACCTGGAAGATGTCCGGTTGCTCTACTTGGTCCTCGCCGACTCTACAAAAAGAAGAGGAAACATAACGGATGAGATGCGAACGTTCAAGAAGAGCTGAGAATCTACGTCTGCAGAGGAACGTGATGTGAATGGGCATGGCCAAAAAGAGGAAAGTATTTACTAGTAGAATGTCTGCTTGCACGCCGTTAATCATAGTTATTATGAATCATGTTATTATTATTGACTGTTTCATCGTTTTATGCTGCACAATATCGCCGAGGCAAATTCTTAAGTTTGTGATTTTTGTTCAGTGAAAATGGAAAATGTTCTAAATCAAATCGTCGGTGTTTTGTTCAGTCAAGTTACCAAATTAACTGAGGGAATTGTTTTTCATTGTATTTTATTGAATTTATTTTTATTTTTTATTTTTTAACTTATTTTATTCTAACTTATTTTTATTCTAACTTATTTTATTTATTTTATTACATTTATTTAACTTATTTATTTTAAATTATGTTTTTATGTTATTTATTTCATTTATGTTATTTATTTCATTTATGTTATTTACCTTATTTATCTTATTTACCTATTTAATTGTATTTATTTATTTATAGGCAGCTTTGTTATCATTCCTACATTATCTATACCTCTGTTTTTAAGGTTTCAGAGTGATGAAAAATCACAATCAGAGGTTGGTCGTTCTCATAGAAGTAGTTTTCACACTATAATTTTACTCCTGAATATTGTATCGTTTGAAAGGTGAAAATCTCTCAAAATGTCACGTACAAAAGGAAGTTGAACCCAAACGATCCATTTGTGTGTCAAAATGAACACAACTTGAACTTAAGCTGTTGAGCACAAAGATAATTCTGTTTTTTATATATTTATTTGTGATATTCTGGTAAAAGATGTCACCACGAGCTTTTATTTGATACGTGAAAACAACTAACGTCACTCACAACATCACATTGGCCCTTTAGATTCTCAGCCCCTAAAATAATAATAATTTAATTGGCAAAACACGTGTCAAGATGCAGTGTACAGGGTTAAGAAGAGTCAGGCCAAAGAAGAAACAGCAGCGTTAATTCAAATCAAAACAGTGAGAGAAGCAGCAGCAGATAAACTGTGAGCGGTATTCTGACTGTGAGCGGTATTCTGAGCAAAGCTAATGTTTCACACCTGCTTTTAGGTTTCAGTTTCAGAGTGTGAATAAAATCTTAACCGCAATAGAGTTTAAATAGTTTCTAATGGTGGAGGATCATCTGGTTTGTCTTTGTGTTAAATGGTACTGTCTATTGTTTATGTTGAGGAAATTATAGTTGAAAAAGTAGCACTGCAACTAATGATGATGATGATGATGATGATGATGATGATGATGATGATGATGATGATGATGATGATTATTATTAAATAATTTGTATTGTATTATTATTACATTATCTTTATTGTTAGATTATTTTTATATTATTATTATCATCATTATTAAATTATTTTTGTATTATCATTATTAAATTATATTTATTACCATTATTAAATTATTTTTATATCAGTATTACTACTACTACTACTACTAACAGTCGACTCGTCAGCGATTATCATTATTATTGATATTTTTAGAATACATTTTAAACCAAATAAATATGGCGAGTGAATGAACGCTTCCAGATTTTCACAAATAAACTGTATTATTGATGATGGCTTATTCTATTTTGCAAATTTTGTCTTAGTAATTAAACATATTTTTGCCACAATTTCAGAATGTGGAGAGTCCAGATAACGATTACAATGATCAAATTATGATTATTTTAATAGTCGATGAGTAACGATTATTCTGATTGTTGCAGCCCTAATTGAAAACTAGTTTTTAATTTGTTTTTTCTAATATAAAATTTAAATCTAAAATGGGGATTGTTGAAGATGGAGAAAAAAAACATGATTTAATGTACCGTATTTTCCGGACTATAAGTCGCACTTTTTTTCATAATTTTGGCCGGGGTGCGACTTATACTTATATTTATACATATGTACTTATACTTGTACTCCGGAGCGACTTATATGTGATATTATTTGTTATTTTCACACTTGCAACTGCATTTCATACTCCAGTGCAACTTATATATGTTTTTTTCTTCTCTATTATGCATTTTTTGGCTGGTGCGACTTATACTCCGGAAAATACGGTATATTGTTTTGTCATATTGTCCAGCTCTAATTAGCGTCGTCAAAAAACACATTTAATATCAAGGCGCCAGATCATCATTTGTGCCGGTTCGAGTAGTAGAAAGGGTACTTTAACTCAGAACAATAGTATTCAAAATTAAACTATTACTTATTTCAGTATCAAACGTTTTCCTTAGAAGTTGAGGTTAATATGCAAAAAGATTCTAAGTCTCATGCAATCACGTCAGCATTTCCACACCATGTTTTGTCTCATAGCATTACCAAAAAGATATAAAAGACAAAAGAATTGAGCAGCTTGAATGAGCCACAGGGCAGTTGACCCGTCAGCTTTAACAATACATGAATTTCAATGGACAGTTTCAGTGATTCTGTCACAGTTTGATAAAGCAAAGCGGTGCTGTTTTGGAGTCAACCGCCTTGAATCATCTCGCAGGAACCCGTTTGTTCCCGCTGCGCTCCAGACACAGAGACATTCAGGCAATAACCGAGCAGGTGCGGTTCATTCAAAAACACGGGAGTATCCGAGAAAGATGCACCGGCGGACGGGCAGAAGAGACACTTTACGGGAACTCGAAGCGCTCGAGTCAAAGTACATCATCGAGCAATCGTAGCAAATTCTGCAGGGAAAAGATAAAGAGTTGTGATACCGCGGCACGTGCGGATGTCTCGAGACACGAGAGCGGCGGAGGCGGCTCGGGGAGAGGGAAGTGAAACGGCTGAGCACGACGTTTGAGCAGATGTAAGCAGATTTAACGCCCCAATGCCATTTATTGTAATGAAAACATGTGCATTGGTCATGTTTTAAAGCTTAATCATGAGCATTTGGGTATCACACAACTACGGTATTTTCTGGACTATATAAGATAAGATAAACCTTTAATGTCCACACAAGGGGAAATTTCGTTGTTACAACGCAGTAGAACAGGAGGAAAGGACAGATTATAGAAGTTTCAAAACACTCTTAATAGAACTCTTATGAACAAAACAAAAAAACTCTTATAAACAAAACTCTCCTATCTTAATAGGGAATGGAGGGGGGGAAATAAAATAAGATAATCAATATTTAAAATAAAGATAAAAATCAGATAATAATAATAAATATAGCCGCAAGCGGCAATGATCGGCCCTCGCCACGCCGCCGCCACACCGCCGCCACGCCGCAAGAGGAGGGGGCGCTAACGCGCCCCAATTGTCCTTTTATTACGCCTACTGCTGAATCTGTGACGCTGTCACATCTTCTCCCCTTTGTTTTACCATCAAAAAGACATTTTATTTTGAATTCTTGGCAAAATGTGCGGCTTTGCCGCACAGACACCGTGACTCTTTGAATGAAAATGTGGATAACTTTTGATGGTCCTGAAGATGAGTCTCACCAAATTTCAGGTTAATAGGGCTGGGAGGAGTTTGTGAAAGTCTAAAGTGTAAACATGTTCTGGCGATTTCCCCATTGGAATAACATCAAAGGTTTCGGTCATCGTTACGGCAACGCCATAACAATTATGACATGGGTCTCATTGACTTTTTTGATGGGGATTCTAAAATTGAGTTGTGTGTCAAATTTCATATAATTTCGCAAAACTAAACATTTAACCTCCATATAAAATCTGTAGGGGGCGCTGTGGCGCCAAATGAATTTATTTCACTTCAAGTAGGTTTAGGGCAAAGAGTTTAACAACTGATTCTAATTTGACGCAATTCGGACTTTATCTGCGCAAACGGCAGAAATTTTAAATATGGGAGATTTCTGAAATTCTAGCTACAGTTTGCGGCTTCGCCGCACAGAGACCGTGAGAGGTATCAATGTAATTTGGATAACTTTTGATGTCCCACTCCTCAGTAGCATTTTCACCAAATTTCAGCTTTTTAGGGCCAACGCCCTGGGAGGAGTTCGTAAAAGTACGACGTTTGGAAAAACTCCAAAGTCATGTTTAGCCATTTTTGAAGCAATATGGCCGACATTTGGTTGGGCGGACGGCGTTGCCGTAATAATATTTTTTACTTCTCTTGTCACCATCTACCTCTGCGCCAAATTTCATGATTCTACGATCAGATTTTTTTTGGGTCATTTCCCATCTCTCAATGCATTTTTGGTACATTTGGGGGCGCTGACGCGCCATTTTTTTATTTTAGAAAAGGGAAATAGCCAGAATGTAGAGAGGCACGATTTTTAGAGGTGTGAACATTTTTGTGACTTTTCGTCAATGTTCACTGGGTGAAAAATAGGGGGGTTGGTCCCGAGAAGAAGAAAGAAAGAAGATTAAAGCCGCAAGCGGCATCCAACGGCCCTCGCGGGCCGCCGGCCTTCCGACTCTGTGCTTTTGACTTGATAAAGATGGCGCCCTTATTGTGTGTGAATTAGAAAAGAACTTGACAGACGGGGACACATTGGACATGGCCAATCCAGTGCAAATCAACACAAGTGTCAGTCAAATTTGCTGCGCCGCCGCACAGAGACCGTAGCACTTAGAATATAAATATGGATAACTTTTGATGCCCCGCTTGTCTAGATGATATTTCCCAAAGTAAAGCTTAATCGAGCTATTGCCCACGGAGGAGTTTGTTAAAGTGTGAAGCATGAATTTGAACATTTCAAAGATTTGGCGTTTTCCCATTTGTGACAGTATATTTGCAGCTCCACGGCACAGAGACCGTACCACTTAAAATCAAAATATGGACAACTTTTGATGCCCCGCTTGTGTAGATGATATTCCCCAAATATGAGTTTGATCGGACAATCGCCCTAGGAGGAGTTTGTTAAAGTGTGAAGCGTAAAAATGTGGTGATTTGAGCGATTTAGCGATTTTCCCATAAGGATAACATGGGATGTTTCTGTCATCGCTACGGTTACGCCGTACAAAATATGACTTTGGCTCTCATACTTTTATGATCAGGATGGCAAATTAGAATTTAGTGCAAAATATCATGTCATTTGGAAAAACTCTATTGTTTATAGGCCACTCTGAAGGCCAAATTGTCAGAATTCTGGGAAACGTTTGCGGCTCCGTCGCACAGAGACCGTAAAAGTTATCCTTAAAATTTGGATAACTTTAGATGCCCCACTTGTCTAGAGGACGTACACCGATTTTGAGGTTGGTGGGCAAAACGCACTAGGAGGAGTTCGTTAAAGTGTGAAACATAAAAATGTGGTAATTTGAGAGATTTTGTGGTTTTCCCATAGGGATAACATGGGAGGTTTCTGTCATCGCTACGACTACGCCGTAAAAATGTAGGCATTTTTGTGATTGGCTTTTGTGATCAGGACGGCAAAATAGAATTTTGGGTAAAGTTTAGACAATTTTGGCAAAACTAATTTTTGACCTTCAATGTTAATTTAAAGGTCACTCTGTAGGGGGGCGCTATCGCGGCCATTTCAATTTTGTCACCATAAACTGGTCCAAACAAGAAAGTTTAACAACTGATTCAAATTTGGTCCTAATCGGACTCGTTTTGATCAAATGGGAGCAATTTTTAGATCGGCAATATTCCAAAATAAGTGGTCCAACTTTGCGCACACAGAGCGTAAAAGGTATACCAAAAATTTGGATAACTTTAGATGCCCCACTTGTCCAGAGGACGTACGCCGATTTTGAAGTCGGTGGGCAAAACGCCCTAGGAGGAGTTCGTCAAAGTTTGACGTGAACAAAATGGCTAACTCTTGTTAGCCATTTTGGCTATGAAAACATGAAAATGAAAATGGCGGGCTGGGGTCTGGGGGCGTGGCCACAGTAATATTTTTTTTTTGTCCTCAAGAGAGGAATGCGTGTCCCGAATTTCGTAGCTCTACGACAAAGTTGACCTCGGGGCGTCTCCCATAGGCGCAATGTATTTTGACTTTTGTCGGTGGCGCTGTCGCGCCATTTTTTGATAAAAAAAAAAAAAAATGGCCCAGAAAAAATCAAATTTTTCGCCGATTCTGAATTTTGGGCAAAGTTTGGTGAGTTTTTGAGCATGTTCAGGGGGTCAAATTAGAGCTCAAAAAGCAGAAGAACAAGAAAAATAATAAAAACGAGATTAATAGGCCTCTCGCCAGCTTGTGGCGCTCGGGCCTACTAAAAAAAATAATAATATTTTTAGCAAAAACAATATAGCCGTTTCCACTATAACAACAAATTATACATCGTTTGAAAGCTCTAAGCCTTCCCCATGCCGCCATGGGGTGGAATCATCATTACGAGGGCTTACGCGCTCGTCACTCCCTATTCCGTCGGGATGCCCCGCCCACTCCCCATAGACTTCCATTGATTTCAGCAGATACAAGCATGACCCATGCCTGCGGCATGGATTCTCGCGTACGGGACGATGCCAAGAGGGTTTTTGGAGGAATGCAGCGCTTCGCGCTGCTGTTGTCAACAATGAGTGAATGGGCTACGCCCATTCACTCATTGTTGACTATTTCTGTCATAGCAGGAGTAAGTATGCATGATCCATGCCTTCGGCATGGGCTAGTTCACTGTACTTGCCAGGGGCGACGGGGTACCAAACATGCGGGCCCGCATGTTTGGTCAGACAGCTCCGCCCTGCAATAGGCCCTCCGCCCTGCTGGGGCTCGGGCCTAATAATATTCCGATGCGAAAACAACGTTTCCCATTTTTCAAATACCATGAACTATACATTTTCGGAAAGCGCTCGCGCTTTCCTACCTCATGGTGTGGGTCCCTGGTCACTGACGGGTACTTTCGTTAATTTTGAGTGGGCTCCGCCCACTTTGTGTTTTTGGCCCTCTATACAGTAATAATGTTCAATTTTTGCATTACATGCTTATATGCACGGAACATGCAAGAGATGGGGAACGTATTCGTGAGCTACTTAGCGCAAATAGGTGCTTTATATGGGGATGATGACCGCGAATTTAAAGTGCTCGTTTAGTGCGTACTTTTGCACGGGCTTCGCCCGTTTACAACGGTAAAGTTCCATTTTCCTTTTACTAATTAGTATGTACGGGGCGTGCGTGAGTGAAGGAGTGCGTTAGTGAGTGTTTGGAAGTGGGCGAGCGCTTCGCGCTCGATTTCGTGTGCACTACGTGCGCACTTTCGCAGCCGTGCTTCGCACGGCCTTAGGAGATTAATAGGCCTCTCGCCAGCTTGTGGCGCTCTGGCCTAATAATGATAATAGAATAAAATAAAAATAAAGTAAAAATAGCTAGCACAAGACTAGGTAATACTATTAGCAGGTAAGTAAACCGTATAAAAAACAAAATAGAACACTTATTTACAGGTATTGCACATGGTTGATTCAGTATTGCACATGAATATGATGGTATTGCACATGGTTACATCAGTATTGCACATGTTCAGGGCTAGCAGTGTTTGTTGTAGAGTCTGACAGCAGCAGGAAGGAAAGATCTGCGAAACCTTTCCTTCACACAGCGAGGGTGGATCTGTCTCTCACTGACGCTGCTCTCCAGAGCGGACAGTGTCCTGCAGGGGGTATATAGTGCACCTTTTTTCATAGTTTGACTTATACTCCAGAGCGACTTATGTGATATTATTAACACATTATTATATAATTTTGTTTGTTATTTTCACCCTGACAACCACAAGAGGGCGCTCTAGGCTCTAAGCGATGCAGAAGAAGAATTTGCACTTCCTCTACCTCTGGAGTTTGTGGAGTTGTTTAGAAGTGACACAGAGGAAGAAGAATTCTATGGATTTAGTGATTTGGGGTAAAACTGATGCTTTGGTAAACTTGTTAGCATGTTCTTTATGCTATAGTTATCTGAATAACTGTTAATGTTACGTTAACATACCAGACACTTACCACAGTTCTGTCTGTGCCTCATCTAGCTGAAGGTGCTACATTAGCATATGTAAACCTATTCATCATGTTCTTTAATCTGTTATTATTTTAAATTGTATTTCAAGATGAAATGTCTGTTCTTGGTCTTGGATTTTATCAAATAAATTTCCCCCAAAACTTAAAGACTTATACTCGGGTGCGACTTATATATGTTTTTTCTTCTCTGTTATGTATTTTTTTTGGCTGGTGCGACTTATACTCTTGAAAATACGGTACAAATTGAGCCCATAATTGAAGTTCTATTTTAGGATTGGATTGTTCCTCCTCTCCTTTACTTAAATTATTCATGTTTTTGTTTTGTCCGTATAAAATCTGGAACAGTCTTTCTGAAACGTGACGCAACTCGATCAAAATCAGGCTCAAAATAGTTCTGTTTAGCTGCGCACACAACCAAAAGAGAAGAGTGCAGATAACATCCTTTCAAAGTCAATGTTATAATGATTAATTTGGTTTTTATTTGTTTTTTTTTGCTTATGATTTTAACGCATCACTTCCTGTTATGTAAAGCACTTTGAGTTATTTTTAGACAGACTGGCCCGAAGGTTTTACTGACATGATGTTGACCAATTCCTGCAAAACCACAAATAAAGAGTTTAAAGGTTTTGTTTTCATTTTCACACAGTCGCAAGCGCGGACCGAACTTGACTGGACTGAAGAGCCGTCTGTCTCGGGTCGAAAGAATGTTTTATGTAACAGAATCCTGCCACAGAACATGCTGCCGCTCCCTCGTCAGCAGCTCCAGCTCATTAACCTGTTTGTGAACAATCATTACATAAACTGAAACACCGAAAGACACTGTTCGAGTGCTGCAGGAACGGTCTTTGATAAATGCAGAGAAACACTGAAACTGCTCAAACAGTACAGAGCCTCTCTCTAACGCAGTAGAACTAAATACATTTCTGTGAAGAGCACAGTTTGTATTTTCTGTCTCTCACAAACGTTGTACAAACCCTTGGTGACTCACCGGTCGTATATGACGCCATCGATGCCCTTCTCCCTCAGCTTCCTCCTGTTCTCGTGGTCGTTGTTGTCTTCTCCCCAGCTGAACACCACCAGACCTTTGGACTGGGCCTCCTCGATGTAGTTCAGGTGCTTTAGCAGCTCCTCTGTGTGTGCGCTGATCCCCTAAAGGCCCAAGAGAAAGATTCAGTTTATCTGTAGTGTATAATAGCATTCTGAAGCTATGGGGCGGGGCCAGGTCATTCTGATGCTAAATCAGGTGCTCAATAGTGATGAAGGAGCTACAGTCAGCTAACAATATGATTGATATGGCCCATTACAGGGCTGTTGGGGTAACAAAGAAGATTAGTTTCAAGGGAAACTCGGACAGTGTAAACACATAAACAGGACAGGCTCCGCCCCAGGGGGCAGGGCTAACGTCGCTCAGAGTAGGATAAACATCAGATTTTTCAGACGAGATCTGCAGATTGACTCTGTCCAGATGAGAGCAACTGAATATTTTTCTATGAGGAACACTTTACAAATGAGGGATTACACCAAACATCTGAATCTGGGAGTTGTGTTTCTCATTCAGCCAATCACAGTCCACGAGTCACAGAACCTCGGACAGTTCTGCTTCTTACATCGGCATCTGAATATATAAGGGTTATAGATTGAAATGGCGGAGATTGTTTTGTCAGAGGACAACACACTGGTGCATGCTGCACGTCTCCACCCGGTGGAAATCTGCCCACATAAAACACCGTCAGTGTCACCTTTACCTTTGACCCGGCCTTTTTCTCGGGTTTGAACAGGATCGAGCTCATGACAGTAAAACAACATCCTGGACACGCAAAACCACGTTGGCATTCGATTGTCCAGATTACATACAGATACAGATTGACTTTTACAGGCGTGTTTGAGCGCCTCGTCTGGGAATGAAGCGGGTTGTAGTCTGTATTCTTACCAGAATGTTCTCGCTCTGTGCAAAGCTGATGGCGATCTGCGTGGTCTGGCAGCGGGCGTCCATGAGCTCCGGGTATCGCTCACAGATGCCCTGACTCAGGAACAGGATCGGGTACTTGTTCTGTTTGTTACGCACCCTGCAGGCGAGAAAAACAGCACAAGTCATTCCAGGTCACAAAACGTGTCAGCGCCTGATCATTAAGCATAAAAGCATAAAACATGTTGATATGAAACTGTGAAATGTCATAGCAACAAGGTTTAGTTTATTAGACCTGCATTGTTGGACTCAAAGACGACATTTGAACAAACAATGACTTCTACAGTAAATGGATCATTTGAATACATTTTAAACCAGATAAAGATAAAAAACAAACTAAATGCTTCTACAGTGATTAAGTGCTAGAATTGAGTAGTTTTTTTATCTTGATTGGAGTATTTTTTCACTGTCTTAGAGAAGTTCTTTTCTTACTTTAAATAAAAAAATGCTCTTAAAATATGATCTGCCAATAAAACAAGTAGGTTTAATCTTATCTCAAACATGGCTAAATATGACTTAAATCAAGCACTTTTTATAACTAGATCTTACTAAGATCACTGTTCCCTCTACGCTGCGCACAAAATAAAAACCCAACCTGAATTGAAAATAAACTCCCCTCCGCGTAGGCCCCTCCCTTAGCCGTGTTGGGCCCCGTGTAGGCCCCTCCCTTAGCGGTGTTGGGCACCGCGTAGGCCCCTCCCTTAGCGGTGTTGGGCCCCGCGTAGGCCCCTCCCTTAGCTGTGTTGGGCCCCGCGTAGGCCCCTCCCTTAGCTGTGTTGGGCCCCGCGTAGGCCCCTCCCTTAGCTGTGTTGGGCCCCGCGTAGGCCCCTCCCTTAGCTGTGTTGGGCCCCGCGTAGGCCCCTCCCTTAGCTGTGCCCTGACTAAAGACTTGTGGCGGGTCAAATGCTGCAGGATCAGGCGGGTTTGCGTGAGGAGTGCACGTTTTTTTCCACTATAGCTAGAGAATATTCTTTACATATATACATACATACATACATCTTCTGGCATCTGTTTTAGAGTATGTATAGTCCATAATAACAACTAACGATTTTTTAAATAGTCTATAATTATCTTAATAGTCACTTTATTAGTCGACAAGTCTATTCAATTATTCCGATTACCGTATTTTCCTAACTATAAGTCGCACCTTTTTTCATAGTTTTGGCCGGGATGCGACTTATACTTATTTTATACTTATACCCTGGAGCGACTTATGTGATATTATTTGTTATTTTCACACTTGCAACCGCATTTCATTCTCCAGTGCAACTTATATATGTTTTTTTCTTCTCTATTATAATTTTTTGGGCAGGTGCAACTTATAGTCTGGAAAATACGGTAATTCACTTACACAAAAAACAAGCGATTGATTATGTTGCTTGATGTAATATTTTGTTTTATGGTGAGAAAATTTAAAAAATCTTGGTCAGTTCTACAAGAAAACTGATCTTGAAAACATTTTAGATTTGTCCATGATCTTGGTTTTGGCTTTGGACTTTCAAAATGCATTCTTATATCATCTATTTAAAGGCTTCTTTCTAACTCTTTTATTGTATTGCTTTACCAAGACCGTTTCCATCTTGCACTGCTTCGATTACAAGCGTTTATGTGTAAAAGCGGCTGGATTTTGACCTAATGCAGATGAAGTTTGAAGCGTCGGTCGCGTTTGAAGTGGTCACTCACATGGTGCAGATATCGGGGTCAAACGACGAGAACACGATGCGCCTGTTTCCACCTTTTTGCAGCACGCAGGACAGAATTATGTCCAGGAACGTGTTCATGTTGAAGTAGGACGAGAGGTTGCCGTCCCACGACCCGTTCTGAAGAAAAAGAAAAGTGCAAAATAGAATAATTTGGAAATAGCGGTTTTAATTTAAATGGAATATTCTTTGTATTTAGCAGAGGAAAAACAAACCTTCATTTGGCTGATCCATTTGAGTTCGATGTTGAATCCGACATTTTCAGGTATGGCTTGAAATATCTATAAAACGTGCAAAATATATTCATAGTTGTGTAATAAAGGGGCTGTAGTTTACATTTGTGGTGCCAAAAAGAGCAGCATGCCAACGTTTTGTGAAGAACACTATTAGGGCTGGGCACCTTTCCATTTCATTTATATCAGGACTGAAAAACCATACCTGATTTTTGATACTTTGACCGAAACTTTTTTCAACACCAATGTTATTTTAACGGACTTCTTAAACACAAAAGAATATCCTTGTTTTACATATTTGGGTCATTTAGTACTGTGTAACACAAGGGTCACCAACCTTTGGGGCAGAGGGCTACGTGATAAGGACTTGGGCTTGTGATTACATTTATAACCAAATTACATTTACTATTAAAAAGCAGCGTTTTTGGCTAAACTAGAAAGCTTTGGTTGAGCTGTTCTAAATTTAGAACAGGTTCATGCGGGCAACTGAGAGAGGCCCAAAGGGGCCCTCGGGGGCCCGCAGGCACCAGGGTGGCGACTCCTGGTGAAACACTAAAATTTCAAGGTCAATTTTGATACAGAGGGAAAGAATTTTGATATCACAAAAACACTCTTTCATGCAACAGAATGTAACTTCGACAGGGGATGTCACGATATCCAGTTCTATTGTGAGAAGAAATATCTCTCACCAATACATCAACACTCCTCATGTTTGTCACATAAAGAGGAGATAAAAAGTACTTTACATGTAATTTTACTTTCTTGGAGAATAGATTGAACCAAAATAACTCATTCTTGTTGCCTACGATTCTCAGGCAGAGCAAAATAATGTGTCTGTTTGCCGTAACCGGACCGACCCGGTATTAAACTAGCCGACTGAAACACAAATATCATAATTTTGTCAAAATTACGCCAAATTATTTTATTTTACTAATATTTCGCAGACTCACCAACCATTCTTTTCACGCTGGTGGTTCATTTTATCGCGCTGGTGACTTTATTTTTCATCCCACGGGACGAATAACACATTGTGCATAAGCGCTTACATTTTCGGGCCTCCATATGCTTCTGTATTAAACAGACCATGTAGGAGGGAACCCATATTGCCTTTTACCTCTTAGCTTGCCTCTGTCAGCGCCACTGCCCTGGCCACCGCTCATGCCGTTCTGCGTCATGGTGTGGCTTCATGTTAAAGGCCTAATGGATGTTATTTTGGCGATTTGAGATCTCCGGACTGATACATCACACACGTGCGTTTGTTTATTAGCCCGACGGATCGCATCGCATCTTTCGTCTCCCGTAGATTTCCGCCGTCTTCTGAGTCAGCTCGAACTGTCTCTCTCAGTCTTAATCTTGTCCCGTACACTGAGGGAACTATATTATGATAGATCAATGCGCTTAGACACGCGGAAACATGCTGATCTCCTGGGGACGAGCCGGACGCGGCTGCAGGTGAGCGGTAGGTGCGTTTTATGATTGATACGTGGCAGGACTAATCGGCAGTCCATGCCACGAGGAAATAAGACTCAGATTTGGGGGGGGAAAAAATCGTCCATTACACCTTTAAATTTGACCTGCGCTTTGCATTCTGGGACATAAACACGCCCAGCAGGGTGCACAAAAGGTCGATTGAAATATCTTAAAATCAGGAGATTTAGTCTTCCGATCGGGTTGATCGAGACGTTTTCCGTCATTGACTGTTGAAGCCTGACCCCTGGTGGTCACTCTGAGTCAAAAAATGGCGACGATTTTTTATATTTTTGTCCCCTTTAAAGTAAAAAAAAAAATGAATTTACCGACCCACTTGAAAAATGTTGGGTCGGGTTACAGCAAACATACAACTTATTTGGGGTAGCCTCATGATTATTTTTTTTAGTTCTTACGATTAAATTATTGTGTCCTGAATAATCCCGATTATTGATTAACCGAGTAAACTTGACATCCCCATTTTAAAACACAAAATGTAAATAGTTTCTCACCATCATCAGGTTTTACACTGGTTCAACAAACTCAATAAAAAAAAAAAATGAGTTAAAAAAAAATGGTAGTCACATCGATAAAAAGCCAAATGCTTTTGAAAACGAGGTCCGTCCTTGGCCTTGGTTTGGGGCAGAGTGAGCGCTCTTACTTTGGACAGTTCTTTGACATCTTTTCCCTCTCACCTGGGGCTCTGCCTCTATTGTTTGAGTACATAAACACATCGGTAAAGGAGCTACAGGCTTCACACACTATTCAATGCAGTCTCCCTTTGCATTGTGACACCACAGCATTGTATGTTAATCACACAATAAAATGGAGGTGCAACGATATGAAACACCGATACCGATGTTATGGGGACCACTTTGGCCGATAACCGATATTAGAGCGATATTTTCTAAATGGTTATTACACTTTTTTCTTGTTTTAATATATTTTTTTATTTTAGGATTATACTAGCTTTTATAAGCGAATTGTTATTCTAAAATACGATAAAATCTATTTTAACATCTAGTTCTCTAACAACTAGTTAGAACATAATACCCAAAGTTTGATAGGGCTTATGTAACGCTATGTGTAGAGATAGATAGGCAAGAGGCTTGAGTATGATTATTATTTCTTAAGAGTAAAATTAGCCTTTACCCTTTTCAGTTCTGTAAATTTCCTGTTTTATTTAGATCATTTCTCAAACTAAAGCAGGGGTGGGCAAACTACGGCCCGCCGGGCCACATCCAGCATCCGGCCCACCGGGCCACATCCGGTGGGCCTTTCAATCCGGCCTGCCAAGCTTGTAATAGTAGTAGTAATAGTAATATTAAAAAAAAAAAAAAAAAAAAAAAAAAATCTTGTTCTTTTTTGCCCTGAGGCATCTGTCTGCACTTGTATCCTTAATAAATATGACGTGAAATGACGTAAATAATAGATTCAATAGCCTATATTTGACAGAAAAGTGATATTTTATTTGATATTTAATTTTTGGGATTTCTTTTTTTCCACACCAATGATGGCGGGCCGGCCCGCCGCTACTTGCCTGGATTCGAATACGGCCCTCGGAGGAAAATAATTGCCCACCCCTGGACTAAAGAGTCTCTCTGAAGCTCTGCAGCCCATGTGTCATCATCGTGTTGCTGCTGCCGCTACAGAAGCTTGTCCTCAGACTATGATAAGACACTCTTCTCTTCTCCTTTCTCGCACTAGAGTTATCTAGAGTAAACATGTCTAAACTGATCGTTTAGGAGGAAAACTAGTCAAATAATGTCTGAAATAATGTCTGCTTTTATCGTGGGTCACAAGTTATTTTTAACGATAAATTTTGTCTAAAACTTTTCTAGAGCTTTTAAAAGCCAGTAACTTTGTTATTTGTGATGGTCAGTTCTACACGGCCATCATGGCGTCCATCCTCAAATCCTCCATCACTATGTGGTACGATGGAGCCACAGCCAGGAACAAACTGAGACTACAGCACATTGTGCGCTCTGCTGAGAAGATGATCGGCTGCAGACTTCCATCTCTGCAGAACACGGACTATTTGAGCCGCTCCCTCAGGCAGGAGGCCACTCCCCTCAGGCAGGCGGCCACTCCCCTCAGGCAGGAGGCCACTCCCCTCAGGCAGGAGGCCACTCCCCTCAGGCAGGAGGCTACGGTCCATCCAGACCAGAACCTCCCGCCATAAAAACAGTTTCTTTCCCTCTGCCGTTGGACTCATAAACACTTCCTAAACACTGTCACTTTAACCATAATTGAATCACTCACTGCACTGTTCACTTTCTGTACTACATCCGTAAATTCAACTGTAAATTTGTGTACATAGTAAGCCTATTTTTATTTTTTATCATATAGTAGATTTAAATTGTTTTTCTTTTTTACTTATATAGGTTGTTTAATCATTGTTCATTGTTTTATGTTGCACCGAATCAACAAAGGAAGTTCAATGTTTGTGAATTCTGTTCAATGACAACAAACCTTTTCTGATTCTGATTTCTGCGTCTTTTGACTCAGATTACATACAGATACAGATTTATTTTTTCTGTTTCTGAGGACGCAGAGTTAACTCTTTCATTACCGGAGTGTAACCATCGTGGACTATCAGTGGTTTTGGACTGAAACAGATATTATTCAGTGATGTGAATATCGGCTGATACCGATACTGGGCCGATATATCGGTGCACCCCTAAAATAAATTACATGTTTTCTTTTGTTAATCCTGATATTTATGAGAATACATGCACAGAACGTCAAAATGCAAGTGTTGGAAATAAGGGTTGCGTTCTGTGGTACAATTTATAGCAAAAAAAAACACAAATTATATTTTAACTGGTTTTAAAATGGCCGAACGTGGAAATGCAGTACTACAGGTGTAGTTTACTGCATTTGCATAATTTACACCGTTTCAGATGAAGTTTTTCAAAAATCACATGTATTTATTTCCACTAAGGCTGGGCAATTTTAATCTAATTGCAATTTTGATTTATGTTGATGCACATTTTAAACCCTTCCAGGAGCTTAACACTAGAGAGAACTAATATTTGCTGCTAAACTAACGAGAAAACCATGCATTTCAAAACAGGTTTCTTGAAATCGTTTACAGAGGAAATTACAACTCACATTTATAAGACGTAGACTTTGTTGGCGTGTTTCAGATTACTTTTTTCTTACCGTGAAACGGTAAAAAACGGCTTACATTTGACTCACTTTAATTTGTAAGACAACTGCAGCACAAAACGCACAACAAACACCTTCTCCCTTTAAACAGGAAGAAGAATTTGACGCCGTTTTTCTGCAGCCTTCTCAGAACTTCTTAATTTGTATATATCGAATCGCTTTATTTTCCTTCCGTTACGGCTCAGCGCTGGAGGTTTTCTGTTCGTGCCAAGCGGATTGTGTTTGGTACCCAGCCCTAAGTGCGAGCCTATCGGCGCGAGACGGTACAAAGTTTAACGTCCTCCCAGAAACAATCACGTTTTCACGACAGAAACTACACAGAAGTAACAAAGGCGCTGTTACCTATATTAATTCTGTCAATGAAAAGGTGATGGAGCCACAGGATAAACATTGTACGTCTGTGGCGCCCGTTACTTCGTGCGCGTTTGCTGCCGGCGAATGAAATGAAGCGGTCGGTTTTTCGAGCGGCGCGTACCTGCGAGAGCGACGGGAACGGCTGGTGTTCGTCCACATCGTCCTCGTCTTCCAGTTCTGCACAGAGACAAAGCGCCGCGTCGTCAGGTTAAACGACCCGGCAACAAAAAAACGCAAACATCCTTTTCAGCTAAACAAACGGGCGACGCGTACCTCGGTGGTCCGTCCCGACGCGACCCAGCTGTGGAAATAAAACAAATCAAGTCACCCCCAGGATAAAGGCCAAAACCGTAAAACTGTTTTATGTAGAAGTGCGTTTAATTCTATTTTGCAATCTCTTCTATTTGATGTGTGTTTGACGTTCATTTTTAATTCTATTTTCCACATTTTAGCCTAAATTGTAATGATTATGGCTTATTTTATTGCTGTGGTTCGATGAAAAATAACTCACTTTTGCTTTTGGTCATCACAAAGAAATGGATGGCACGGACCAACAAGGATTGGACTGAGATTGAGGCAGACATTCGACAAATGGAAATAAATGCCGTTTTTAACTTTGGACTAAATGCAACCTTTTTAATTCAAACACGTCATGATTCTCTTAGTATTTATGTTTGGATAATGTTTCTATGTAATGTTGTACTCTCTGGTCGTTTTGTGTTCTGTTCTGTTTGGGTTTGGTTTTATCTATTTGTTTACGAAATTGGAATTTTTTTTAATATATATTTTAAAAAAAGAAAGAAAAATAACTCACTTTTAAGAGCTGAAGTTGATCAAAAGTCAAGTCTTTCACTGGCACCTCGATGAGCTCCAGAGTCGTGTCGTTTTTCTGCAAAGGCACGCAATTATCAACCGTGTAATGCACAAATTCAAATAAAATGATAAGAAAAATGTGAATATCTTTATTAACTTGTTCGGCTGTGCAAAAATAAAAAAGAAGAAAAAAACTGGACCAAATCAAAGCTAAATTGGGACAGATCATGATATACTTCTTAAATATTTCACAAAAACACATGTTCCTTTAAGGCTTTGAAAACAACTACCGTATTTTCCGGAGTATAAGTAAATGCATAACAGAGAAAAAAAAAACATATATAAGTCGCACTGGAGTATGAAATGCGGTTGCAAGTGTGAAAATAACAAATATTATATAAGTATAAAGATAAGTATAAGTCGCACCCCGGCCAAAACTATGAAAAAAGGTGCGACTTATAGTCCGGAAAATACGGTATTTGCACCGTTGCCGTAGCATTCAACTAAAAAAAAATCTAAAAAGTCCTTCAAAACAGGAAGTTATTTGACTGAAACCCCTGAATTGTGCATTAGATCAAGGTTATGCCATTTTAGTTCTTAGTCTTTATTCATCAGGGACCGTGTACGAATGAACGACTCCAAACCGGTCCCTAAAACACACACCTTCTTCTTGGTGGCGATGCAGCATGTGAGGTCATGGTAAACGATGGGGACCGCGTCTTTGGAAAGGTGAACGTCAAACTCCACGTACGCGGCACCCTGCGAAAAAACGCTACGTTAAAGATTCCGAGGTCGGACCGACGGCGGCGACTGTGTTCGACTTACGTTCATGGCGGCGCTTTTGAACGAGGCGATGGTGTTCTCCCTGATTCTGTGATGCCTGGAAAAGCCACGGGACAAAAGGCAGATTAGTTTCAGGTACATTTGGTCAGTGACGCAACAGATTAGGTAGATTTTTTAATCTTTCTAAATGGGTCTTTAAATACCGTATTTTTCACACTGTAAGGCGCACTTAAAAGCCTTTAATTTTCCCAAAAAACAACGCCTTATATGTGGATACACATTTTGTTTAACTTAATGCGCCTTATAGTCCGGTGCGCCGTATAGTGTGGAAAATACGGTAAATTGATATGTCAATTCACAAAAGTGTAGTTTGTGTTAACTTTACATTTATACATAAATCCTTTGAAAGCCAAAAAAAATCATCAATTACATGTATATTTCCAAAAAGGTAACTATGCAACTGCATCTATGATTTTTTATGATGTTTATGCACATTTTAAACCCGTCCAGGAGCTTTATTGTTAAAGTAACTGCTAAACTAACACAAGAATTACATTTCAATACGTTTGTTGACATGGTTTGCAGAGGAATTTCCCCTCGAGGATGATTAAAAGTAACTTTAATTCACATTTATTCGTTCACACTTGGATTATTCTAGGTTTGAGGCTTGGTTTAGTCCCGGTTTAGTCCCAGTCTGAATGCGGTGATTGTGCCTTTGCTAAACGTGACTGTTCAGTGCGATCGCCTTGATGCTCATATGTCGGTGTAATCCCTCATTTGTCCAGGCGTGTTCCATAGTAGAAAAAGCTTCAGTTGTAGTCATCTGGACTCAGTTTGAAAAAATAGACGTTTCGACTCTCATCCAAGAGTCATTGTCAGTATTAATATCGGAGTTCTCGATCTAAATTCTTTTATTGACAATGACTCTTGGATGAGAGTCGAAACGTCTATTTTTTCAAACTGAGTCCAGATGACTACAACTGAAGCTTTTTCTACTTGATGCTCATACCATCTTTTACCACTTTTACCTTCAGATATTAACCGCGGATGAGACTAATGTCTACAAGTGCAGCCTTCTCTCACTTGTCTGCGTGAGTGCTCCCGGCGCCCCTGTGTCCCACGTCCAGGGTGTGTCTCTTCTTCCAGTATTTTGAAAACGAGGAGCTCAAGTCGCATTGCAGCCCACGGATCGGACGGATGACCAGGAAATCCACTGTGAGCCAAGCAAACAAAAGCACAATGACTTTGAATAAAGATTACGCCTCAAACTGTTCAAACAAGGTCAATGCGCCTGTAGAGATTGGCATGGCGCTTGTGACTGTCTCGAGTCTGGAGTCCACTGCACCATTTTTGTCTCATCTTAAAAGATGAATAACATGTGACACAAATGAGCAAACATCAGACTCACTTCATGTGGTGAAGTTGCCACAGTGCAATTAGCGAAGGCTAGTGCGAGATGCTAGTGGTGCGTTTGTGTTTGTGAAAGCCATTAAATAATAATGAGCATAATAAGGAGATTATAAGGACTATATATCTATAACGACTATTAAAAAAATAATGGCAGTCATATTTTGGTAATACATTGGCCAAACGACACAGACTCTAATAAACACATTAAATACGTTTTTTATAACAAAGACAGTGACATTATTAAATCAAAAGAAGAATAAACCACTTCTGATTTTCATGAACAATACACTTCAATTGTAAATATTTTCTATCTCGAAGCTTTCAGCACAGATCTATTACCTGGATAAGTCACGCCCCCTCTGCCCGCGATACAAACCGAGTAGTGGCCGCTCCGCTGTACTGCAGCCTCACGGCACAGACATTCTAGAGTTCAGCTGTAAACTTAACCACAGTGCTCAATTATTTTTAGTCTAAAAATAAAATAGAAGGAATTTAATTATTTTACTGTTTCTATCTCTTCCATCCATCACTCCTTTTCCCCCCTCCGCTCCCTAAAATCCTCAAAATTACATTTTTGACGTCACATGGACAGTGAACAGCAATCTGCTGCTGGCGTGCTCGCTCCTGTCGCCCAAAGCATCATGGGAAAAGGCCCAACATAATTGTAAGTCGCAGCCCTACATGTAAATACAAGCAATGTGCCGTTTGTAAGAGCTAAGATTGAGCCAGAGGAAACAGTTTAAAACAACATGAACTCTCACCTTTAACTTTCCCAATCGTCTGCCTGGAGTTGCGTCCCATGATGGGCAGTGTCACCACGCCGATGTCCTTCCCGCTTTCCAGAAAGGAGGAGGAGAGGAGACACGCCGTGCCCACGTTGCCCGGGAGCACGTCGCCCTGCACCACATGCTCGCCCAGGTCCTCCTCGAAGAACTCGAAGGTCAGCTCCAGGTTGTCGGGGTCCATGGTGTGGATGCTGTACTCGGTCCAGCGCGACGGCTCCAGGGCGTAGCCGCACTCGGGCTGCGAGTGGCGCGACTTGTAGCCGCCGGCGCTGATCATGCTGATGCCCAGGGTGGTGGCCATTTTGTGCCTCGGGGGAGTGGTGTGCTCCTCCTCCATCTCGTCGCCCTCCTCCTCGACGCCCTCCAGGGTCAGCTTAATCCTGGAGAGGAATGTGTCACTTGCAATGTGGGTTTTTTCACGGCCAATATTTTAGAATCCAGAAAAGGCGACGATGAGCTCTGCCGATATGCTGGGCCGATTTTCATAATGTCCCCAAAATATATGATTTGAAATGACGTATCTTAACTGTATACTGATTTGGATGATTAAAGTATGATCAGGAAATCACATAATCACATCAGAAATTCCATTTCCACAAGTTTTACTACTAACCCAGAAGGGAGCAGTGCAATTATACTTTGTGGAATTCCTTCTTTGCAACGAGTGTTAAAATACAACTTCATCTCTTTCGTTTATGCAATTTTTGTCCGAAACAAAATATCTGCCTTTGCTACAGTTCTGGCCTGATTTATCTGTCAACCAATAAATCCCTCCGTCTTTGTTTTTGAAGATTTGTTGCTGAAAAACTGAAGAGATTCATCAAATATTTCGTTCCAAATCTGATTACCTCATAATTGTGAACAAAATTACTCTGCTTTTATATGTATGAAGCTTTGTAATTGTGGAAGATATTGCTCATTTCTTTTAGCGCTGGAAAGGGGTCAGTTTCCTGATAACAAAGAGCTGTTATTGATGTTAAATCTTGCATATGTGCATCTCATTGAGCTTGTCCAGCGTCGACACACAGTTTATTTGTCTCTTATTTGTTATGGACTTATTTCCGTGGAGCTGTGGTCACATGATTTGGGCTTGGTTGGCTTGTAGCTCTTTAAAAATCAGACAACCCCTGACAAACGGGGCAGACGCAAACTTTAAACTGCGCCGCACAGAGACATAACCATTACGATTAACTTCACCTCGTTTCGGTTCAATAATGAAAGCAGGATTCGAGTTGCACTCAGATAGAGTAACACAGCAGCGTTAAGTGATCCAACTTGGTCCGACTTTCACTGCGGCGGTGTCGAGTTCGCCGTGTCGTACCTGAAGCGGGACCTCTTGAATTTCTTCTTGGTGATGGAGACGGGAGGACACTTGGAATAGTGCAGACGGAGGCGTATTTCTGTCTGGCACGTCAGCCACCCCGAGTCCACGCGGCACACACCATCTACGGACACACGACGGGACGCATTCAAAGAGACTGTAGCTACTCGTCTAGTGACAGCTCCGTTTCAGAAACACGGTCAGAACATAGAGTTATTGATTTGTAAGTAGTAAAATTTTGAAGATGTACCTGTGCCGTGTAATTTAGTTTAGTTTTAGTTCATTCGTTTTTTTTTACATAGACTAGAGTGTGAACACATTCATCTCATTTAAAAACAGATGCTTTTTAATAGCTTTAGCTCAGGGCTAATCAAGCTTCTCATTCCAGCGTGTTTCGTCTCTTGTTGACCTTTGAACCTTTCTCTACCCTGGGGTCCAGTTGTGTGGACTTCTAATACCTGGTAGTAGGTTGCAAGCATTACAGTGTGTCAAATGCTCATGATCTTGGAATAAAACATAAATTGCTATATCTACTGAGATAAGTAAGTATTTGAACCCTGCGATTTTGCAAGTTCTCCCACTTAGAAATTATGGAGGTCTGAAATTGTCATTGTAGGTACATTTCCACTGCAGAATCTAAAAACAAAATCCGGAAATCTATAATATATGTATTTGTCTGTTATTGCTGCAAAAAAGTATTTGAACGCCTGAAAAAAGTTGTTTAAATTTGGTACGGAAGCCTTTGATTACTATTACAGGTCTGTTTCCTGTGGCTCTTGAGCAGGTTTGCACTCACTGCAGCAGGGATTTTTGCAGCTGACAAGCTCACACAGGAGCTACTAATTTAGATTAATAAGTGGAGGAGAGGTGGACTTTTTAAAGGCAGACTAACAGGTCTTTGAGAGACAGAAATGTTGCCAATTGTTAAAATACTTATTTGCACCAATAACATACAAATAAATTATTTAAAATTCATACAATAAGACTCATGGATTATATTTTATTCTGTCTCTCAGTGGAAATGCACCTACAATGAACATATCAGACCCCTCTATAATCTGTAGCAGGAGAACTTTAAATACTTACTTTCCTCACTGTAAATGTACAGCACAGTTTTGATACAGCTCTAGTTTCTTCTCACAACAACAGCAATAGTACTTTGACACAGACAGGAAACGCTACACTCTTTTGTCTGATGTGAACGCCGCGCAGACAAACCAGTGACCGCAGCAGTGACAAAAGCAGAAGAGACAGTCGACTGAACTGAAATGAACTGACAGCAGATTTAAAACCGCTGAGCACAAAACATGACATAATGAGAGCTGGAACTCACCGTGGATCCCAAACTGTCTGTCGTCAACATTCAGGACGGCGGCTGAAACAAAGAAAAGGCGATTAATAAACTGCGTGTTTAGAGGTGCGCCGTGTAACTTCAATAATATCCCTCCATACGGCATTAAACTTAATTATGGCATTTACTCAATAATGGCATTTGTAGTGCTAAAGAACAAACAAAAAAACAACACAGTGCCTGGTGGTGTAATCGGAGTTAAATGCCATACTGTGGGAAAAGTTACACAGTGCACCTTTAAATGACGAGAAAAACGGGCTGAGAGATGCACAGTATAGAAAAAAAGAGTTGTGCATCTTAAATTGTGAGTAAAATTCTAAAGTGAATGGTTTATGGTCTTTCTTGCAATAAATGAAAACAAAACTCCGACTAAAGTGCAAGTGAATGAATGTTGCTTCCCGTTTAAGAGGAAAACGCTGCTGTCGAACGAACTGTGTCAACTTAAATCTATAAATGAGTTGGTTAAGCTAACATTTATGAGTTTTAGTGGGACAGGGCCGGGCCAAAAATGGGTCGAGCAAGACACATTTTCCAAACGCACTCGCACAAACGTTCAATATTTTCATCTTCAATAACAGAGCGCATGCGTATCAACCTTTTTTTTTGTCGTAAGTAGAGTACGGTTTTACTTTCAGATGAATAATTAACTTAAGTATACGGGAAGCTACGTCTGTGACTCATCGAAGCCTTGACTCCTCAGCAGTAAATTAAGTAAATAAAGATAAATACTTTTTAAATAGAGGCGGGGGATGATAATTCTATAGTAAAATGTCATATTTAACTGTCAAAATTAAAAAATTGAATATATGTGTAAGCTCCAAACAGACTTTTCAATAATGCCAGTGCGGTTTAGACATCGAGTCACAGAAACTTATGATTGGGTTCCACATTTTTGGGGTTTTCTGATTTGGATACTTCTCAAAAAGCAACAGGCAAACAGTGAACCGCTCATGAAGAAATACAAGCTGCGCCTTTGCATTTAATCAAATAGAACGTGAACAAACAAGTCGAGGCTTCGAGTGGAGTACAGAGAAATGGGACGCTCCCTGAAGTAAAACAGACACAATGAAAATGAATAAAGAGGCGTTTTGATCACCTGTGTTAAAGGCTGAAATGGGAGATCGAGTATTTGAAACCCAAACAACAACGTGCAACAACGTTACGTTTGTTCTAGATAGTTTAGATAGTTTTGTAGCTGTAGTTGTTGTAGTTTTGCAGTAGTACTTGCAGTGGTAGTTGCTGTATACCTGTGGGGCTGATGGTGCGTGGGTGGTGGTGCGTCTCCCACATATTGACTATGACTTGACGGGGGCCGCCTGGGCTCTGCAAGTCCAATGTTTAGTGTTAGGGGTTTCAAATCAGAAACACATTAAACTACGCTTCCGAGGCCGGGCCGGTCCCAAACCCTGCTCTTTTAACGCTTTCGGGGAGCGAGTGAGAAAGACATTAAGTGCTGGCAGAGTCACCGATCAGCCAGCGACCAGCCGCCAAGGGGGGGGACATCTGAAAAGTGGATTTGTTAAAGACGGTTAGACTGAAAAGTGACCGCTTAAGACAAGGTTACCCATGAAATGACAGCCGTGCAGAAGAGTACGTACATTTGTGTCTTGCCCGAGTTTGCACGTTTGTTTTTATTGAATATCTGAACGCAAACTGACCAAACGAGAAAGTTCTGACTCCTAAACCACGCCACGCTTTTGTACTTACCTATGCAAGAATTAAAGAAAAGCCACAGCAGACAAAGGACCAAGTTGTGATAAATGTCAATAGTGCGCGTGAAGCGGGGCTGAAACATTACCCAGTCAAAACATCCCATGCACTCGGAAAAGAGGTTTTATGACTCAAACAGAGCAGTAATTACATTAAATTACACATGAAATGTGGAAAGTAAAGTGTTTTTGTTGAGGAACCTGTTTTATGCATAAACAGGATCTCTTGAGCTTCATCTTGGTCAAATTAAGCCAAAATCTACAAACTACAACAACCAATAATTTAATCGCGTGTGGTTTTTTTATTTGTAGGAACACAGCTCGAGAAAAATGACACAATAAACAATATTTATATTTTGTGCCACTGGCATAATAACATCAAAAACAGTCAATTATTTGTTATTATATAGTCGTAGAAGTTAATTATTCTACCCTCTACAGCTCAAAAACGAACTAAATATCTCCACAAATGCAAGGAAATTTCAATGCCCCATAAAGAAGAGCCCCAAAAAATGAACAATGTGCCAAAGTAGTAATTATCTAGATGGAATTACAGGGTGTGGAAGCTACTATCGTCGCAGAAGCTTTTGTGTTGTAACTTGTTTTCTGGGTTAACGCTTCGGTCAAAGTAAAAGGCATCAATATGTGGATGGCAAAGAGGAAGAGCACGATGACATTTAACAGCCAAAAACTACAATCGTTTAGTTTGTTGTGAGGAAAGTTCGATTTGCTTACCTTAGACTCCAAGAAGAAGCCTTTAAAATATCTATAATTAAGAAGGGCTCCTCGCGGCACGTGAACGGTGGCAGTCCAGGTACCGCTGTATTTGGAGAAAAAGCAAATATCGAAGTTTTGGTGTGTTTTTAGATGTGATAAAAACAAAAAAAGTGCTTACACATCGTCTTCTAAAGGCTGCAGCGTGACAGCATTTTGGTGGCTCCAGTTTCCCAACGCTTCGCAACTTCCGACGACGGCGATTATCTCGCCTGAAAACATAAAAATGTGTCATTTAAATTTGGTTCAACTTTACTCGACGCTTGTGCTTTAATGAAGATAACCGATACAAAAGATACGAAGGAAAATAAATGGTTGAAAAAGTAAAAATATACGAGTATTTCGACAACTTGGCTGATACGTTAGCGTTTTGTAATAAATAAAACATTTTGGTGAAGGTTTAACTAAACAATGTATTTTACCTTAGACAATGTAAACTCTTTAAAAAAAAAAAAAAAAAAAAAGTCAATAACAAGCTGTACAATAAATAAAATAAATAAAATAAATAAAATAAATAAAATAAATAAAATTAATAAAAAACAAGGTTACCGAATAACTTGCAAAGTAAAGTTGGCCTAAATGAAGATCTCAATATTCGAGTTTTATCTCAATTGCCATATTTTGCCAGTGCAGGAAAGTGCCGACATTTGTCTGTAAATGTCTCGGTTGAGGTTCAAGTATTGCACAAAACATGAACGGACCATGAAATCAACCACAAAAGAGCAGAAATATCACTTTATACAATTGAGCATCTCTTAAATTAAAACTGATTTTGCAAATCCTCAACACAACTGCGATAATACACGTTATTCCATAAAGTCCATAGTCGACTGCGTCACAGTGCAGAAAGAAAACACAGTAATAATTTGCTCCTACTGGGATGTAAAGTAAATGCGTCATACCTGCAGATGTGTCTCCTCTCACCGCTAAATTCACCCGCGTCGTCTCCATGGCTCAAACAGGCACTGAAGGATTGGCAGCAAACACAAACTGAAATACAGAACGGATTTGTGAAGAGAGCTCCACCCCTCAGTGTTAACAACAAGTACAACTAGTTTAACGTTAGCTCTCAAAGACTGTTGTGATTGTTTAAAAAGGTAACTAGACCTGGGGCCCAAATGCAACCACTTTTTGTTGGCCCGCTCAGGCTAGTACTATTTACTGTATAATTGGACAAATTCAAACATGTTTATGTTATACCAACCTAATATGAATGTTCCAAGTCTTATTAAAAAGGTGTGGAGGCATCGAAACTATGTCAAATGCAACATTTCAAATGGTTCACTTCATTTTTGGGTTGTGGCCCTCTGCTCCGTATAAGATTCAAAATGCTGTGAAAAAGGTTTGTACACCCCTGAACCAGAGCTTCTCAAACTTTTCTGGCGCGGCCCTTGGGAGGGAAAAAAAAAGAATATCCACGCACTCGTCACTTCTCATTGTGGATCAGTTTTACCACAGACTGCTTTCTGCACGGAGCTGACTCGTACCACTGCATTGTTGTTGTTGTTGTTGTTGTTATGTTACTTTTGATGACAGTTGGCAGCGAACTGAAAAGGTGCATTTACCACCACCTACTGTAGTTGTGTCTTTAAAGTGTTTTACGCTATACCTAAAAAAAAAAAAGAGAGAAAAAGAGAGAAAACTCTTCTTCTTCTTTGGCGTTTCATGGCGGTTGGTATCAAAGTGATACATCACTGCCACCTACTGTAGTTTTACATCTTAGACTAGTCTTTATTTTTCAGACTTTATTCTTGTTGTTGTTGTGTTACTTATAATTGCAGTTGGTAGCCGGCTGAATGGTGCACTTATCGCCACCCAGTTGTACGTGTTCTGAAGTTGTACATCTTCAAAGTATGTGTTTTACACTATACAGTCAAAAAATAAATTTTGCGTTACGAGAATCTTGTACCGCTGGGTCTGTTTCATTGTCTTTAAAGCCGATGGAATCAAAGCAGAAAGGAATCGAATCGACACACGTTCTTGAGTCACATGACAGGGAGGGACAAGGGGAGGGGCAGGGTAGGGGCAGAAGAGGGACAGAAGAGGGACAGGGGAGGAGCAGAAGAGGGACAGGGGAGGGGCAGAAGAGGGACAGGGGAGGGACAGGGGAGGAGCAGAAGAGGGACAGGGGAGGGGCAGAAGAGGGACAGGGGAGGGGCAGGGGAGGGACAGAAGAGGGACAGGGGAGGGGGAGGGGAGGGACAGAAGAGAGACAGGGGAGGGGGAGGGGAGGGACAGAAGAGGGACAGGGGAGGGGGAGGGACAGAAGAGGGACAGGGGAGGGGGAGGGGAGGGACAGAAGAGAGACAGGGGAGGGACAGGGGAGGGGCAGGGGAGGGACAGAAGAGAGACAGGGGAGGGACAGAAGAGAGACAGGGGAGGGACAGGGGAGGGACAGAAGAGAGACAGGGGAGGGACAGGGGAGGGGCAGGGGAGGGACAGAAGAGAGACAGGGGAGGGACAGGGGAGGGGCAGGGGAGGGACAGAAGAGGGACAGGGGAGGGGGAGGGGAGGGACAGAAGAGAGACAGGGGAGGGACAGGGGAGGGGCAGGGGAGGGACAGAAGAGAGACAGGGGAGGGACAGAAGAGGGACAGGGGAGGGACAGAAGAGGGACAGGGGAGGGGGAGGGGAGGGACAGAAGAGAGACAGGGGAGGGACAGGGGAGGGGCAGGGGAGGGACAGAAGAGAGACAGGGGAGGGACAGAAGAGGGACAGGGGAGGGACAGAAGAGGGACAGGGGAGGGGGAGGGGAGGGACAGAAGAGAGACAGGGGAGGGACAGGGGAGGGGCAGGGGAGGGACAGAAGAGAGACAGGGGAGGGACAGAAGAGAGACAGGGGAGGGACAGGGGAGGAGGAGGGTAGGGTTGTGTTCAAAATATAGATAC
Organism: Eucyclogobius newberryi; assembly: GCF_026437365.1. NCBI lineage: Eukaryota > Metazoa > Chordata > Actinopteri > Gobiiformes > Gobiidae > Eucyclogobius > Eucyclogobius newberryi. The sequence goes on along the minus strand of NW_027315723.1, from coordinate 20,343,478 downwards.
GGCGATATATATCGTCACGGACTCCGTATCTATCTATCTATCTGAATCCGTATATATGCGCATCGATATGGAGTCATAGTATTGATTCTTTTTTTTTATATATATATATATATATATATATATATATATATATATATATATTTTTTTTTTTTTAATTTATTTATTTTTTTAAGATTTTTGTGGCCCGTAGGCTTCAAACGAGGTGGAATCATACTTTTGATCTGCTGTTTGTGCTGCGCTCCTCTGAGCTGAGGTGAGAAGGAGCTGTGGACCTGATCAGAAGCTGATCTGTGCAGAAGATGCTGCTGCAGCAAGTTCAGACCATGAAACATGCAATACTTTACTAGAATGTGTTCCATATGTGTTCCATATGGAACACATTCTAGAAAGGTATTGCTGTTGTTATTTCTATTTGGATCAGTTGGGTGGATGTATGAAGTTATAAGAGCAGAATGGAGTGCTTTGTGGATAAACATTACATTTCATACCATTTCTTATCCAGAGTAAAAACATTACCCATTTGGTAAATTTTTAAGACCCTTTTTTTAAAAAATGTATCGGATACGTATCATATCACGAGGGTTTAGTAGTAGGGCAGGGAAGGGACAGAGGAGGGGCACCTGTGTGGGCACTGGGTGTTTTTCAGCTGCTCAAAACACGTCTGACAGGTAATGTGCCGGTCAGTAATAGATCAAACCCCCGCTGCCTCACGGAAGTCAGAATTGGCTGCAATATGGCGGCCAAAAAAAGACACCAATTTTATGGCGGCCCTCGAAACGCTTCAGACACTGGGTTAATATCAGGATTAGGGACGAGAGAGCAGATTTGGACCCAAGAGTGAAAATGATTGCCTGAGCTGTATCAGCGGGACCGGTCTCGGTCGCCGCCATGTTGGGGCCAGTAACTTCCGTTTTGGTCGCCGCCATATTGGAATTCTGACTTTCGTGAGGCAGCGGGGGTCTGATCTAGACCTAACCGTAATGTGCCCCCACAAACGGGCGCGCCCCACACTTTGAGAAGCAAATGTTTGACTTTAGAATCTGTGGTCATCTCATGTGACAAGATCGAACAACACAAAGTGTTTAGGTCCTGGTTTAGTGACACTTTAGGTCCTGCCAGGGTCCTGGTTTAGTCCTGGTTAGTCCCAGATTAGTCCCAGATTAGTCCCGGTTTAGTCCCGGTTTAGTCCCGGTTTAGTCCCGGTTTAGTCCTGGTTTAGCCCCAGATTAGTCCCGGCTTAGTCCCGGTTTAGTCCCGGTTTAGTCCCAGATTAGTCCCAGATTAGTCCTGGTGTAGCCCCGGTTTAGTCCTGGTCTAGCCCCAGATTAGTCCCAGATTAGTCCCAGATTAGTCCTGGTCTAGCCCCAGATTAGTCCTGGTTTAGTCCCAGATTAGTCCTGGTTTAGTCCCAGATTAGTCCCGGTTTAGCCCTGGTTTAGGCCTGGTCTAGTCCTGGTTTAGCCCCAGATTAGTCCTAGTTTAGTCCTGGTTTTGATCTAAACGGATCTCAAACTAAAGCCTGGACAAAACGACGTGGTCGTCGCGTTACATGAGATTAAAACACGCTTTACGTCAGACTAAAACACGCTTTACGTCAGACTAAAACACGCTTCATGCACGCCTTTAATAACCTTTAAACCGAACCTGTTTGGTAATCGCACCGCAGTCTTCCTTTGGCAGATCTGTGTCAAGTAATTTAGCAAAAAAACAACCACAAAAAGCCACATGAGCGACTATCCAGCGGAGAGGCGTCTGACAGGATGAAAGCAGCAAATGTGCTCCGTTATTTCGCTGGTTTCCATGGTTTCTTGCATCGTTAATGAAGCAAAAAATGCCGGTGATTATGTTAAAATAATCGAGGCCACGAAAACCCGACGAACAAAAGGTCAAATCGTGGCTGTTGATGTTTTATCTCGCGTCCTGTGTAACGTTTGCTCTCTTTGTGAAGTTACCTCACTAGCTAAACGAAACGCGCACTTCCGGGAAACCCTTTCAATGTAAAACACGCAGTAGGTCGATATGTCGTTAAATTATTATTTTAATTTAGTCGACGAGTCAAAGTTTTTTTGTCATTTCTTCAAATAGGTGATTAGTCGATTTAAATAAATATGTTTACTGAAATATACAAATACAGACAAATGTAAATGATGAAATTGTTTATTCTAGTTTGACATTTTGATTTATTAACGTTTCCCGTCTTTGTTATACAACGTCTATTTCGAGTCACGATTGAGAAGTCACACGTATTTCGATTAATCGTTGCAGCCCAATGTAACTCTTAAGTCATAAAAACAAGAAAATACAGAAAAGTACATTATGTTTACCAGGTAAAATAAGCCTAATAAAGACAAATACTCAATTATTCAACACATATTCAAAATTACCAGTTTCAGAATGTTATATAAAACATTTTGAGGATTGATTTCTACTCATTATTATTATTACGGTAACTCATCTCATTCTTAGAGTAAAAAGTGTGCAGCTTCTTAAAATCTATTAACCTACGTGAACCAGAAAAAAACGTTTAAATATATATATATATATATATATATATATATATATATATATATATATATATATATATATATATATATATATATCTTTCTTTTATTTTCACAGCCCGTTTTATTGTGTAAATTCGTGTTGGTGCGACTTGACGAAGCTGGTTCATACCGCTTTGCTCCGGATCGGCCTGTCAGCTGTGCCACGTTCACGGTCACTCCGACAAACAAACATCCAGCCCCTGCACCCCGTCTGCGAACAGCCAAAACAGCCAAAACAATGCAGAAAAGTTACTCGTTTGCTTCACAACGTCAAATAAACGCAGTTAATTTCGTTAAAAGCGTTAAAACGAGCAGGGAAAATAATTAAAATCGAGGAGGAACACGCCGCGTTAAGGAGAATAATGGATTTTACCTGATGAACAAACGCCACACTGCCGCTGTCAACAGGGGCAGATGGTTTAACTGGTGCAACAGGGATATTACTGGAAACACGGGTCACGAGCGAGGCAAAACCACGTGTAAACTTAAAAAAAACAAACTAAAGACACAAAGGTAAATGCACGTACCAGCAGCGGGCGACAGTAGTGCGGGTTTGTTTCCACATCGAAGCTTGTTTTGCTGATGCGGTGAAAGTGCGGGGTGGTAGTGGGTGGAGTTTGTGGCGGGTGGGGGGTGGTGTTTGTCGTGACGTCATCACTGCTGCAGTCTTGACCAGTGTGAACGAAAACAAGCTGCACACATGGATCTATAGCATGGATTTATTATATTGTCTGCATGGCCCCGTGTCTGCTCTTCCGCGAAAGCTCAGTGTCATGCAACTGTTATATCCAGATTCAATATCAACAGGATCAAAAAGGGTTTATTGCCATTGTAATTGAACAAAATCCACAAACTAATATATGTTAAACGTGTGAAAAGTAAAACATTAAAAACAAGCACATAATCAATCAATCAATCACATTTATTTATAGAGCACAATTCGTACAAGTGCAATTGAAAGTGTTTTACAATGTTAAAAACGCATAAAAAGAAAAATAAACAATACAGTCTTTAAAAATATAAAGCAGTGAATGTCAAAATAAATAAATACAAACATAAAAACAAATTAACATGTATTTTAAAATATTACATATAAGCAAGTTACAAAACAGGCTACTAACCTTGTGAAATAAACAAGTTTTGAAGTTACTAAAAATATGAATTGTAAAGTGCTAGATCGAAATTAACAGTGTATTGTTCAAGCTTGTAAATGTGATGCATTTTAAAATGTTAAAATAATAATACAATATTTATAAAATATGACATAATAGAAGCATGCATAAAATATGGTTTATAAATGGAAAAAAATATATAATAATTGACTGAATATTAATAGAAAATATTTGGTATGGACAGAAACAGTGCAAAGAATTTCCTAAACACAACAAATATTAATTGTAGAGTGTTTTTTTTTGGCCTCCAATTGTGTTGCAATGACTATTGCAATGCAAAGACTATTTTGAGCTGTGAGTAAAAATAAATGTCCTTCTGTACGAAGAAACTTGCATCACATTCAATTCCTAGCAAGGGATAGAAACAGAATGAAACCTGAATGACAATATCTGCACTTTATAAAGTGCAGATATTGTCATTCAGGTTTCATTCTGTTTCTATCCCTTGCGTAAAGAAACACATGACCCAAAAGCATTCTGTTATGTGACCAATCGACAGCACGTGTTTTGCCCTTTGTTATCGAAGGTTAAACTTGCCCGGGCAGAGAAGACGTGCCGTTGACTAACCCTAACCCTAACCCTAACCTTAACCCTAACCTTAACCTTAACCTTAACCCTAACCTTAACCTTAACCTTAGCCCTAACCCTAACCTTAACCCTAACCTTAACCTTAACCTTAACCTTAACCCTAACCTTAACCCTAACCCTAACCCTAACCTTAACCCTAACCTTAACCCTAACCTTAACCCTAACCTTAACCCTAACCTTAACCTTAACACTAACCTTAACCCTAATCCTAACCTTAACCCTAACCCTAACCTTAACCCTAACCCTAACCTTAACCCTAACCTTAACCTTAACCCTAACCTTAACCCTAACCCTAACCTTAACCCTAACCCTAACCCTAACCTTAACCCTAACCCTAACCTTAACCTTAACCCTAACCCTAACCTTAACCCTAACCTTAACCTTAACCCTAACCTTAACCCTAACCTTAACCCTAACCCTAACCCTAACCTTAACCTTAACCCTAACCCTAACCCTAACCCAAACCTTAACCTTAACCCTAACCCTAACCCTAACCCTAACCTTAACCTTAACCCTAACCCTAACCTTAACCCTAACCCTAACCTTAACCTTAACCCTAACCCTAACCCTAAACTTAACCCTAACCCTAACCTTAACCTTAACCTTAACCCTAACCTTAACCTTAACCCTAACCCTAACCTTAACCTTAACCTTAACCTTAACCCTGACCCTAACCTTAACCCTAACCCTAACCCTAACCTTAACCCTAACCTTAACCCTAACCTTAACCCTAACCCTAACCCTAACCTTAACCTTAACCTTAACCCTAACCTTAACCCTAACCCTAACCTTAACCCTAACCTTAACCCTAACCTTAACCTTAACCTTAACCCTAACCTTAACCCTAACCTTAACCCTAACCCTAACCCTAACCTTAACCTTAACCCTAACCCTAACCCTAACCTTAACCTTAACCCTAACCTTAACCTTAACCTTAACCCTAACCCTAACCCTAACCTTAACCTTAACCTTAACCTTAACCTTAACCTTAACCCTAACCTTAACCTTAACCCTAACCCTAACCTTAACCTTAACCTTAACCTTAACCCTGACCCTAACCTTAACCCTAACCCTAACCCTAACCCTAACCTTAACCCTAACCTTAACCCTAACCCTAACCTTAACCCTAACCCTAACCCTAACCCTAACCTTAACCTTAACCTTAACCTTAACCTTAACCTTAACCTTAACCCTAACCTTAACCCTAACCCTAACCTTAACCTTAACCCTAACCCTAACCTTAACCCTAACCTTAACCCTAACCTTAACCCTAACCTTAACCCTAACCCTAACCTTAACCCTAACCCTAACCCTAACCCTAACCTTAACCTTAACCTTAACCTTAACCTTAACCTTAACCTTAACCCTAACCTTAACCTTAACCCTAACCCTAACCCTAACCCTAACCCTAACCTTAACCCTAACCCTAACCTTAACCCTAACCCTAACCTTAACCTTAACCTTAACCTTAACCTTAACCTTAACCTTAACCTTAACCTTAACCTTAACCCTGACCCTAACCCTAACCTTAACCTTAACCTTAACCTTAACCTTAACCCGGCGCGGTCTAAAACGGCGCTAAAACGCGGTCAAATAGCGGTGCAGTTTCAGGAGCCGCGGCGCGCGGCCGTCACAAAAATAACATAGCACTGTCGGCCGCGCGCCGCGGCTCTGCAGACACTCCCTTAGAAAATTCAGCCTGGAGCGCCCTTTAGTGGTGAAATGACAGTAGCGCAGCGTGAGCAGGGATTCAGCTTTTTTATTTTTTTGCAGCACGTGGGTTTTATTGATAGAGATATTTTTAGATAAATTGAACAGTGGATCTATTTCAACGATTACATTACAACATTACAACCCCATTTAAACTTGTATAAAATGAATGAATCAGCAACACAACTGTTTCATGGTTGTTCACAAATGGGATCAGATTTAAAAAATGGACAGAAACCAACTGCTAAATAAATGTTCAGCGGAAAATACAAAAGTTTATCATGTATCAATAGAGAGAGAGGTATAAAGAGAAGAGGCAAAGTAGCATAGAGAGGGGGAGGAAAGAGAGAGTTACACAGAGGACATAAAGAAGGAGACAGAAGAGGGGAAGAGAGAGATAAGAACAGATGAGAGCATGGGAGAGAGATAGAAACCCTTGTGGTTCTGGGTTCTTCCCTGGTTAAATAAAGGTTGATAAATAATTAAAAGAGCAAAGAGTGAGCGAGTGTTGGGAGGACAGGGAGAGGAAGGGGTAGAGAGGGAGAGATAGGAAGAGAAGACAAGGAAGGGAGAGGGAAGGAGAACAAGAGGGTTAGAGCTACAGATTGAAAGAAAGAGAGAATGTAGAAAGATAGAGACAGAGGAAAGAGAAGAGAGGGAAGGAGACAGGGGTAGAGCGAATGGGAAAAGAGAGGGGGCAAAGAAAAGAGAAGTAGAGACAGGAGATGGATGGGAGAGCGAGGGGAGAAATGGAGAGATGGTGGGGAGAGAGGAGGGAAGAGATAGAATACAGAGAGAGGAGGGAAAGCGCAAGGAATGGTAAGGGGAGGGGAGAGAAGAGAAGGGAGATACATAGATGGGAAAAGAGCAAGAGAAGGGAGCTAGGGGAAAGAGGGAGAGATGAGAGGGCGAGAGGAGGGAGGAGATGGAAGGCAGAGGGAGGAGAGGAGCTAACAGTGAGAGAGGAAAAAGATGGAGGGTAAAGAGTGGGAGGTTGGAGAGAGAGAGTGGAGAGACAGAGGAGAAGAGGAAGAGCGATAAAGGTGGGAAAGACTGAGAGAGGAGAGAAAGAGAGAGGGATGAAAGCGAGCGAGAGGAGGAAAAAGGAAAATATGTGTTGTAAACAGGATTGAAAAAGAGGAAGAGGAAGAGAGCTGGTAGTACGATGGTACAGAGAGAGGAGATGAAGAGAAAGAAATAGGGGGAGGAGACAGGGGAAAGAGAGGAGGAGGGAGAGAGAGGGGACGATGACAGAAGAGCGGAGGCTGCGAGCGCTTGATAAAAGTGTAATGAAGGAGAAACGTGATGACTGAGACTCTGCAGCACTGTGAATATTTCAGACGAATCTCAGCAGAGTTTCCATTTAAACGAGCGACAGAAGCACTGGACACTTCGAGCTAAAGCTGATCGTCATCGTGAAAGTATTATTATGATTTTACAGACCGAGCACAAACAGGCTCGAAGGACCTGTAACCCCCGGTAACCCACTGTATCCAATGGCCACACTCCTACCATGGGTATTTCAAGAGTTATTTGGGGCACCAGCCTCTTTCTCATATCAATCTCATATAATTTCTCATATCTGAAATGAATTGTTTTTTTTAATCAATAATTATGAGTTAGTTGATCTGTAGGTATGTGAGAATGTAACCATGACATTGCCACACTTAAGAAACTGTGGTTTATGAAGATTTTTTGACCAAACATTTAATCATATGGCATTTGATGATTAAATATGCAAGTCAGTCGTAGGTGAAAGAAGTAGACTGTGATCTAGAGTTAAGACTAAGATATTTATCTGTTTAACTGTGAAAAAACGTGTGTCTATTCGAGCAGAAGCAGGAGCCGTGTGATCCAGGCAAAGTTGGGTCCGTGTGTCCGCGGTGATGGAGCTGATGCCTCCAGGGTTCAGGTTAAAATATTCACAAGTCAATAAACAAGCAACATAAACCGTATGCACATGTATATTCGATTCATCCTGTGAGAGTTCTGACTTATCGGAGAGACAGCTGAGGGTCTTTTAATGTTGCGGTCGAAACAATTTTCAGTCGAGTAAATTTTATTGTGGAGTGACTTTGAAGTTTTCATGGCTCTTTTCAGACCAATTAAACCAAATCTGTAGCGATTCTTAAAATTGAAGCTTAATCCACATGCAGAGCGCAAACAAAACCTCTGGCAATATGTAGACCTCCAAACAGAGGGATGGTGAGCTATCAGCCACAAAAAGCCTAATGTCCCGCATCCCTGTCACCATGGCAACGCTTGGAGGTCATCTGCGGGTCGCTTACAGCAGCCTCTCCACCATAAAAGTTACATAGTAAATTTTTAAGAAAAACTGCTCCTCATCACATTTTATTCATGGCATGTATAAAAAAAAGAGTGCTTGTTGTTTATTGGTCATAAGTAGGAGGCTGCAAATGGGAGGGATGCGCTTCAGTGGCCCATAACATTACACCTCCTGTGAGTTTGCATAAATGCCTTCTGCGCACTTTGAAATACTGCCCTAATGTGTTTATACGATAGCCTTTCTCCATCCTATTTACCGTATGCAAATAGATGAAGCGACAGGACTTTCCCACTCCAGTGTGAATGCAAGTAAAATAAATAATAATAATACTAATTTAAACTGCAAGCAGTGATAAAGGGCCCTGGCACTGTTTGTGACCTTTGAGAGCCTTTTTAAAGTACAGTGCAATTCACCCATAATTGTCGAGCTCATCAAAATACACATACGCTACACTGGGTCCTTCTAAATGCGATGATGTTTAACAAATTTAGAAGGTTTTATTGTGTTTTCAATGCTTCGTTAAGAGCTCATTATGACCACAACTTGTGCAAATTATTTTTACAACTTTTGACCGCACATTTGTCCTGCCTCAGTTTTGTGACCGTCTGATAAAAACCCATGGACAAGTTTGTTCAAGCAGAACTAAGCATCTGTGGCATAATAAGACTGTATAATCGCATTGTAGTATATTATCCTTGTTTCCTCCTCACAAGGTGGCGCCAATATGTCGCACATTCTCTGGGACTAGCCATGACATTGTGGCCATTTTAGGAAGTTGATGTTCATATTATTTTTTTATGGGGCACCAGCTGAACTACTCTCATTTTCTGAAGGGAAGTTCTCGACTCAGTGACTTAACTATAGAACTCCAAAAAGATCAATACACTAGAATGATTTTGTGTGGTTTGATAAAGGAAATCATCAAAGCAAATAATAATACATTTGGTTAGACAGTCTATGCTTGTTTACCTCCCCAAAATACCAAAAATGATGATTAGAAACTGATGAAAGTGCAGGCAGAGCAATAACATCTTCATGGAGACAAACAGGGAGCAGACTCTGGACCAGAAAAGTGACATAGTGAACCTTTAAGCACCTCCCTTTCCTCAGTTGGTATTGACTTTTGCAACAGATATTTCCTGATTATTATGACCACATCTTGTCAACCTGTTGCCCTTTGCTAATGGATAAACAACCCTGAAGACGCCGTTTACGCTAATGCGCTGTCCGTTGTCCTGAAATAACACGCCGTCGCACAGGAGGCCACCGATGCTCCGCCAAAAAGTGCCCGTGGCCAAAGTGGGTCCAGATCAGATGCACTCGCCCGTCACCAGACGGACGCCCCGCGGCAGGAAATTGACCTGCAGATCCAGGCGTGGAGGGAAATAAACACGCCGTTATCTTTGTTTGCTCAATCCCCCCCAAAAAAATAAGTATACATGGCATAATAACAGCTCTGAGGTGGCGGCTGCTGGAGATCTGGGAGAAGATAGTGCCTTTTAAAGATAACACATCTATCCGGGGGCTAAATTTAATTTCCTTTGTAAGACGAGAGTGAATAAAGAATGCGGCGTGGGAGAAAGACATCTAAAAGTGTGAAGAAGGAAAGACAACGCGACAAATTAGAAGAGGATTACTTGGAATGAACAGCGTGGGATAATATCAAAGTTAGTCTCACAATACAACTTTTCGGATGCTCAGAAAAGCTGCTTGTCTAATTGGAGATGTTTTCGCTTCATCCAGAATTTTCACAGCAGAGCATTAAATACCCTCTGTACGGATCAGACCTGTAACTAGCCCTGGTGGTGTTTAATGTCACACAGAGAAACATTCTGGGCTGAGCAGTTACATCGCCATGGAGACGAGCTGGTGGCAAATCCTCCACATATAGACATATACATAATTTGGCTAACGTTCGATGCTCATGCTATCGATCAATTAGCAACGCGAGGATGTGAAAGTCTCCGGAGCCAGTCTGATGTATTTTCCCTATAGCCGTTAGCATTAACCCACAAGAAACGCAAATTGTGAATAATCAAGCGGGCGTCAGCTGGTACCAATTCATGGGCCACGTTTAAGGGAGGTCAAAGTCTGGTTAAAAGTCACTGTTGAGTGTGGTAACCTTTTGGTGTTTTTTATTCTGGATAATAGTCTATAAAACCTTCATCTGAGGCTAAAGGCTAACTAAACATCAACATTTAGCCTCGTTTACCATCCTCGTTTACATGCTACTAGTGAGGAGACCAGATAAAGGACATAAACAGTAAGTGAGTACGTTTATTTCACAGATACAATTTTGCTAAAAAATATTAAATTTTTTTTATCACAGAATAGCTCATTTTTTAGTATTGTAATTTTGCTTCCTGTTTGTAATTTGTGACATTACAATAGGAAATTACTCAGAAAACACTGGACAAAAACTCATTTTAGTTTGAGAAATAAAATAAAATGTGAGAGCAACTTTATTTTGTTGAATTCATGTTTAGAGAGTCAAATAAATTGTTTCTTTGTGTAAATTATGCATAAACTTTGACTGGAATGAGTCAAAGTTTATACCCACTCGATTGGTGTAAAACTATAATATATGTACAACACGTATAAATACAAAAAATTTGAACATCGTAAAATCTGGCCTTACACACTTAAAGCTATAGCTGTAAAACACAATAATGGACTGACAAATGTATTTTCATGTTAACGTGAAAATACATGTTTATGATGTGTATTGTTATAAATGTGATAGCAACATAATTTCTCTCCATACAACACATTTTTGGGACACTCAAAGATGCTTTACAAGACAAGAAACACGTGTGTGTTATGTTCATAAAATAAAAATAAAAACATAGAAAATACATAATGAATCTTGAAGAAAATGCTATAAAAAATGTCTAATAATCATACAGACAAGTACGTAAATGTTTAAGTGATGTACATTCAAAAATAGATGAATAAAATCAATTTGTGGATATAAATCGGTGCAAATACCACAACCAAAAACAGTGCAGCAGACACACAACCCGAGCGTTCTCCGTGAAAACAAAGCCAGTCTTTTCCCTGTAGGTGGCGCTGCAATGTCATAGAGCACACGAGTCCACGCTTAACCCGTTTTGGGAGGAACATATTCGTACAACGGCCTCGTCCTTGGCTCTGTCGCCGTTCAAGGGGCAAAAGGGGATGTAGCGCCCCCACAAATGCCTCGAAAAGAAGGCGCTCATCCCGAACGGAAGATCGTAAACCCGGGACAGTTTGCCCTCGTCTTCCGGGTCCTCTTCGTCCAAACACAGCAGGCCGCGCTCTCGCTTGGTTCCTGGGGAAAATTATGCATCGCGCACATGGTCAGAAACCGGCAAACGAAGCAGAAACGGAGCCAAAAATGTGCCTTGAGAGTGCTTTGTTTGTTGCTCACAGGCACAATTTGAGGCGATGGAGTGAGATGATCGGATCAGTTGGAAGTGTGAAGGTTGTGAACGTCGTGGCTTACCAGGAATCGTGTTGTCCAGAAAGAATCCAAGGAAGCCTCCGATGAACATGTGCGTTGTCAGCAATATCTTCAGCACTTGGTCCATTTCTTTAACACCTGCAACAGGACAGAACATGCGCAATTATTTCAATACAATGGACTTTACTGCGGTGGAAGAACTCAATTTAGTTACTTCCTCAAAAATACAAATACATGTGCAAAGAAATTAGTCAAGTACAAGTGTCATATTCATGTTTGAAAGTTTCAGAGAAAAAATTTAAAGCATTTCAGATTTAATGCAGTGATTTTGGTAAAGAATTGTGCATCAACAATATTTGTAGTAGGTTTATGGAATTTATTTATAGTTTATTTAGTTTCTTTTTGTTGCTCAAAACCCTTGTGGTGCCTCTTTAGAGGTGGTGTTTCGAAGGTGCGTTGGGTAGACAAAAGACAGCTCGCTTGACACTGCTTCGTGATTTAGAAAATGGTTTTAATCATGAATAAACAGCAATCAAATACAGATGTCGACAATCTGGGTCCCCTCATAGCCGAATTGAGAAAAGACCCCGTTCCTTCGAACAGGAGGGTTTTTATATGCATTTCAAAGACAAAGAAAACCCCCTCGTTAGCCTGGCCCCACATGAGTCCAGCTGTATGCAATTTTACGGCTATCGTCTTATACCAAGGAGAGGTTGGAAACTTAACCTACACATTCTTCATCGCCCAGTTACTCAACAACATTTCCTGTTTTTCGAACAGGAAGCCTCTCCTGTTTATCCTACACATTCCAATGCAGTTTTAAGATACTTCACCCTTCAAATAACTCGTAATAACTCATAGGAAACTTTCTACTTTTCAGTCAAGTTTTTAAAAAATGTAGTGGAGTGACAAGTGACAAGAAAACTGTTCTGAAATGTACGGTATTTTCCGGACTATAAGTTGCACCTTTTTTCATAGTTTTGGCCGTTATACTCCAGAGCAACTTATATGTGATATTATTTGTTATTTTCACACTGACAACCACAAGAGGGCGTTCTAGGCTCTAAGCGATGCAGAAGAAGAATCTGCACTTCCTCTTCCTCTGGAGTTTGTGGAGTTGTTTAGAAGTGACACAGAGGAAGAAGAATTCAATGGATTTAGTGATTTGGGGTAAAACTGATGCTTTGGTAAACTTGTTAGCATGTTCTTTATGCTATAGTTATCTGAATAACTGTTAATATGTTACGTTAACATACCAGACACTTACCACAGTTCTGTCTGTGCGTCATGTAGCTGAAGGTGTTAGCGTTAGCATACGTACATCTATTCACCATGTTCGCTCATCTGTTATTATTTTAAATTGCATTTCAAGATTAATTTTTTTGGCTGGTGCGACTTATAGTCCGCAAAATACGGATAGTGAAGTAAAAGTATGAAGTATCTTCTAAGTATTTTGATAAATCCTTAAGCCGTGGTTGTAAATCTTAAATACCACCGGGTGAATAGAATAAATTCCTACCCGTTTCTAAGGAGTTGGGGTTCTTCAGTATCCAGTTGGGAATGGTGAGCGCAGTGAACATTGAAAACCCAAAAATGAATATATTTCTGGAGGAGTTCATGTCGGTCGTCTGAAAATTCAAAAATACAAATTAAATCTACAGCTGAACGTTTTATTGCGGTTTATGCGGCGTTCGATTACCTGCAGATTAGAAACGCCGGCCGCCGCTATGACCCCGAACATGATGAGAAACATGCCTCCGATCACAGGCGTGAGGATGGTGGTAAAGATGGCGCCGATCTTTCCCAGCATTCCCATTAAAACCATGATAAATCCGCTCACGAGGATGACCGTCCGGCTGCCCACCTGTTTGCAAACACGGGCAGGGCGGAGACAGGTGAGCCAGGTATAAATCTGTACTAAAACTGGAATTCTAATGGAGTCTGAAAAATGTCATGCTAATGTCAAGCTAGAATAGTTTTAGAATGATCTGGATCTTTTTCAGAACCTCCTGCTTTTGATTGAAGAGATGAGTTATTCTTGTGACATCGCTAACTGATCCAAACAATACTTCCTGTGCTTGGTTGTTAACAGAATTTAGATGAAATATTGATGTTATTTTAAGCTGAAGTTGTGGACAAAAGAGAGTTTTAATCAAATACACTGAATGTTCACATTTTCCTCATAATATTCATACAATTGCGACTTAATTTGGGTCATAAAACATCTTTTTTCATGCTCATGTTTTTGGAACCAGTTTACGATTATTCGATTACTAAATTAGTTGACGATTATTTCAATAATCGGTGAGTTGCGATTAATCGGTTTACTTGTTGCAGCCCTTTTCTTATTGGAGGATTTCCCTGTTCACAATATATTAGTAAAATTGAAAACGGTCACATATATTTTATTTAATGTAGAAGATTATGGATCAAATAAAACATGTACCGCACCAAAAGCGTCCGGTCTTCAAACAGTATCCTTTACCTTGGTGATTCCCAGAGCCGCGATGTTCTCACTGAACGACGTGGTCCCGTTCCCGGTCCCGAAGGCCCCGGCCAGCAAGGACCCCAGCCCCTCCACGCCGATGCCCAGGTTGATGGCGTGCTTCGGGGGTGGGGGGGCGCCGGAGAGCCGGGCGCACGAGTGGTAGTCGCCCACGGACTCCGCCATCGAGCACACAATCCTGGCTAGAATCCCAAAGACCCCGGCCAGGCTGACGGTCGGCAAGCCCCACTGACCTGAGGGAAGAGAGGGTCAGTCCACTGTACACGAGGGCCACTTGTCAAGGATTATATGTTGTATAGGATTAGAAGAAGGAGAAATGTAGTATTAATTGATTTATTATGTTTTCTAAAGTTGTGTTAGATGTGCATTCATAATCATGTGCAATACTGTCATAATCATGTGCAATACTGTCATAAACATGTGCAATACTGACATAATCATGTGCAATACTGTCATAAACATGTGCAATACTGTCATAATCATGTGCAATACTGTCATAAACATGTGTAATACTGTCATAAACATGTGTAATACTGACATAATCATGTGCAATACTGTCATAAACATGTGCAATACTGTCATAATCATGTGCAATACTGTCATAAACATGTGTAATACTGTCATAAACATGTGTAATACTGACATAATCATGTGCAATACTGTCATAAACATGTGCAATACTGTCATAATCATGTGCAATACTGTCATAAACATGTGTAATACTGTCATAAACATGTGCAATACTGTCATAATCATGTGCAATACTGTCATAATCATGTGCAATACTGTCATAAACATGTTCAATACTGTCATAAACATGTGTAATACTGACATAATCATGTGCAATACTGTCATAAACATGTGTAATACTGTCATAAACATGTGTAATACTGTCATAATCTTGTGCAATACTGTCATAATCATGTTCAATACTGTCATAAACATGTGCAATACTGTCATAATCAGGTGCAATACTGTCATAAACATGTGCAATACTGTCATAATCATGTGCAATACTGTCATAATCATGTGCAATACTGTCATAATCATGTGCAATACTGTGACATAAGTCAATCATCCTGGTGCAATATTTTCTGTCCATATAACAGCTGTAAATAAGAGTGGTAAGATAAAAAATATTTAGAATTTAGCTAAAAATTATAAAACGTTATCACAGAATAGCACTTTTTGTCTAGATTTATAATTCCACTTCCTGTTTGTAATTGTTTGATGATATCACATTAGGACATTACCCAGCAAACACTGGGCCAAAACTCATCTAATGTCACAATTTTTGTAAATGGAGAAATAAAAATGCATGAGCGCAACTTCATTTTGTTGAATTAATGTTTAGAGTCAAAAAAGTAGTTTCTTTGTGTAATTCTGCTTAAACTTAAACCTAGTGTGATGTCACTTACTGTCATTTTCTACTGATTTTTCAAATTTTTCTCCACAAATTCCTGCTCGATTGGTGTAAAACAATAATTTAATTGAACAACAGGTATAAATGCACCACATAAAGCAAACAATTTTAAATGTTAAAAACCTGTCACCATGTTTTTAAAAACTGTTCTTCTAGTTGGCAGCAGATGGTTAGAATCAGATGAAGAAAAGTTTTATTGAACACAATTAAAAAACGGACTTGCTTCGGTGGTTGTGAAGTACAAAACAATAAACAATACATTTAATTGATATTGTAGATTAGATAAGAACGACTGGGCTCGGGTCTACAGGGTGCAAATGGTTCTGACCTCATTTTAAAAGTGTTTTCTCCTGATTTAAGGCGTCATCTGCTCTGTAAACATCGACTTTGATGGTACTGACCTGGATACGGGAAGTTGAACCAGGCCGCTTGCCCTAAAACGTCACCCTTGACGTCAGTGCGCGCCAAGTATCCGTACTTGTCCGGGTCCGAGGGCAGGATGTCGTAGATGGTGAGCAGGTAACACACCAACCACGAGATGGAAATGCCCAGCAGAATCTGTCAACATCTGGCGTTAGAAACACTGAACTCAGCCAATACGCTGCGAGAAACCATTTAAAACTAAATATGCTCTGAACGGGAAGACGTAAAGAAAGCTGAAACCCACAAATACAGTGTCTCACTCGTTCTGGTTTGGTTCTAGTTCGATCCTGGTTAAGTCTTAGTTCAATCCTGGTTAAGTCCTAGTTCAATCCTGGTTAAGTCCTTGCCTGACCAGCCATTCCCACCACGTTTTTACAGACTACGTAACAAAACCGTGAGGGTCTGGGGCTCGAGCGCAGAATTTTAAATTCTAGGGCGGAGTTTAGAGAGCAGAGACAGAACAACAGAATCACATAATAATCATTGTGGTGTAGCGACAAGTTTTATGTCGCAATTTTATGTCAATTTTATTATTATTATTATTAAAAATGTACCGAAATACTTTCAGTCACTGAAAGGTTTTGGTCAACAAAAATGTACATACTTTTAGTCATAATGATTTCTTAGCAAAAATATACAAAATCTAAGAAATACATATTTTAGTTGATGAAATTACCACTTGGCGTTCCATGGTTTTCAGAATGATGAGGAAAGAGAACCGTTGCCATGCCATTCAAAATCTGAACCTAAATATTATTTCCTCAAATTGTTACAAAAAGCAGGAAGCTGAAAGCCATGAATACTTATTATAATTTGCAGATGTTACTATTTCTGACAGGTTTCAATATTTTTTTCAAAGCAAAATTATCCACCAGTAAATTCGGAACATTTAATAAGCAAAAACAATTTACTATTGTCAAAATTTACCTTGAGGATGGTTAAAAACTGTATTTAAATCAATCATAAATATTGAAAGCATAAACAGTCTTTATTGCCCAAAATGTAACCAACACAGATCAAGTTTATTCGGACATTTGAAAGTACGTCCATGTTTACATCTGCGGCGTGATACGTACCGACATGGTCTGGAAGATGTAGAACTTGGAGGAGTGAAGTTTCCGGGTTCTGCTGAACGTGGGCACAGGAAGAGGAACCCGACACAGATACTGAGAGAAGACGACGATCAGCGCCGTCGTTCTGTGGAAACATTATGTGAAGGTCAAATGTCATGTCATTCTATTTATGCTGTTTTTGTGTGTAGATAATATGAGAATATGGGTTCCTGATAAATATGGTCCTTCTGCGCCTCAGGACATGGCTTGACCTCCGATGAGATAGCACGAATCTTTGCATCCGTGATGGTTGTTCTACCTCTTTCGGAGCCGATTTGATTGTGATGATGTGCGTACGTGTCAGTTTATGTCACTGCCTTTAAAAGAACGTGTTTTGTCATTGTTCTGGAGGATGAGGGACAGATACCTTTGTTAGGGAAAGTGATTATTTACTGTGCATGAGTAAATAAAGATCTACCTTTTGAGAAAGACAAACTCTGTTCAGTTTAAATGAAGATAAGTTTGTTACCTTAAGTTCGGGAGCAGGACGACGCCCCTTTCACGCCCCTTCCTGCGGCTACACTATTTAAGCATCTAGGTCATACACACCTGTGCTTGTGACGTCGTCCCCCTCCCACCCTCTTTTAATCGTTCTAATCATTCTATTTTATCTCATAGATGGGGGTATCGAGGCCCGGGAGCCCACAGCCCTCATCGCCAGAAGTCCCAAAACGGCATCAACTTCTGTACATTTGTGTTGTTCATGTTTCTCGCCTGCTAATAAACACTTTGCATCGTAGCCGGGGTCGTGGTCCTTGATAGTGAATTATTTCTTGCAACTTGTTTGCAGAAATTCCACAACACATATCATCCGTAGCTGAAAGACACATTTGCATCAACGGAATACGAGCACCAAGGGATAAGTTCAGCTAGATTAGTTCAGAGCTCTTCGTGGACAAGAAGTAAAAATGAGTAGCAAAATGTGGTTATAAAATTCCCAAAGACAAAAATCCAAGGAACTCAGCATTTACTATTGTAATTCAGTAGCGTACGGTGACTTTCATGGGACGGGCGAGCAGGTTTTGGGTGTTCATCAATATTTAATGGGTGACATTAGCGCACAAAAAGTGAAAGAACATTTATATGCAAGGGAGAGTTTCAAATCGCAGTCTCCCGCGTGAAGGGCAGATACTTATCCCACTTGGCTAAACTCCCATGCCTGTTAAAACTGCTGAATGGAGTAAGTAGTCTCTTAAATCTTATTAAAATACTGCCTGTATTTATAACTAACGTCTAGTCATTATAAACGTGAACAGAGCCTGAGCTACAAACAAAGACTTGTCTCGAAAAGATTGTTTTTGAGTCCGTTTGTTGTAACTTGGCGCTGCTGCTGTTGCTTTGCTTCGTCCTCTGCACATGCTCAATGAGGCACAACCTGTAAACATACACACTTTGAGTTTGTCCTCGGAGCGCATGTGCAGAGCTCTAAAACAAGCTGCTGTCCGCTCTGATTCTCAAAGCTCATGTTGGAGAGCGGAGCGTGAACGGGCCTCTGAACACGGCCACAGACGGAGCAGCTGCTTGAGAAGAAGAACCAAGCTTCCCGCAGTACTGCTTAGCGGACTGTAGAGGGCACTGATAGACACCGTGACTTAATATTTTTAAACATTGATATTTTGGATCTACAGCACCCCTTATCTTCTTTTTTTTTGATTGATCGCTTGAGGTCATGAGGTCATCTGCAGTACATTAACACAGAATCACATCTATATTTACTATATGTTGTTAATTCAAGATGTAAGCGTCTGTGGGCGAGGCTCTTATGTCTTTGTTTATTCTGCTTTCATTGAGTCCGTCATAGCCTTCTGCGTGTCATCTTGGTTTGAAAATGTGTCAGTGAAGAACAAAAATGTACTTTGGACGGCCACGACGAAGAATGGAATCTATATACGTCAACCAGCTGCAGAGATAAGCTCCAGTGTCATGCAGGATCGGAGCCACGCACTGAACGCTCCGTTTCACCACGCACTGAACGCTCTGTTTCAGGAACCACGGCCTGAACGCTCTGTTTCAGGAGCCACGCACTGAACGCTCTGTTTCAGGAACCACGGCCTGAACGCTCTGTTTCAGGAGCCACGCCCTGAACGCTCTGTTTCAGGAGCCACGCACTGAACGCTCCGTTTCACCACGCACTGAACGCTCTGTTTCAGGAACCACGGCCTGAACGCTCTGTTTCAGGAGCCACGCACTGAACGCTCTGTTTCAGGAGCCACGCCCTGAACGCTCTGTTTCAGGAGCCACGCACTGAACGCTCCGTTTCACCACGCACTGAACGCTCTGTTTCAGGAACCACGGCCTGAACGCTCTGTTTCAGGAGCCACGCACTGAACGCTCTGTTTCAGGAACCACGGCCTGAACGCTCTGTTTCAGGAGCCACGCCCTGAACGCTCTGTTTCAGGAGCCACGCCCTGAACGCTCTGTTTCAGGAGCCACGCCCTGAACGCTCTGTTTCAGGAGCCACGCACTGAACGCTCTGTTTCACCACGCACTGAACGCTCTGTTTCAGGAACCACAGCCTGAACGCTCTGTTTCAGGAGCCACGCCCTGAACGCTCTGTTTCAGGAGCCACGCCCTGAACGCTCTGTTTCAGGAACCACGGCCTGAACGCTCTGTTTCAGGAGCCACGCACTGAACGCTCTGTTTCAGGAGCCACGCCCTGAACGCTCTGTTTCAGGAGCCACGCCCTGAACGCTCTGTTTCAGGAGCCACGCCCTGAACGCTCTGTTTCAGGAGCCACGCCCTGAACGCTCTGTTTCAGGAGCCACGCCCTGAACGCTCTGTTTCAGGAGCCACGCACTGAACGCTCTGTTTCAGGAGCCACGCACTGAACGCTCTGTTTCAGGAGCCACGCCCTGAACGCTCTGTTTCAGGAGCCACGCACTGAACGCTCTGTTTCACCACGCACTGAACGCTCTGTTTCAGGAACCACAGCCTGAACGCTCTGTTTCAGGAGCCACGCCCTGAACGCTCTGTTTCAGGAGCCACGCCCTGAACGCTCTGTTTCAGGAACCACGGCCTGAACGCTCTGTTTCAGGAGCCACGCACTGAACGCTCTGTTTCAGGAGCCACGCCCTGAACGCTCTGTTTCAGGAGCCACGCCCTGAACGCTCTGTTTCAGGAGCCACGCCCTGAACGCTCTGTTTCAGGAGCCACGCCCTGAACGCTCTGTTTCAGGAGCCACGCACTGAACGCTCTGTTTCAGGAGCCACGCACTGAACGCTCTGTTTCAGGAGCCACGCCCTGAACGCTCTGTTTCAGGAGCCACGCCCTGAACGCTCTGTTTCAGGAGCCACGCACTGAACGCTCTGTTTCACCACGCACTGAACGCTCTGTTTCAGGAACCACAGCCTGAACGCTCTGTTTCAGGAGCCACGCCCTGAACGCTCTGTTTCAGGAGCCACGCCCTGAACGCTCTGTTTCAGGAACCACGGCCTGAACGCTCTGTTTCAGGAGCCACGCACTGAACGCTCTGTTTCAGGAGCCACGCCCTGAACGCTCTGTTTCAGGAGCCACGCCCTGAACGCTCTGTTTCAGGAGCCACGCCCTGAACGCTCTGTTTCAGGAGCCACGCCCTGAACGCTCTGTTTCAGGAGCCACGCACTGAACGCTCTGTTTCAGGAGCCACGCACTGAACGCTCTGTTTCAGGAGCCACGCACTGAACGCTCTGTTTCAGGAGCCACGCCCTGAACGCTCTGTTTCAGGAGCCACGCCCTGAACGCTCTGTTTCAGGAGCCACGCACTGAACGCTCTGTTTCAGGAACCACGCCCTGAACGCTCTGTTTAAGGAGCCACGCCCTGAACGCTCTGTTTCAGGAGCCACGCATTGAACTCTCTGTTTCAGGAGCCACGCCCTGAACGCTCTGTTTCAGGAGCCACGCCCTGAACGCTCTGTTTCAGGAGCCACGCCCTGAACGCTCTGTTTCAGGAGCCACGCACTGAACGCTCTGTTTCAGGAGCCAGGCCCTGAACGCTCTGTTTCAGGAGCCACGCCCTGAACGCTCTGCTTCAGGAGCCACGCCCTGAACGCTCTGTTTCAGGAGCTACGCACTGAACGCTCTGTTTCAGGAGCCACGCACTGACCGCTCTGTTTCACCACGCACTGAACGCTCTGTTTCAGGAGCCACGCCCTGAACGCTCTGTTTCAGGAGCCACGCCCTGAATGCTCTGTTTCAGGAGCCACGCCCTGAACGCTCTGTTTCAGGAGCCACACACTGAACGCTCTGTTTCAGGAGCCACACACTGAACGCTCTGTTCCAGGAGCCACACCCTGAACGCTCTGTTTAAGGAGCCACGCCCTGAACGCTCTGTTTCAGGAGCCACGCACTGAACGCTCTGTTTCAGGAGCCACACACTGAACGCTCTGTTTCAGGAGCCACACAATGAACGCTCTGTTTCAGGAGCCACGCACTGAACGCTCTGTTTCAGGAGCCACGCACTGAACGCTCTGTTTCAGGAGCCACACACTGAACGCTCTGTTTCAGGAGCCACGCACTGAACGCTCTGTTTCAGGAGCCACGCACTGAACGCTCTGTTTCAGGAGCCACGCACTGAACGCTCTGTTTCAGGAGCCACGCACTGAACGCTCTGTTTCAGGAGCCACGCACTGAACGCTCTGTTTCAGGAGCCACGCACTGAACGCTCTGTTTCAGGAGCCACGCACTGAACGCTCTGTTTCAGGAGCCACGCCCTGAACGCTCTGTTTCAGGAGCCACGCACTGAACGCTCTGTTTCAGGAGCCACGCACTGAACGCTCTGTTTCAGGAGCCACGCACTGAACGCTCTGTTTCAGGAGCCACGCACTGAACGCTCTGTTTCAGGAGCCACGCACTGAACGCTCTGTTTCAGGAGCCACGCACTGAATGCTCTGTTTCAGGAGCCACGCTCTGTTTCAGGAGCCACACACTGAACGCTCTGTTTCAGGAGCCACGCACTGAACGCTCTGTTTCAGGAGCCACGCACTGAACGCTCTGTTTCAGGAGCCACGCACTGAACGCTGTTTCAGGAGCCACGCACTGAACGCTCTGTTTCAGGAGCCACGCACTGAACGCTCTGTTTCAGGAGCCACACACTGAACGCTCTGTTTCAGGAGCCACGCACTGAACGCTCTGTTTCAGGAGCCACGCACTGAACGCTCTGTTTCAGGAGCCACGCACTGAACGCTCTGTTTCAGGAGCCACGCCCTGAACGCTCTGTTTCAGGAGCCACGCCCTGAACGCTCTGTTTCAGGAGCCACGCACTGAACGCTCTGTTTCAGGAGCCACGCCCTGAACGCTCTGTTTCAGGAGCCACGCACTGAACGCTCTGTTTCAGGAGCCACGCACTGAACGCTCTGTTTCAGGAGCCACGCACTGAACGCTCTGTTTCAGGAGCCACGCACTGAACGCTCTGTTTCAGGAGCCACGCACTGAACGCTCTGTTTCAGGAGCCACGCACTGAACGCTCTGTTTCAGGAGCCACGCTCTGTTTCAGGAGCCACACACTGAACGCTCTGTTTCAGGAGCCACGCACTGAACGCTCTGTTTCAGGAGCCACGCTCTGTTTCAGGAGCCACGCACTGAACGCTCTGTTTCAGGAGCCACGCACTGAAAGCTCTGTTTCAGGGGCCACACACTGAACGCTCTGTTTCAGGAGCCACGCACTGAACGCTCTGTTTCAGGAGCCACGCACTGAACGCTCTGTTTCAGGAGCCACACACTGAACGCTCTGTTTCAGGAGCCACACACTGAACACTGAAGGCTCTGTTTCAGGAGCCACGCACTGAACGCTCTGTCTCAGGAGCCACGCACTGAACGCTCTGTTTCAGGAGCCACACACTGAACACTGAACGCTCTGTTTCAGGAGCCACACACTGAACACTGAACGCTCTGTTTCAGGAGCCACACACTGAACACTCTGTTTCAGGAGCCACACACTGAACGCTCTGTTTCAGGAGCCACACACTGAACGCTCTGTTTCAGGAGCCACGCACTGAACGCTCTGTTTCAGGAGCCACACACTGAACGCTCTGTTTCAGGAGCCACACACTGAACACTGAAGGCTCTGTTTCAGGAGCTACGCACTGAACGCTCTGTTTCAGGAGCCACGCCCTGAACGCTCTGTTTCAGGAGCCACACACTGAACGCTCTGTTTCAAGAGCCACACACTGAATGCTCTGTTTCAGGAGCCACACACTGAACGCTCTGTTTCAGGAGCCACACACTGAACACTGAACGCTCTGTTTCAGGAGCCACACACTGAACACTGAACGCTCTGTTTCAGGAGCCACACACTGAACGCTCTGTTTTAGGAGCCACACACTGAACACTGAACGCTCTGTTTCAGGAGCCACACACTGAACGCTCTGTTTCAGGAGCCACACACTGAACACTGAACGCTCTGTTTTAGGAGCCACACACTGAACACTGAACGCTCTGTTTCAGGAGCCACACACTGAACGCTCTGTTTTAGGAGCCACACACTGAACACTGAACGCTCTGTTTCAGGAGCCACACACTGAACGCTCTGTTTTAGGAGCCACACACTGAACACTGAACACTCTGTTTCAGGAGCCACACACTGAACACTGAACGCTCTGTTTTAGGAGCCACACACTGAACACTGAACGCTCTGTTTCAGGAGCCACACACTGAACACTCTGTTTTAGGAGCCACACACTGAACACTGAACACTCTGTTTCAGGAGCCACACACTGAACGCTCTGTTTTAGGAGCCACACACTGAACACTGAACGCTCTGTTTTAGGAGCCACACACTGAACACTGAACGCTCTGTTTCAGGAGCCACACACTGAACACTCTGTTTCAGGAGCTACCATCGGGGCAAAGACCGGCCGTGCCAAAATGCAGGACCAAAGGATCTAGAGACAGTTTCCTCCCAGCAGCTATTGTCCTCTTGAACAAGCTCACTCAGAGCAATTTTTCCATTTATTAATCCAGTATATCTGCATTTTTCCGTGTGTGTTTGATGTCTCTTAATCATTCCAAACCAATTTACATAAGGGTACGAATAAAGACACCTAACCTAGCCTAACATAATATCCTGTCACTATTTACTATACATTTTGGGCAGAAGATCAACAAATAAACAAGACATCGGCGTATTATACTGAAGAACACGTTGGTTGATTAAATTTAAGGTTTGTTGACCATGTCTCAGTCAAATAGTGACATCGCACAGTGAGGCCGCAAGATCATTTTGACTTACTGCATGTCTTCTGCCTTCCAAAACACAAGGGTGTATTAAAGTACTAAAGCCCTCGGTCCACGTCAGAACTGGGACGACGTGCAAACGCTGTGGGTTCACTTCAGGATTCATCACGACAACAGTTGGACCGAAGAAAAAACAGTTGGACCGAAGACCCATTTAGCCACAAGCCGCTGTCAGAATTCATTTCACAATTTGCCTTTTCTGTAAAGGAGTCTGTCGCCGCTCAGAACTAAAGCTGGGTCTGTTTTAATTTCGAGTAGCGTACTTGACTTGACTTTGTTTGAAAAGTGCTGCTTCGAAGGTCTTTTTTGTAATGTCGACGTACAATAAATCATATTACTGCATTAATTAAAGCAGCACCATGTTAAGTTTTCACAATAAACTTATTTCTTGTTTTACACATTGTTTCTTCGATATTTGGACTCGGTTAACGTTCATTGTAAGTCACTGAAACATCAAAACCCCTCGGACACGTTCACGTAACATTTTAATTAACGTTACTTTTGCATTGAGTGGCATGAGAGTCAGTGCGTAGTAATGAGATTTTCCGTCATTAGGCAAAAAGTAGCTGGCCTAAAATGTGAATCTGCTTCAATCTAATAAAACATAAATCATTCTAAAACTGAGCACAATATTGAGTTTGTATCTGGCCACTAAACAAAGAAAATGAAGTAAACAGTTAAAGAAAGCCAGATAAACAGGAACACTGAAGCTACACTTATCGCTGACTTTATGATCGCACACAGTTGAACAAGGAGTTGGAATGTTCTAGTTATTTGAGCGAAACAACAGCCACACGGGCCAAATATAAGCAAACCAAAAAAGAAAGTTCAGTATCAGCTGTGCTCTTCATAACCCGCCTCCAGGGCCGGCCCAAGCCTTCAGGGGGCCCTAAGCGAAAACATTTTTGGGGGCCCCTCACCACGTCATCAGAATCAGTTTTATTGCCATTGTCAGTAAACAATTCACATATGGGAACTTTCTTCAACGCAAACAAAGCGCACCAAAACTCCAGGGCATCTGTTTGACAGTTACTTTATTCTCAACACCTCACAAACTCAAATATTGATAACTTAAATCCCACAATGCAACTTGGTATTCCGCTGACATCACCTCTACTCCCTGTACAAATAACACACGTCCCAGATATGTTTTTGTTCGTATTTGTGGGCGTTAAGGGTCGACAGCCACATTAGTTTAAATTAATGAACAGGGGGGTCTGGGGGCCCTCCCCCAGAAATTTTCTGAGCTTTTTTGGGTCTTCTGGTGCATTTTAATGTGGTCCAGCCGGCTAAAGTAAGAGTAAAATGTTGAGGTTGTTATGCTATAAAATGATGATGTGATGAAACTGTGCCAGGAGAAAATGACTAAAGCCAGTTATTAATACATTAGTGTACTTAATTACTCAATACAATATTGGCTATGAAAAATAATGATGGTCAAATTGATTAATTTTAACTGAAAATGTAAAAGTAATAGTTATCCTTACTAATTTATCTTTTACAGCTCCCAACTGTTCCTTCTTGCCAAAGTGACAAAACAAGTTATATTAAATTAAACAAATGGCATAAGCATTGCTTGATTAACAATTAACACTGATAAAACAGTGCAAACATGTTATTCCCAGAGAATGAACAGAACGAGAAGTGAAGGTCCAAACCTAGCTATAGTGAAGAGACTGCGTTTCTGCAACTTTGCCACTTTTGTATAAAAATATATAGTATTATTCTATAACAGACGTAATCATAATATGTCTGGTTATTTTTCACTATCAATTTATTATAATTTATAACAAATAGTCTAATGATGCTTTTTAAATAAATTGAAATGTTTTATTGCTCTATTAAAAGTGAATTACAATATAAATGTTTGTTCTGATCAGAACATCACACACTGGACTCCTGCACCTTTACGTTCCTCTCATTGCACTTTAAGAAGTCAAAGTAAAACAGACATCACGAGTCACGATTGATCTCACACATGGTGATGTGAGAGAGGGACGCAAACTCAAACCCGCTCATCTCTGACTGAGGCTGCACAGGGGCCCGGGACAGGGGCCCGGGACAGGGGCCGCACACTGTTCACTCCAAAGTCTCACGTCAGAGGTTCTGGACGAGATGGCGCTCGTCCGGACCGGATCTCCGCCTCTTAGTGACCCGGGGCATAGACGCCCCTCACCGGCCTCACCTGCAGCTAACACTCCCGGGCTGGTGTCAATGTGAAGCTCATTATCTTTCATTCAGACACATATTATGCGCGGGGCAGAGCTTTCGTCGCCTCCAGTCTGAACTAACGTGACAGAATCGTGTTGTTTCAAACAGCAGCATTAAGAGAAGTTCAATACCTGGAGAGTGTTGTTGAGTTTGCAGTTTCTTTACATCGTCAAGAAGTTTCTTCTTTCGTTTTTCGGCATCGGGGGGATATATTCCTCTGGACATGAGGACCACGTTCTGTTGTGTTTATGTTTTGCTCTCGTTCTGCTCGCGCATAATGCAGTTGCCCAATCAGCGCAGGTTTGGTGTCTCGGTTGCCAGATTGTCATTACAAATAAATGCGGTTTGTGCCTTATATGTTACCGCTGTGTGCGCTGCCGCGCCAGCAGCACTACTACACTAGTGGCGCACGCTGCGCTTGCACTTCTCATAAGACGGGTTGCCAGATTGGGGGCCCTATTAACGCCTCGGGGCCCTACGCGGCTGCTTAGTTCGCTTATAGGCTGGGCCGGCCCTGCCCGCCTCAGTTGAAATGTTGAATAAAAGAATGTTGGTAAATAACTCTAGATTTAAAATGTAAAATAAAGAAACAATTGCATTTTGAAGTAAAGACAGATTGTTTTGATGTGAATATGATATCATTTTGTTGCTTTAATTCATTTTTTTTTTTTTATGTTTTTGCCTCAACAGTAGCATAAGCATTAAGTGTTAGCATTGGGACACAAACAAATCGTCCTCTGTTGAAGTTGTCACCTATTTTGTAAAGTCATTGTTCACTGCCTGATCTTGTATTATGTATTTCATTTTAGACTGACTTAGTGAAACCCACAGATGGAATTAGACTGATGCTAACGCTAAGCTAGCAGTGTGATGTGATGAGAGCTAATAGTGACCTCATGGTAAATACTGGTTGTCTGCTTTAGAGTAAATAGTTATTGTGGTCTTAAATGCAAGTTGTTGTTTTTTTTGCAGTAAAACAAATTCTAGACGGTTGCAGACCCTCCACCTGAAAAGTTCCACAGAGCACCTTTAGCGAGTTCGAGTGCACCTTTAATTAATGCGCCTTTAGTGAGTGCATCTTTAATTAGTGCGCCTTTAATGAGTGCACCTTTAGCAAGTGCACCTAGTGCACCTTTAGCGAGAGCACCTTTAGCGAGAGCACCTTTAGCGAGTGCACCTAGTGCACCTTTAGCAAGAGCACCTTTAGCGAGTGCACCTAGTGCACCTTTAGCGAGAGCACACCTTTAGCGAGTGCACCTTTAGCGAGAGCACCTTTAGCGAGTGCACCTAGTGCACCTTTAGCAAGAGCACCTTTAGCGAGTGCACCTAGTGCACCTTTAGCGAGAGCACACCTTTAGCGATTGCACCTTTAGCGAGAGCACCTTTAGTGAGTGCACCTAGTGCACCTTTAGCAAGAGCACACCTTTAGCGAGTGCACACCTTTAGCGAGTGCACCTTTAGCGAGAGCACCTTTAGCGAGTGCACCTTTAGCGAGAGCACCTTTAGCGAGTGCACCTAGTGCACCTTTAGCAAGAGCACCTTTAGCGAGTGCACCTAGTGCACCTTTAGCGAGAGCACACCTTTAGCGAGTGCACCTTTAGCGAGTCCACCTTTAGCGAGAGCACCTTTAGCGAGTGCACCTAGTGCACCTTTAGCAAGAGCACACCTTTAGCGAGTGCACCTTTAGCGAGAGCACCTTTAGCGAGTGCGAGAGCACCTTTAGCGAGAGCACCTTTAGCGAGTGCGAGAGCACCTTTAGCGAGAGCACACCTTTAGCGAGTGCACCTTTAGCGAGTGCGAGAGCACCTTTAGCGAGTGCGAGAGCACCTTTAGCGAGAGCACCTTTAGCGAGTGCGAGAGCACCTTTAGAGAGTGCGAGAGCACCTTTAGCGAGAGCACCTTTAGCGAGAGCACCTTTAGCGAGTGCGAGAGCACCTTTAGAGAGTGCGAGAGCACCTTTAGCGAGAGCACACCTTTAGCGAGTGCACACCTTTAGCGAGTGCACCTTTAGCGAGAGCACCTTTAGCGAGTGCAACTTTAGCGAGAGCACCTTTAGCGAGTGCACCTAGTGCACCTTTAGCAAGAGCACCTTTAGCGAGTGCACCTAGTGCACCTTTAGCGAGAGCACACCTTTAGCGAGTGCACCTTTAGCGAGTGCACCTTTAGCGAGAGCACCTTTAGCGAGTGCACCTAGTGCACCTTTAGCAAGAGCACACCTTTAGCGAGTGCACCTTTAGCGAGAGCACCTTTAGCGAGTGCGAGAGCACCTTTAGCGAGAGCACACCTTTAGCGAGTGCACCTTTAGCGAGTGCGAGAGCACCTTTAGCGAGAGCACCTTTAGCGAGTGCGAGAGCACCTTTAGCGAGAGCACCTTTAGCGAGTGCGAGAGCACCTTTAGCGAGAGCACACCTTTAGCGAGTGCACCTTTAGCGAGTGCGAGAGCACCTTTAGCGAGAGCACCTTTAGCGAGTGCGAGAGCACCTTTAGAGAGTGCGAGAGCACCTTTAGCGAGAGCACCTTTAGCGAGTGCGAGAGCACCTTTAGAGAGTGCGAGAGCACCTTTAGCGACAGCACCTTTAGCAAGTGCGAGGGCACCTTTAGCGAGAGCACCTTAAGCGAGAGCACCTTTAGCGAGCGGCACCTTTAGCAAGTGCTACGTACAGCACTGAGATGCCCCAGTGACTTCCTGCTCTGTCTCCAGCCGAGTCGTAGAGCGAGAGGCCGATCAGAGACACGGTGGGAGCGATGGTCAAAGGTCCAATGAACCTCATGAGGAAGCCAATGAGACCAGAGAAACCCACCACGATCTGCAGCACCGAGGCCACCATGATGGAGCCCTGCAGCTGAGGGAGGGGGAGAGAGAGGAGGGGAAGAGGAGAGAGAGGGGGGGAAGAGGAGAGAGGGAGGGGGCGGGAAAGGGGGGAGAGGAGGACAGAACAAGAGGGGAGAGAGGGGAGGGAGGAGGAGCGAGGGGAGAGAGGAGAAGAGATGGGGAGAGAGGAGGACAGAGGGAGGGGGCGGGGAAGGGGGGAGAGGAGGAGAGAGGGGAGAGAGGGGAGAGAGAAGGAGAGATGGGGAGAGAGGAGGACAGAGGAGGAGAGAGGGGAGGGAACCAGAGAGGTGAGAAATAAGGAGAAACAGAGACAGAGGAATAAAGATGGGTATAAGGGGGGAGAGAGTGGGAGAGCGGAGGGGGAGAGAGAGAGAGAGAGAGAAGACGATGAAGGAAAAGGAGAGTGAGAGCAAGAAGAGATAAAGAAAGAGTGAAGAAAGTGAAAGAAGGGAGAGTCAGGAGGGAGGGAAAGAGGGCGGGAGTGGGGAGTAGGGTAAGAGTGGAAGAGAGAGGGAAAGACATATATAGAGGGAGAGGGAAGAGAAGCAAAGAGAGAAAACAACAGTGTTATGCAATGACGTGAGATGGCCTGCGGAGGGCACTGTCACATTAAAGTCATATATGCTAAGGGACAGTACAATAGTATACGAGTAAGAATATAGCCAAATATTGACTTCACACCATGTACGGGACGAGGGGGAAAGGGTTAGGAGACAAGCATGTGCACCCTTAAGCCAAGTTACAGGTCAGATCTGTGGAGAGGCAAGCCCGCTCGCAGTAATAATACATTTTTCATGGTGTAGATGAATGATTTTCAAATGGAAGTCAAAAGTTGATTTTAAAATCGTTGTTCAGCTTCAATCAACAACAGAAATGTTACCTTTAATGAAATGAACATCACAACTGCTTACGTTATCTTTTATATATATATTTAACTAATTACATCATCAACTAAACGATATGAGCTTCACTTACTCTGTGCTGGAAGATTCATTCTCACTACTTTTTATTTGTTGATGAATTAACACGTCACGTTGAGTCATGTTTTTGTTTACCTCGATAAGTCAAAGAACTGTCTTCTTCTCATAAAGTTAAAATGCTGTGAATAACATCCGTATCTGTTGTTATGAGCGATGGGAAACTCACGGTTCGCATGCGACTCTGCCAGACCTCGATGAAAACAGGCGAGGAAACGTTCACGAGGCTGGCGTTCTGAGTCCACGCCGGGCATTCGAACTCGGGCAGCGACAGCAGGGGGTCACCAGGGAGAAGGTGCCCCCCTGCAGGATGGGCAGTCTGCCATGAACCACACAAAAAAAGAGGGTGTTTTTGTGAGAGTAAGATCAAATTTAAATGTTACGATTATTGACACCGCAACCAAAAAACTTAACAAAATTGAAAAAAAAAAATTCCAATGACGCCAATTTGATTTTTTTAATTTGATTTTTCTAGATTCATAAGGGGCTTCTGAGCTGATCTTGGTCTGACCTGTCACCAAGGACCTGTTTGCCTTGGGAGACCCTACCAGGCAACCCCTCCACCACGTTAAGGTGTCAGTTCAAGGAGGAGCAGTATATAATTAAGAACTTAAATCATGGAAATAGATAATATTACCTTTTTTCCTTTAAAATCTTTTCAAATAAACACATGTTTTCAGATCACCTTAAAATCTACATTATTGGTTTTGAATCAACTTCAAATAATCAAATGGAGACAGGATATATCTAAAAAAGGGTCAGCGTTTCATTTTCTTTAAAGCAACATTGTGCCACGCTGTGAGTCGAGTGTTGCCGTGGTAATGCAAAGGACGCCTCCGGCGCCTGCGGTGAGTCGGTGACGGCGTGCGGCAGACGCACCTGACGCCCAGCGTGACCTGCAGCAGAGTGCACAGCCCCGACACAAAGAAGATAGTGTTGATGAGGCGTCCCTGCGTCAGGCTGTCGTTCTGCAGACACAGACGCTCCGACAGGATGAGAGGGATCGAGATGATGGCTCCGAACGCCATCAGGTAATGCTGCGCGGACGCAAACAGGAAGTAAAACATGTTAATCGTGACGACACATTTTCTCACTTTTTTTTTTTTTCTTTTTTCCTCTTTCAATCTCAGTATCCGCCGGTGAAGTGAGATTTATTTGAAACTTTTGTAACTTTTCTAGTGTGAGATGCGCTAAAATTCTAAATAGCAAATATTTCATTTCCTGTTGTGCTCTGATAATTTGTTATTCTTTGTTGCAATTATTCAAGGATAATGCATTGTGATTTTAAAGACAATTTAAGCACATTTTAAATGGATTTAGCTTTAAAAATTAACTCCCAAAAAGTTTTTAAAATTTGTGAAATTTCCTTCAAAAACATAATATTTTTGACTATAACGCCAAAAAGAAATACACATAAATCCAAAACGTAGCTACCATAACAATAATAAAACAAGAAAAACAGGTATTTTTCTTCTTCCTCACACAAGATGAACACAATAGAACAAGACTGGAAAATAAACATAAATAAAATCATCACCTTTCCTGAACGGTTTCAGTCTGGTCTGGATCAAAACACATAAGAACGTACTGTTGTTTTGTGTTGTAAATTACATTAAATTGTCCAACAAAGAGTGTTTTTATTATGAAGTTTATTATGAAGTTTGTAATTTTAGCATCTCAACATCTCAACATAAGGCTACAAAATTGGCAACATACATGTTTTTAACAATATTAACGTACAAGAACGTGACAAATGTAACAGGAAATATTCGAATACTGACATTATAACTCAAAATGTATCCGCCGGTGAAGTGAGATTTATTTGAAACTTTTGTAACTTTTCTAGTGTGAGATGCGCTACCTGTGTTTCTCCATGCAGAGTAGTAGTAGTAGTAGTAGTAGTAGTAGTAGTAGTAGTAGTAGTAGTAGTAGTAGTAGTATATTATAATTAGAGAGATGAGATAATAATATATAAATCAAACTTAAATCATATTTATTTATTTTTTTACCATTTCATGGGTCTCAAGTGACGTGACACACTCGTTGCTACTGCCATCTTGAGGACATAAGCTGCGTGCTCACTGTGGGCTGTGTCAACGAAAAGCCTCAAAACAAAGGATTCTTTCTCTTCTGTCACGTCCCCAAAGACCCCGTTTGTCCAGAAATGTGTTATTGTGGTCAGGAGGGGCCAGTGGACTTACAGAGCTCACTCCAGACTGAGGCTGAGCTGTTTGTTTCAGGGTGTTAGCAGCTAATGCTAATGATGGTTTACATATTATTGCATGGCTATGCTGATAAACGTTAGCCTTTGCAGACAGTTTTAACGAGCCTCATTGCCAACTGTCTGGGTGCGATATTTTAGGCTCAGACACAAAGTCCGTGCTCTTGAAAGCTTTGAGGGCGTGTCCGGTACAGGGGGCGTGTCCAGTGCAGAGGGCTTGTGGACGCAGAGCAGATGAAAATGTCTACAAAGGTTTGTTGTCTTCTTGAAGTATCAACCCTTTTCATTTTCAGTTTCATGCTCTGTTTTTCAGGACCATCCAACAGCGGAGAGTGTCAGGGTGTGACAACAAACAAGTCACGTGACTAAAACCCAAGAGCTTTTGTTCGCTTCAACCACCACAATCAAACACATTGACGCGGACGAGACGGACGACGCGTCTCACCCGAGGGCACGGCGCCACAGTTTGAACCGAGGGCACGGCGCCACAGTTTGAACCGAGGGCACGGCGCCACAGTTTGAACAGAGGGCACGGCGCCACAGTTTGAACAGAGGGCACGGCGCCACAGTCTGAACCGAGGGCACGGCGCCACAGTTTGAACCGAGGGCACGGCGCCACAGTTTGAACCGAGGGCACGGCGCCACAGTTTGAACCCAGGGCACGGCGCCACAGTTTGAACCCAGGGCACGGCGCCACAGTTTGAACCCAGGGCACGGCGCCACAGTTTGAACCCAGGGCACGGCGCCACAGTTTGAACCCAGGGCACGGCGCCACAGTTTGAACCCAGGGCACAGCGCCACAGTTTGAACCCAGGGCACAGCGCCACAGTTTGAACAGAGGGCACGGCGCCACAGTTTGAACCCAGGGCACAGCGCCACAGTTTGAACCCAGGGCACGGCGCCACAGTTTGAACCCAGGGCACAGCGCCACAGTTTGAACCCAGGGCACGGCGCCACAGTTTGAACAGAGGGCACGGCGCCACAGTCTGAACCGTTTACATTCGGCTCGATGACTCACGTTGGTAGCCATGGCAAAGCTGTACACGGTACAAACTTACCTGTAGAGCCAGAAGCACGCACAGGTACCAGGGCGGAACATCAGTGACGCAGTAGGTTGGCTTATTCCTGTCCTCTTCTTCCTCTTCGTCTCGTTGTTGCCCATGTTTAGCCTCGTCACCGCCGTGTTCATCCATCTGTGACGACATCCAGACCACATAAACCAGGCGTTGACCCAAACACACCAGCAACACTCTCGGGCATTAATGTGCACTAGCTTCCACTGACGCTGGCACAAGAGACGAGCAAAGAAGGCCATTGGAAACTGTACTTCAGGCCTCGCAGAGAATCAATATAACAAAAAATATACACGTACATCTTCCCATTGGTAGAATTTGGTGGAAAGAAAACTCTGCTATAAAGCACTGTACTATATATGCTAATATATTTATTTATTTATTTATATATTTTTTATTTATTTAATTGAATTCATTGAATTCATTTGATTGATTTGGTTTAATTTGATTAATTTTCTTAATTTTCTTTCATTTATTTCATTTTATTACAAACTAAAGCGGTCAAGCTATTGTTTTTTGTAAATCACAAACATTCACACGTCACATCCATATCAACTACGCTCACTCATATATTAAATCATATTTTTTTTTAAAACAAACAGTTTAACTCAAGAAATAAGCAAGGAAAATGAGCAAAAGTAGAAAAGAACAAAAAAACATAAGATTCAAATTACTTTCAAAACTAAAGAGAAAATGAATGTTATCCTAAAATTCTAAATAGCAAATATTTCATTTCCTGTTGTGCTCTGATAATTTGTTATTCTTTGTTGCAATTATTCAAGGATAATGCATTGTGATTTTAAAGACAATTTAAGCACATTTTAAATGGATTTAGCTTTAAAAATTAACTCCCAAAAAGTTTTTAAAATTTGTGAAATTTCCTTCAAAAACATAATATTTTTGACTATAACGCCAAAAAGAAATACACATAAATCCAAAACGTAGCTACCATAACAATAATAAAACAAGAAAAACAGGTATTTTTCTTCTTCCTCACACAAGATGAACACAATAGAACAAGACTGGAAAATAAACATAAATAAAATCATCACCTTTCCTGAACGGTTTCAGTCTGGTCTGGATCAAAACACATAAGAACGTACTGTTGTTTTGTGTTGTAAATTACATTAAATTGTCCAACAAAGAGTGTTTTTATTATGAAGTTTATTATGAAGTTTGTAATTTTAGCATCTCAACATCTCAACATAAGGCTACAAAATTGGCAACATACATGTTTTTAACAATATTAACGTACAAGAACGTGACAAATGTAACAGGAAATATTCGAATACTGACATTATAACTCAAAATGTGATGGGAAAAATCTGAATATTCGATCAGTAAATGTTCAAAGCGACACAAAGTCACTTAAAACACCAATAATTTAATAAACAGCTCCAATAGCATCAGTCAAGGGGAATTTATCACTCACATGAAACGCACGGTTGTCAACTCCTCCGTTTTCCATTTGAAATCCACAAAAGTCGTCGCAGAAAGAGTCGAGCGCCTGCGTCCTCCACTGAGCTGCTTTTAGGCTTTGTTATCGCTTAGAATTTATGTTCTGGACAAAGTTCAACCAAATCGTATCGTTTAGTAGAAGTGTTAATCATTGCTAACCCATTTAACCCATTTAACCAAAGAACACATATTTGGAATGCATGAGAGTAACCTGCTTCACGCGCTGCTCATCGTGACTTTACTGTTTGTTTTGAAAGGAAAAACATACGATATGCAGCAGATTAAAGGGTGTCTGACAGGTTTTTATGATTTTCGAATTGTTATTTTATTTGGTGTATTTATACCTGTTGTACATATACATTATAGTTTTACACCAATTGAGCAGGCATTTGTGGAAAAAAAGTTGGAAAATCTGTAGAAAATGACAGATAAATGAAGTTTATGCAGAATTGACATGATAGAAACGACTGTTTTGACTCTCTAAACATGAATGCAACGAAAATAAAGTCACTCTCATATAATTGTATTTGTCAAATTAAACAAATTGTGACATTAGATGAGTTTTGGCCCAGTGTTTGCTGGGTAATCTCCAAGTGTGATGTCATCAATTACAAACAACAACAATTACAAAGGAAGTTAAATGATAAACCAAAAAAAATTGCTATTATGGGATTACATTTTTAATATTTTTTAGCAAAATTTTAAATACGTAAAACTTAACTGAGTTTTAGTTCAATGAGTGGTGCAACTTTTAAATTAATTTATGTATTTACTAACTTATTTATTGACTTACATATTTATTGACTTACTTCTTTATTTACCTATTTACTTTTTTACCTATTTAATTACCTATTTATTTACTTACTTATTTAATTATGTATTTATTTACTTACTTATTGATTTACTTATTTACTTACTTGTTTATTAGCATAATTGTGCCGTATCGGTGGGTTTGGTGGGAAGTGGCAGAGTCAATGTTTAGGTGCAAAGAGACCCCAATAATAAGAGTACTTTTTTAGTGGAAACTACTTGAGGTCCGAGCAACAGTTTGGACGGGAAATATGTTTGAGTCGTTGTAATCTCACAGTCGACACACGAAACAACGAGTGCGGTCTGATCGTTTCAAAGTATTAGCCACAAAATGATTAAATTTTTGAAAAAATTAAAACTAAATCATGTCTGAACTAACGGTGCAAGAAACGCAAATGTTCAAAGAATTTAATATTATCAACTTAAAGCTTTTGACACTGAAACCAATGAAAATAATATAACTGTTACGTCGTCAAATGTGTCAAATATTTGTGTCTGGAAACTTTTCTGAGAAGTACAATTTATTTACTTTCATTTAGTTACTCGAGTAAATGTAAGTGCAGCTGAGGATACACGAGATCTTGTCAGTGAAGGAAAGTAAAAGTACTGCACGTAAACTATGTAGGTACCGTATTCTCCGGACTATAAGTCGCGCTTTTTTCATAGTTTTGACCGGGGTGCGACTTATACTCCAGAGCGACTAATATATGTTTTTTTCTTCTCTATTATGCATTTTTTGGCTGGTGCAACTTATACTTTCTTTCTACACTACATTTTTTAACTGGACTGAAAAGTGAAAGTTCTTATTCTTAAGGTTTTGGAGCTGCTGAAATGGCAGAAGGGTTTGTTTTTTAGTCTGCATTTTTAGTTCCATTAGACAAACAAAAATAGGCTTTAAAATAACCTGGATCGTTGCCTTTAACAACTTCACCGGACGGACATGACTCTGGTCGACTGCAGCTCTGACGGCCTCAACATACTCTTTTTTAAAGTTATAATTGCGAGTGTAGGTCCGTGTAGGTACAACTCTCAGAGAACAAAAGAATAAACGCGCTCACTAACTGCCGAAAAGCGTGGCATCGATTTGACAGGTGGAAAATTGCAAAAAATGTTAGATGAAAAGAAAGGGTTTAAGAAAATGGAGCAGTTACGTACAGTTCACGAGTGTTGACGCAGAAAAGGCAATCAGAGAAGGTCGCTCCAGGCTGTTTTGTGATTATGATTCATATTTTATTGTGAAGGGCTGTGCGCAGTGGCAGAGTGGTTAGACATGTGAGTCCGTGTTAAGAGTCGATATCTGGATGTTGATTAAGGTTTTTCGTCTTTCCTTATATTTATTGTGGTTTTTGTGTGTTGCTTTCTGGTTTTACAGTGTCTTTTTCATATATTAATAAATAATATGACTGTCACTTTAGACAAACTAAACCAGGACTAAACTAGGACTAAACTAGGTCTAAGTGTAACCATTAAAGGCGTAATGGACGATTTTTTTGGCCCAAATCTGAGTCTTATTTCCTCGTGGACTGACGATTAGTCCTGCCACGTATCAATCATAAAACGCACCTATCGCTCACCTGCTGCTCGTCCCCAGGAGAGCAGCACGTTTCCCCTTGGCTAAGCGCATGGATCTATCATAATATAGTTCCCTCAGTGTACGGGACAAAATTAGGACGGAGAAAGACAGTTCGAGCTGACTCTGAAGAGACGGAAATCTGCGGGAGACGAGCGATGTGATGCGATCCGTCTCGCTGATAAACAAACGCACGTGTGTGTTGTATCAGTTCCGCCTGAGTTCTCAAATCGGCGAAAAATCGTCCATAACGTCTTTAAGCTAAACCAGACTAAACCAGGACTAAACTAGGAATACACCAGGTCTTAGTGTAACCATCAGGCTGAACCAGACTAAACCAGGACTAAACTAGGACTAAACCAGGTCTAAGCGTAACCATTAGTCTAAACTAGATTAAACCAGGACTAAATTAGGACTAAACCAGGTCTAAACCAGAAACGAGGCCATACCATCTTGAGAATGCATGATGTCGACAGATCTTGGACCCAAAGCACGCTGGGAAAAGCGGGAGCCACCGGGGGCAGCAGAGGCTCTAGTGCAGACAGACACAATCCAGTAGCATTGTATATCACGTATGTTCATTAAAGTCAATCAAAAGTATTCCTCTCTCGTTTATTGTGATTCATGTTTGAGTACATTAATTCTCCTGCACTGTTGATGATTTTACAATAGTTACATCAGTAATCCATCACAGCATGACTATACCTTCTATTTTGTTTGTTCATCTTTTCTCACTCTCTTCTCTCAACACGTCTCACGAGGCAGTTTGTTTCCCTCTGGATGGTTTTTAAACACAAAATGTTTGCCGTGGAGCGACACTTTTACGGATCGGGCGTGGAATTCGCAGCGTTTGACTTGATTTGTCATGATGTAAACTATGAAGAGGAATTTGTTGGAAAATAACAATAATGATAATAATTTCTTGTTAGACTCAGCACTAATGAGTTACAGAAATAGATGGGGTCGTTAGTTGCGGGTTGGTAGCTTTATCGGCCGCTTCCAGATTTCTATTAGGTTTTATGACAAAAAGAATTCCTATTTTATGGCTTTTCACACTTTTACTGGAAATTAGGGTCTTCACTTTGCAATATATTGTTTAAAAATTAATTAGCCTGCCTTTTATCGTTACCCAGCTCTAGGTTCTTCATAAAGATCTAGTAAGTTAATTTTCACATACTGTAAAAAGTTGTTTATATTCCTGTTTTTCAATGTTATAGGCAACAGTTTGAAGACTTTTATTCATTCAAAAGACACAATATTGATATTAAATTGTTAATTGCTATATCAACGGTCTTAATTTCTCATAATTTGGAAACCATGAGTTATATTGGTGTTTAAAGGTCTACCACCTACTTGTCTCCATGGAGATTTGTCTGAAATGTTCCATCGTAGGCAAGGCAAAGTTTGTTTGTTGAGCATAATTTCATACACCAGGCAATTCAAAGTGCTTCTCACAACAGGAAAATGAAAGCATCAAAATACCTTCATATCTATTCATTCAATTTGACAGTTTTGCTGACATGAATCATCATTTTTGTCTGTGCTTAGTGATCCGCCAGATGGAAAACCACAATGGAACACACTGGCAGACACTCTTCACCATATTTATTTGATATTGCCAGTGTGACAGGCGTCTCTGGGACGGGCACATCGCTTTTAGATTGATTCTGTCCCATGTTTAACCGTCCCTAGACGTCAATGCGCTATCTGCCTCTTCGTATGGCGTAATACTTAAGTTTTACTGGTGAAGAAATAACATTTCTATCAAAAAATTTACACGACGCACCTAAAACATTTATTTTCTCCTGTATTGTTGTGTCAGGTTAGTTAGTTGCTTTGTCTATATTTAATTTTATTTTTTATCTCTTTTTACCATCTAAAAATAAGATAATAAGTGCTTGAATACAGTAGCATCGAGCACTTATTCACGCGTTATCGTACTCAAGATTGTCAGCTTTTCCAGCGTATTAACTTTTTGCAATGATTCTTTCCAGACAAATATGAAAACACGCCAAAGTGCTTAACTAACAAACTAAATTAATCTAAAAACCTGACAAAACAACACTGTAATTAGCCAAGTCGTTCACAAGTCATTTATACATGACTTTGTGCTGCATCAGACTTAAAAAACAATCCACATTTGCACAAACTCACAGTCATTTACAGGAGAAAAGCAGCGTGAACAGATGTGTTTGCAGGCGGGAAGCGTCACGGAACATAAAGCCTCTGTTCAGCCGGGAACAAACTATTTCCACCAGAGCCTCAGGGAAACAGACTCTTTCAAAGTCATTGTTTTAGGGCATTGAACTCAACACACGCCTGTATTAGGATTAGAAGTATTATTATTATTATTTTAATTTTTGCTTTTTTGTGAGACAAACAAGCAATAATATATATATATATATATATATATATATATATATATATATATATATACTTTTTTTTTTTAAGACACAACAAGGAAAACAACCAAAAAAGACAAAAAAAAAGGGACAATATTGTTTTTTAAAAGTAACGTGTAATGTTTACATGCTGTAAATGTTGTTTATAATAATGGGTTTTAATTTTGATTTCACATTTTGAAGACTTCAAAATGTGAAATCAAAATTAAAGGATGAGGAGTTAAACTCGCAGGAAAAGAGATTAGTCTGAAATGTTCCATCGTACATGGCATAAAACATATTACCATGGTTAAGTACTTTACTGGCAGTAAAAGCTGTCGGCTTGGGAAATGATAATAAAAACACACAATAAAAAATGTCTTGGCGCAGATGTGTCATGTTATCATTATTTATCAAAGAGATACAAGCTGTTATCTTAATTTGACAGTAATCTAATACAAGTATGCGCTATATCTGGCAGTTTAACATCATATTTTAGTCATATAACAATATTATAATGCAGACACACTCATATATTCTCATAAACGGTCTAATTTGACAGACAGAGATTATGAATCTTTCGCACTACAGCGTTACATTACAGACGTAGATAACGACGTAACCTTCCCACTGGTCACATCGCTCCTGCTCCGGCAAAAACGGTTAAGTTAATTATGACAGAAGGCCTATTTTGAGGGTCAACGTATTCTTCTGTGATACTAGAATGTAAAAAAATAGCATCGCAGACCTCGACGTGACTTGTAAAATTGTTATTCCCGCCGGGGGAGTTCGACGCAACCACAGAAAGTAACGTGTTTCCGGAGCGCGCGGGCAGTTCGATTCGACGGGGAAGCAGTTGGTCGGACGATGCGGAGAAGGGGAAAAAATCAAGAAAAAACTATCTGGTAAAAATGTAGTGTTTTGTTACTGGGAGCACCAAAGATGATAAACGCAAACAGCCAGTCCTCATCAAGTATAACACACGATGACATCAACCCGTGCCCGGGGGAAAACATCAGCGCTCTTCCCGTCCTTCCACCGCGCATGCGTTCGGGCGCCTGGAGCGAGCCGAAATCACATCACGCCTCGGCAGTTAACGCGCGTCCTCGGCCTGATTCCCTGGGACCTTTTCGGAGCCAACGACAATTTGCCACGAACGATTTGTCTCACGGCGTCGGGGCGTTGAGCAGGCGAGCCGAGAGCGGGGTATCGATCCCGACGCCGGTGACAATGAGGCCGTATTGACGCTAGCGAGAAGGAAAAGGGGGAAGAAAACCGTCCCAAACGCCGTCTCTCTGCAGAGCTTAACAATTAACTTCATGGATACAATTGTAAATCTATACCTCTCTTTAAATGTCACTTCGAATGACTTCAGACCGACAGCTTTTTCCTGTAAAATTGTCCGGTCGTGTCTCTTGAGACGACGTTTTTGTGTGGCGTATTTATCAGTTCTTTTAGCAATTGACCAATTTCTTAAAGGTGCACAGAGTAACTTTTCGAGCTGCGGGTACTCGAGGAGTTGTTTGTCATTGGTTGGCCTAGAACGTGCCATTGCGTCACAAGGCCAAGCTTACTGGTCAGCTCTGCGGCGAGGGGAGCACGCTCACAGTGAGAATGCTCAGGGTCTTTATGAAGATAAGTTTGTCAGGAGCAGG
Organism: Eucyclogobius newberryi; assembly: GCF_026437365.1. Taxonomy (NCBI): domain Eukaryota; kingdom Metazoa; phylum Chordata; class Actinopteri; order Gobiiformes; family Gobiidae; genus Eucyclogobius; species Eucyclogobius newberryi. The sequence goes on along the minus strand of NW_027315723.1, from coordinate 20,301,874 downwards.
ACCACACCCCTTTCACACCCCTTCTTGCAGCTACACTATCTAAGCATCCAGGTCACACACATCAGCGTTCGTGACTTCGTGCCCCTCCCTCCGTCCCTCTTCTAATTATTATTCTAATTAATCTCGTAGATGGTTGTATCGAGGCCCGGGCGCCCACAGCCCTCGTCACAAGAACCCCCAAAACGGCATCCATTTCTGTACATTTGTGTTGTGGTCGATGCTTGTGAATTGAGCAATAGAATGCAATGGTTTTCCTTTATTTCCTCATAATTGTGGGCAGCACGACTGACAAAAATGTTGTTCCTTTGCCTCTTTGGCCTCATTATTTATGTCCGCGGAGCTGTCGTTTCGCTCAAATCCTTTTTTAAGCGTTAAAATGGAAACTGAAAGTCGGTTCTTCATTGTTCCGCTAACGGCGCAGAGTTAAGCTAGCTTGTTTGCTAAAGTTTCAGGACTTTTAAATTGGCCTGCCACATTTATTTTCCTCAACACAAGGACTCTGGGGGGGAAAAAACAATTAGGGAGTGTGTCTGTTGTTTTCTAGTTTACTTTGATTTTATTTATTTGGATGTCAGGTACGTACTAAATATCGAGCAGAGTTGGAGACCTTTATATTTGTTGTTGGACTGTAGCAGCTCTTCTACATTTCCCTTGTGATCAGTTGAGCTCTCAAGGGAGAAAAGGTCATACTCATCAACCCTTTTCGCCACTCACTGCTTAAATCCTGAATGCCGTCATATCATCAAACACTTACGAGATGTTTTCTGAAGAGAATGTGAACTTCAAGTGTCTCTTCTCAAGCATCGCAGATATTGCCTGAAGCGGTAAAGTTGGCAAAACGTGACAAAATTAACCAATTTGTCTCAGAGGTGTCAGAGTGTGATTCAATCTGAGCCGTGCAGAATGCTTAGTGTCAGTGTCGGCTCAAATCTGCAGCAGCATGGAATAATTAAAGCGGCAGTTTGTAACTTTCTGGAGGTGGAAAGTCATGCAAGATAAACGAAGTGGAAGGCAAAAGCAGAGTAGGAGGCAGAGCGTTTAGCTCCCAAGCTCCTGTGTTATGGAATCAGCTCCTGTCCATGTTAAAGAAGCCGACACAGTCTCTTCATTTAAGACCAGGCTTAAAACGTTCCTCTTTGAAATAGTTTATGTTCAGGTCAGTTAGGAACAGAAATATAAACCTACAGTTTCCCAGCTATGCTGCCCTAGGAGCAACTATGCTGGGGGAAGTATGGCAGCTTGAGCACTATCCTCTGCTGCTGAATACTTATTCTATCAAACAATATTTAATATTTAATTTCACTTGCAATCTGTTCATTGCCTTTTCTTCTTCTTTTCTCTCTTCCTGTCGGGAGTCGAACAGGCACATTGATGACCTGTGGACTCCTCGAGTCCCTGGAGAAACGGTCCCTACTCCATATGAACGGTTCTTCATCTGCCTGGAAGAACTGGTTCTCCTCCTGAAGAACTGGTTCTCCTCCTGAAGAACTGGTTCTCCTCCTGAGTGGCTCCAGCTCCAATGTCTCTTGGAGACATTGGTTGTACACAGAGGACCCTGGGACATTGCAAAGTCCCTATGAACATTGTTTATTCGTTTTTCACTCTCACGCTGATATGATTTTGGGCGTTACAAAAATAAATTTAATTGAATGAGTCCATGGAAATAGAAAGTTAAAGAATATGATTAGACTCCACACTTCACCAAAACCTAGTGATGACAATTATATTTCAGATTTTTTCTGAAGATTCTGCCTATTTGTCCCCAGTTTGAGTATTTTTGCAAAGTTTATAATGTAACTTCCGGACGTAGTCTATGATTTTCATATTGTTCCAGAAAATACGGTAATATTCCTCGAAATATACGTAACTTTCATTCAGACCGTTAAATTATAAACGAGTCTGCAACAGTTCACAATGTCAGTAGCTGCAACTGCATTGGTAATATTCATGACATTTGCAGTATTTAATGGCGTGTCTCTAAATATAACAGCTGAATGGACAAATGGGTCTGTGACAGAAATCTATAATTGCGGCCATTTGTGTCGCCAAAATCACAACCTCTTCACTTATTTTGACGAATGAAAGCGCCGGACTGAGCACAAACCCACACTGAGGCAAGCTTTAGCTCACGTTCATCATTTTTCAGTTGTTATTGGGTAAGAAATGCATCGCGTCAGCTTTTTCAGGTCCGTCACCGCTGGACATCCACAGGGACCGCCCACTGCTTGGTTCTGGAAGTGCATTTCCTATACATTTTTCACAAAAACATTCAGAATTTTATTCTTGAAAGTTTGCTAATCAACTACATGGCAATTCATGAGTAAAAGACCCATCATTTTATTTATAATCTGCTCCTGATACTTCATCACCCGCCAAGTTATTAAAAGATTTTACATGTGTTTTTTGGACATGGGTTAGCTTAAAGGCGGTATGGACGATTTTTCTGCGATTTGAGAACGCAGGCGGAAGTGCGCATGTGCACTCCCCCGTGTGGACTGATACAACACACACGTGCGTTTGTTTAATAGCGCAACGGAGCGCATCACATCTCTAGTCTCCCGTAGATTTCCGTCTTCTTCTGCGTCAGCTCGAACTGTCTTTCTCCGTCTTCATTTTGTCCCGTACACTGAGGGAACTATATTATGATAGATCCATGCGCTTAGGCACGCGGAAACGTGGGGACGAGCCTGACGCGGCTGCAGGTGAGCGATAGGTGCATTTTATGATTGATACGTGGCAGGACAAATGATTTATCCACGCCACAAGGAAATATGATACAAAAAATTGCTGAAAAAAATCGTCCATACCACCTTTATGAGATAATCTCAAAATGGGTTGAAGCTGAAACGACGTTATATTTTTTGTCTGGGGGGGGGGTTAAACCTACATTTCGTCTTTTTGTTGCTTTGAAGCTTCAATACATCGTTGTGGCAGTCATTGTTTTGAAATGCTAAAAAACTCTCTCAGCAACGAGCATTAGGCCAACATTAGGCGGCGGGTGCGGCGCGGAGCACGGGGAGTACGTACAGGGGAGCACCGCGACCCGCCGCAGCGCACACCTCGGCCCGTGCGCACGGTGCGTTGTGATCACGGCGCACAGTGGCCCGTGCACGACCCGTGCGCACGGTGCGTTGTGATCACGCCAGCTCGAGGGCGCACCCGCCCCGCTCCCCGTGCTGGCCACGGCGCGCCGTGGACCATGTGGATTGAGTAAACAAACATGCGCGACAGGTGACATTATTTGGAGAGTTCATAACTTCTAAATATAAACTTACCAAAGGATGTTCAGAGATGTTCACTAGAGGTGAGCAGGTCTATCAAGTTACTATCGCTTTATCAACGCGTAAAATTTTATGTGAAGCAAGTCTTAAGTCTTTTGAGGGGGGGAGGGGCTCCAGAGAGAGACGAAAAAAATTACGTCTTTTCAGCTTCAACCCATTTTGAGATGATCCCTAAGCTGTTTAGCCTCACGTTAAAAACTCCTAATATTTGAATTTTTCTAAATAAAAACGATCCAAATGTGTTGTGTAGCCAGTATGTATCCCACAACTAGCAACAGAACAGCTATGTAAATCAATGTATTTAGTCTGAACATAATTAGACATTCGGGGCCGTCGGGGACCAGCGATATTACATTTATTTATCAGTCCAACCTGGATTTTGACTGTTTGCGTTATAAAACTTCCACTATCTTGGAACCGAGAGCCGATCCAGCGAATCTCCACGCTTATATCCAACATTCTTATCCGTGCATCGCTTGTTTTGGGGTATTTTGTTGTTTTTACATTAACATTTAGCGATTCATCAAGTCCTAAAACCTAGATATTTCACGAAGAAGAAGAAATTGCTTTAAAAATATTCATAAACTGCCAAGAGGTCTAATTTTTACACCAATAAAACAAGAAATAGGCCGTCGTGCCAGTTGTACTAATGCTAAGTTTAATGGAGTAAGCATTTGTGATCATCTTTTGCATTATCTACCTCCGCCAAAGCACAAATCTGCATATCGGCTGCAGCCCGGCATCAATAACGATAAATTTCGCTAGCAGTCCATAAAACGCGCGCAAAATAATTACACGTTTCGATCGCCCGCCTCAGCTGTGATCTATCCTCATGACGGACGCCCAGAGGAGACGACGGCCCGCCCTGCCCCGCCCACACGCCCACTGCAATCAAGGAATATCTGCACCAAATGATCTCTTCGTCTTTAGTCGCAAAGTTTTTTTTAATTTCATTTGCAAAGTAGATTATTCCATCCCTTTTTGAGCAAGTCTACTCGACTACTGTTATTAATAATGCAAAAAACAACAACTGTTGTACACATTTTTAAAACGGAGATATGTTTTTGCAACTCTTTTCAGTGTATATGAATGATTTTATTGCTATTATTATCTTTCATTTATTAGTTCATTTTGGTCTAGATTATTTGATTTGTCTTTTACATAAAGCGCATGTCAACCTTTCAATGTCTTTACTTTTTCAGTAGTAGATTTAAAAAAAAATGTCTTTAATGCGTGACCTTTTTGATTTTATACATATTGTTTTATCATTGTTCATTTTTTAATGTTGCACCAAAATGTTAACCTTATCAAATGTCTTTGTAAGTCCCTGTGATGTGTATATTTGCGACGATTGAAATGTTCGCCGTTGCCCCCTTCTGTTTCTGTGTGGAAAACCAGCCTTGCATTAATGCTGACATCGACCGGAAGAAAACTTTCCTGAGAAACCCTGGCTCCCTTTTTCATCATTTGGCAACGTTAAATGTTTTGTCAGTGATTATCATGCCTTATTTAAATAAAAAAGAAATAAATACATTTTTGGGTCTGTTCTTTGACAGTGTATTTTCCCAGGCGAGCTGCAGGGGTAGCTCTGGCCATAAACGTACTTAGTTCTGCTTTAAATCGAGACGTTTTGACTGTCATCCAAAAGCCATTTACTGAAGGGACTGACTTGAGAAGCTACAATGTATCCTGCCCTGTGCTGGATTAGTCCTGCCCTGATGAGAGAGTTAAAGCCTGAAACCGTTCTGTCTTTGTCTCCTGATCAAGTTTTAGGTCATTCTTACCCTGTTACTCTGGGTAACTCATAGTTTTAGTTAAGAAGAGCCTTCAATTGCAAAAACATATAACAGAAAATTGTCACACAGTATTTTTCTTTTTGAAGATATTATCAATGGAAATAACGATGGAAAGGAATGGAATAACATTTTGAAAACATAAAGAGTAAACCTATGACTTTTTTTTCATGGCACTTATCTGTTTATGCAAAAGAACTGTTGCTGTGTAGAAGGCAGGGATTTTCAACACCTTCTCCTTGCCTGAAATTTGCATCTCACTGTCTTCAAAAGATTGATTTGTACAATGTAAAAGCATATTACATTATGTGAATAGGTCTCTTGGTAGAAGATGGAGGTCTCTTAGTCTCTTGTTCCTCTGTAGTCGAGCCCTGGGCCGTGGTTGGATTGATAAGACTTGTCGTTTGCAGTCATTTGGGCTCGCTCTGTCTGAGCAGAGCAGAGGAGAGAGGACCACTGAGGCACGCTCCATCACCTCTTATGCAAGACCCTTAAACCACAGCAACAGAGCTATGTCAGTGGTTCTCAAACTTTTCACAACCTCACATGTGGCTAAGATCTAAATCCAGACAATATCAGGCAGAAATGAAGGTTAAACATGGTCTAAAATTAGATAAAAACAAAGTCTAAACCGAACATATCACTGTATTTTCCGGTGTATAAATCGCACAAGCCAAAAAATGCATAATAGAGAACAAAAAATATATATAATGTAAGTCACACTGGGGAAATTTAAGACCAAAAACAGACATTTCATCTTGAAATGCAGTTTAAAATAATAACAGATGAGAGAACATGGTGAATATGTGTACGTATGCTAACGCTAACACCTTCAGCTACATGAGGCACAGACAGAACTGTGGTAAGTGTCTGGTATGTTAACGTAACATATGAACAGTTATTCAGATAACTATAGCATAAAGAACATGCTAACAAGTTTACCAAAGCATCAGTTTTACCCCAAATCACTAAATCCATTGAATTCTTCTTCCTCTGTGTCACTTCTAAACAACTCCACAAACTCCAGAGGTAGAGGAAGTGCAGATTCTTCTTCTGCGTCGCTTAGAGCCTACAGCGCCCTCTTGTGGTTGCCTGTGTGAAAATAACAAATAATATTACACAATTATAAGTCATGGCCAAACTATGAAAAAAGGTGCGATTTATAGTCCGGAAAATACATACTGAGGAAAGGAGAGAAGGAGCCAAGCAGGAGGAGACATGAGCTGACGGGACAGACTTTCCTCAGGCTCAAAACAACAATGTCTAAATTTAGGATTACCTTGCATTATTATTATCCTAGGATCAATATTTGTTTTGTAATCACATTCAACAAAGATGATGTGTTGTGTTTAACATCCTCGATCCTCTGAAAGTCTTACATCTGCCTCCTAAACCCCCGTTCATAGTTTCCTCCCCTCGTCTCATCTGAGCTTTCGGACACCACAGTTGATTGACAGCTGAAGAATCGTGGAATTGAGGAGGCGAGGCGAGGAAAGGAAGCGAGGATGCGGCCAGAGATGGGACATTGGCCTCCTCTTGACAGGGTAATAGCGTTTCCCTGTAAGGTGGCGTTTCCACTTTAAGTACAGACTGCGTTGCGTTTGTCGACGTGCGCGATGCAGGAAGTGGAAGAACAAAAGCTGTGAAAAACACTATAGCATTAGTTTCAGTGAGAGGCCTGAGAAACCGGTGTTTTTGTGTCATTAACCTTGCTGTTAACTGCTTATTTGTCACTGCTGCACAACTTATCTCTTTCTAATAAGACCTTACTTTGAATACGTGCTGTTAGCTGGAGAGGCTCGGGTTAATGGCTCGTGGCAAATACACACAAACATAAAACTGTATTAGATTTAGTTAATGAGGATTAACAAAGCTGGAGTAATTCGTGGATGAGAGATGACGGCAAACAGTTTGTTGTAAAGGTTTATGTTCATGTGATACAATATTCATAGTCCTGGTCCAATGAGACGCAGCAAACAGAGATGGGACAGACATTTCTTGTTGATGTTGTACACAAAACAGAGCAGCGTGTGAACAAATTTGTGAGTTTACATACGTATCCTGCATAGAATCTGGAGATTGGACCCTTGACCTTCTGGTTGTGATGAAAGGAGACTAACTACTCCTGAAATCTGTTTGCTGCAGATATTCCAGTAGAGCTGGAATAGACCTTACCGGGCTGAGGCCTGTGATCCCTCTGTAGTTGGAACACACCCTCCGGTCCCCCTTCTTGAACAGAGGGACCACCACCCCGGTCTGCCAGTCCAGAGGCACTGTCCCCGACCACCCGAGACGTGTCAGCCAAGACAGTCCTACAACATCCAGAGACTTTAGGTACTCAGGGTGGACCTCATCCATCCAGCCCTGCCACTGATGCATTTCCTAACAACCTCAGTGACTTCAGCTCGGGTGATGGACGGGTCAGTTGCTGAGTCCTCAGTCTCTGCTTCCTCTCGGTCCAAAATGGTCCACTCGGACTCAATGTCGACAGGCCAGATGTCCCCAACAGTCCCACTCTAAATGCGCTTGACCCTGCCAAGTCTCTCCGGCTTTCTCTGGGAAAAAAATTATGGGTTGAGAGCTTTGCCATGCCTTTCACCGGCCGAAAGTCAGATGACACAACAAAGTGGATCATTGACCTAGGGCAGGCATGACCAAACTACGGCCCGGGGGCTAAACGCGGCCCTCAGACCAATTTTTCAGTACTTTTTATTGTAAAATTGGAAAAGTTCAAGCATTTTGATGTTATACCAACATAATATTAATGCCAAGTCTTATTAAAGCTGTGGAGGCATTGAAACTATGTCAAATGCAAAATATCAAATGATTCGCTTTTTCATTCGACAAATTCAAAATGGTCGGGTTGTTTGTGGCCCTCTGCTCTGTATAAGTTTCATAATGTGGCCCTCAGTGAAAAAGGTTTGGACCCCCTGACCCGTGTCCTGGGGCCACGTGCGCTGATGTCACCCTTGTGCTTGGTGTTAGTTAAGGACAAACTGTGGCTCGCACAGAAGTTTTACTTTCACAAAAAGAAAATAAATCTGAGGTATTTGTTATTTGTGACTCAAGACTCAGCTTTATAGTTTCATTTTATGAATATCTCTGTAATTACTGATCAGTCATTTTTAAATGACATGCAAACTGCAAAATCAGATTTGAGTGATCGAAGGAACTAATCCCAAACGGCCTATAATCGACTGCACTTTTACTGTTTATCCAATAGTGAAAGAGTTTTGCAGACTGAAGATTCAGAAAGGCCAAATGTTCAATAATACATGAAGCTTTGAGCTGATCCTTTCCCTCCGGAGAAGCCTCTGTCTCGACACCAAAACAGAAAAGTGAGTTAGAGGCTTCTGAGAGCAATACAAACGAGTTAAGACCGTTTTTGTCCATCTTCATTGATTAGTATTGGAAACTTCCATCCATCCATCCATCTTCTGCCGCTTTATCCGGGGCCGGGTCGCGGGGGCAGCAGTCTGAGCAGGGACTCCCAGACTTCCTCCTCCCCAGACACTTCCTCTAACTCCTCCGGGGGGATCCCGAGGCGTTCCCAGGCCAGCCGAGAGACATAGTCTCTCCAGCGTGTCCTGGGTCTTCCCCGGGGCCTCTTCCCGGTGGGACATGCCTGAAACACCTCCCGAGGGAGGCGCCCAGGAGGCATCCGGAACAGATGCCCGAGCCACCTCAGCTGGCTCCTCTCGACGTGGAGGAGCAGCGGCTCTACTCCGAGCTCCCCCCGTAAGGGAGCGCCCAGCCACACGGCGGAGGAAACTCATTTCGACCGCTTGTATCCGCGATCTTGTTCTTTCGGTCACTACCCAAAGCTCATGACCATAGGTGAGGGCAGAACGTAGACCGACCGGTAAATCGAGAGCTTTGCCTTTCGGCTCAGCTCCCTCTTCACCACAACGGTCCGATGCAGCGACTGCATCACTGCAGCCGCTGCACCGATCCGCCTGTCGATCTCACGCTCCATCCTTCCCTCACTCGTGAACAAGACCCCGAGATACTTGAACTCCTCCACTTGGGGCAAGGACACCCCACCCACCTGAAGAGGGCAAGCCACCTTTTTCCGGTCGAGAACCATGGCCTCGGACTTGGAGGTGCTGATTCTCATCCCAGCCGCTTCACACTCGGCTGCAAACCGTCCCAGTGCATGTTGCAGGTCCGGGTTTGATGGAGCCATCAGGACAACATCGTCTGCAAATAGCAGAGATGAGATCCTGTGGTCCCCAAACCGGACACCCTCCAACCCCTGACTGCGCCTAGAAATTCTGTCCATAAAAAATTATGAACAGAACCGGTGACACAGGGCAGCCCTGGCGAAGTCCAACATGCACTGGGAACAGGTCTGACTTACTGCCGGCAATGCAAACACAGCTCCTGCTCCGGTCATACAGGGACCGGACAGCCCTGAGCAAAGGGCCCCGGACCCCGTACTCCCGGAGCACCCCCCAAAGGACACCCCGAGGGACACGGTCGAAAGCCTTCTCCAGATTCAAGTATTGGAAACTTTACACATTTAAACTGTCACAAAATGTAATTGAGACCAGATTAAGAACTTTGGATATGACACATTTATGTTTGTATTTCATGTGTTAAAACATTTAATATTAGATATTCACTCACTTTATTTTGTATTGTGACAATTATATCATTGTATATTTTAATATACTGTGTTTCTGACACAAAATAAATTAAAAATGTATTTAAATTACATTATAATTATTAGTTAAAAACTAAATTACAGCCTTAAATTACTAATCCAACATGTGCCATAATAAATACTTAATCAAGATAATTTGTGATGAATATTTTTGCGATATACAAAGCAGCCCAAATAAGAGCATAATATTTTACTGTGCTGCCTGATGGTCAAGTGTTTAAGGCGTCAGAACATATGCTCCAACAGTTTACTGCATGTCCTCCCGTCTCTCTCATCCCCATTTCACGTTGTCTAATAAAACTTAAAATAAACTGAACCCTGCGACGAGTTGACCCGGTGTACCCGCTTACGGCCCAAAGTCACCGGGATAGGCTCCAGTCCCCTGCGACCCCAAACGGGAACAAGCCATAGAAAATGGATAAATGAACGTAATTGTCTGTCAGTCTTGTAACCTGGCAACCCAAAGTGACTTTTCTGATTGGATAATTGGCCTTTAAACCAAAATATAGATTTGTATCATTTTTTGTTCTTAATCACCTTCCAGCTGAATCCACACTTCACACCTTTGTAGCGCTTCTACTCCAGTTAAAACAAATCGGTTTAGCTGTGCATACGACTGAAATGATTGTATCTGCACTCTTACATTTAAAATGATTATGTTTTTATCTGTTTGTATTCTGATTTCAATGCATCGCTTCCTGTTGTGTAACCATCTTTGAAGTACTCACTTACTAAACTTGCCGCGGCTAATTGTAGAAGCTAAAGCTGGCGCCGTCGCTGCATCACATCAAACCGCCTCAAACGCCATTATATTCACACTACACACCTACATTTCTTTACATCACTGTTTGCACAAGCAGCACCGCCCCTTCTATACGGCACGTTCAAATCCAATCATGTCCCGTGAAACCGTGGGGCCAGAAACTGCGACAGCCGCGAGAACAAAAACGAGCCAGAAAACACGCTCCGTAAATCTGCTCTTTTTTTGCTCCCGCGCCGCAGCCACATCTGTCTTTGTAACCGAGGCGAGCTGCTCGACGGCGTGTGAAACAATTACTGGTCAGCAGCATCACTGTAGTTCTCAGAGCGATCAATTCGAGGGGAAAGAAAGAGGAGCTGTTTTATGTAGCTGAAAGTTTTCTGTTTTACGAGCACTGCAGGGGCTGGAGTGCGTCCCAAAAGGGCTGCTGCGCATGGCCCGGCTTTAGCGCAGACTTGTAGATTTGAGGGAGAATTGTGCGTTTACCTATAAGTGGATGTTTCTGTATCAAACAGCATTCCTCGAAGTTTTCAAGCGGACGTATTGAGTATCTCTGTGGGTTTTGGTCACTTCTAATTTTGTCATTTAAAGGACCAACATGATGAATTATTTGTGTTGTCGTTGTCCTTTAAACATGCTCCTGGGTCACTTTGCTTTGGCATCTCACAAAATTGAATAATTTAATATGACGTTTTCCATGCCAGGAATTGACTTGGGGCTCCATCTACTGGTTGCAGGTGGAATTGCGCACAGGAGATACACAAAGGCAAGCGCGCCTCGGAAATATAAATGTAGCCATGACGTTTTAATGATCTGGGGCTTGAACTCAAAACCTTCACGCATAATCTCACCGTGAACGTGCTAAAAAAAAAAACGTCAAACCAAACAGAAAGTCTAAAATGTAGTAGAGTAGAAAGTACAGATACCGGCTCTCCGATGTAATAAAGTACTTTTTTACTACACCTTTGTTTCTATGTCCAGTGGAAGGATTAAAGAAACAAGCGTGAATGAAACAAAATACAATATACAGCTGTGTTGTTTGGTTCAAATGGTCAAATGTGCATAATACTGTATGTGTCCTATAAAGTTACATCATCTTTTATTGTTCAGATTAATTTCAAGATATTTCAGGTGCTTTACACAACGTTATTCTTTCAATTCCTGTGCTTGGTGGTGGTAAAATGTACTTTTGATTGATGGAAAATATGCGTTCTTGGTTTTCTGTGGTGATAGTTTAAAGGAACAGTTCAGTTGGACGTGTTTCACAACATTCACGCAGCAGGGACGAGACTGCCAAAGTAAACGAGACATTTACATGGATCAATTTCTGCCACACAATGTTTGTTTATTTGACTTAAAGGTGCTGTAGAATGTAGAATGAATCAAAACGTAACAGTTTATAATCACAAACTTGTAGACATTTTGTCCAGCAAGTGTTAACCTCTTCTTCTGTTTGGGGGAAACTAGTTTGACAACACCGACTCTCTCAAGGTCCTGGCTCACAGACACTGTCACCAACTGTCACTTTTGACACTGATTTTAAACGAGAAAAACGAGTAAATGCCTGTGTCAAATCTGGCTTTTAGAATTTGAGGCTTTTATCTAAAGTGAAACAGTTTTTATCTTTTAAAATGTTTGAAAAGATCATGCATGCTTTTATTTTGTCTATCGTAATGTACTTCACTGTGCACTTTCACTTTTACAGTTGGTCATATTCAGCAGCAACACTTTTAATAAACTTCATCTCACGATCATCTCAGACCTACATGTCCACACCAGCGTGAACCCTGAGGGGCAGCTCCAGCATGCGCCTCAGGTCCGAGTGTGAACGTGTGTGAACGTGTGTGAACGAGTGTGAACGTGTGAACGTGTGAGCGCGTGTTAACGAGTGTGAGTGAACGAGTGTGAACGTGTGAGCGCGTGTTAACGAGTGTGAACGAGTGTGAACGTGTGAGCGCGTGTTAACGAGTGTGAACGTGTGTGAGCGTCTGTGAACGTGTGTGAACGTGTGTGAACGTGTGTGAACGTGTGTGAGCGTGTGTGAACGAGTGTGAACGTGTGTGAACGAGTGTGAGCGCGTGTGAACGTGTGTGAGCGTGTGTGAACGAGTTTGAACGAGTGTGAACGTGTGTGAACGAGTGTGAGCGCGTGTGAACGAAGTGTGAGCGCGTGTGAACAAGTTTGAACGAGTGTGAACGTGTGTGAACGTGTGTGAACGTGTGTGAACGTGTGTGAGCGTGTGTGAACGAGTGTGAACGTGTGTGAACGAGTGTGAGCGCGTGTGAACGTGTGTGAGCGTGTGTGAACGAGTTTGAACGAGTGTGAACGTGTGTGAACGAGTGTGAACGAGTGTGAGCGCGTGTGAACGAAGTGTGAGCGCGTGTGAACAAGTTTGAACGAGTGTGAACGTGTGTGAACGTGTGTGAACGTGTGTGAGCGTGTGTGAACGAGTGTGAACGTGTGTGAACGAGTGTGAGCGCGTGTGAACGTGTGTGAGCGTGTGTGAACGAGTTTGAACGAGTGTGAACGTGTGTGAACGAGTGTGAACGAGTGTGAGCGCGTGTGAACGAAGTGTGAGCGCGTGTGAACAAGTTTGAACGAGTGTGAACGTGTGTGAACGAGTGTGAACGAGTGTGAGCGCGTGTGAACGTGTGTGAGCGCGTGTGAACGAGTTTGAGCGTGTGTGTATGTGTGTGAGCGTGTGTGAACGAGTTTGAACGAGTGTGAACGTGTGTGAACGAGTGTGAGCGCGTGTGAACGAGTTTGAGCATGTGTGTATGTGTGTGAGCGTGTGTGAACGAGTTTGAACGAGTTTGAACGAGTGTGAACGTGTGTGAACGAGTGTCAATGTGTGTGAACGAGTGTGAATGTGTGTGAACGAGTGTGAACGCGTGTGAACAAGTGTCAATGTGTGTGAACGAGTGTGAATGTGTGTGAACGAGTGTGAACGTGTGTGAACGCGTGTGAACGTGTGTGAGCGCGTGTGAACGAGTGTGAACGTGTGTGAACGAGTGTGAACGCGTGTGAACGAGTGTCAATGTGTGTGAACGAGTGTGAATGTGTGTGAACGAGTGTGAACGTGTGTGAACGAGTGTGAACGCGTGTGAACGAGTGTCAACGTGTGTGAACGAGTGTGAATGTGTGTGAACGAGTGTGAACGTGTGTGAACGCGTGTGAACGTGTGTGAGCGCGTGTGAACGAGTGTGAACGTGTGTGAACGAGTGTGAACGCGTGTGAACGAGTGTCAATGTGTGTGAACGAGTGTGAATGTGTGTGAACGAGTGTGAACGTGTGTGAACGCGTGTGAACGTGTGTGAGCGCGTGTGAACGAGTGTGAACGTGTGTGAACGAGTGTGAATGTGTGTGAACGAGTGTGAACGTGTGTGAACGCGTGTGAACGCGTGTGAGCGCGTGTGAACGAGTTTGAACGAGTTTGAACGAGTGTGAACGAGTGTGAACGAGTGTGTTTGAACGCTTTGAAGGCCGAAAAGCGTTATATAAATGTGATAATTCATCTTATACATGTCCAACTACAGGTGTTTGCACTGGTCAAAACTAACTTGAACAAAACAGCTCCATCTCACTACAGAAGAAAAGGTTTTTGTGTTAGAAACTAAGCTGTTTTGAAAAATCTTGAAAGGTCTTGATGTCTAAAAACATCTAAGACAACTTTAGAACCTGCTGCACAAATGAGGGAAACATCAACTCATCGATGTATTCCTTCTCACTGCCAGCGTCTCATTTATGAAGCGTGCGTATGACGAATGACTCTCTCATCACTTTGCTTTGATCTGACAATTATTTTTGGGACTTTTTAAATACATTTGAACCAAATAAAGGATTAAATCTGCGACTGAAAATTCTGTGAAGAGAATATTTATGAATTAAGTGTTTTATAGAAGAACATCAGGAATAATTCACAATTTTTTGACAATTTTCATTTTGATAATGTCACACAGACTTTGTTAAAAAAGGTCTTTTCGTGGGTTTTCTTACTGCGAGCGTCTCATTTATAAAGCGAGCGTGTGACTTTCTGCATTACATTTGAGCTCTATAAAAAGACAACTTTAGAAATAAGCGTCTCGGTCCAAAAACGACGTTGTTGTGCGTCAGAGCTTTCAGAGACAAAGCGGAAGGAAACCTGAGCTCAGAGTTTGTGTTTTGTTTGCATGTACACTTTTAGTCGGAACTCTTAAAGCTTTATAAATCTGACCTGGCCTCACCCGCTTGTCCGCGTTTATTGCCAAACTGCGGAACTTCAAGCAACAAACTAAGCACAAATTGTCAGTTATTGCCTGCAGTTAAGATAAAATAACCTTTTAGTTTGTTCTCCCCGTGTAAGAAATGTTTTTTCTTTTAGCTTCAAGGCACAGTACGGTTTCCAGTCCACTAGTGGGTGCCCTGGTTTGGCGTTTTTGCCGTTTATGGCCTCTGCTGCTCTCGCTCTGAGGCTGATGAATATTTCAAGAGCGTCGGAGCTAAGAGACCACTGAACACAGAAAAGATGCAGAGTTTTAACCTGCGGCAGAGAGAGACTAACAAAAGTATATGCGCTGTCGAACTTTAACCTTTAACTTTAAAATACAGGTTTACTACATTTCAATGCAGTTTCAGTAGTATTTTAAATCAGTCTTTTGGACAAAACTTGTATAATTTAACTGTTTAATGCTGAACTAAGCTGTTTTAAATCACAATCCCCGGATGGCGAGGCAGTGCTGTGACAAAAGGAGCAGATGCAGCATTAAGATGGTCGTGAATTTGGGACCATCGACTACATTTAACTGTTGTTTTAAACGTAGCTAATCTCTCAGTTGATGATTATACTCAATTATGAGCAAGTAAATGCTTAAGATCTACTAAAAAGGTACAATTATACAAAGCAAATCGACTCAATTACAGTAACTTGAGTATTTGTTACTTTTCCCTCATGGTTTTACGCAGCAAAATTCTCCAAAACATTAACTCAAATGTTTAAAAAGAGGCAGAAAAAATGCAAATAATAATGTTTGTCAGATTTGATTTGATTTTCCTTCTACAGTAGATTGATTCCAACATTGTCAAACATGATATGACAACACGGCACACTATTTTAGAAGAAATATCCAAAACTGTTACGTTATTTCAAAGATTTGGTTCATGTTTTTTTGCTGTATATTAATATTGTGGTCCAAAGTTTTTCTAATACAAACGGATGGTCGGGAAATGGATTTTAGAGACAATGTTCTTTGCCAAGCCAAGATTATTCTGATTTGTTAAAATGTAGAATTAAATGTCCTTCTACAAACATATTTTTCCATCGTGAATTTATGGTAAGAAATCTATGGGATCTATTATTTGAGTCGGTGAATTGAAAAGTGCAGTATGTAAAATGAGTTCGGCTGCAAGAGGAAAAAGTAGGACATAATTTAATCTCTTCAACTTCTGATTACGTTTTTCACCAAAGACAATAGAGTTAGCGAAACTGCAGGGTTCAATCTGAAGTGTTCAACTGCGTTAGGGAAAGATCAGATGATTTAAGTCAAGACGCTGCAGGTGAATAAGAAACAAATCTTAACTTTAGAAAATTGCTATAAAATTAAAAATATTCTTCATTTTCTGGGGGAGTTCAAACTTTAATAAATTGTGTTTGGAATTGGATATCATCAAATACTTCTGTACCAGATTGTAAATTTTGGTGTGTGTAAGTGCTACTTTAAGGACTGATCTTTATGCCTCTGTGCGAGGAAAATGCAATAGGAGAAAACGCACTTTGAAGTTACATCGTCCCATATAAATCTGAAGCCGCAATTAAAACATATTGAAGTACAGATTATTGGACAATGCCGTTGTGCACGTTGAGAACTGACCATAAAAACAGCCTGTAATGTCTCCCTGTAAGAACTTTCCTTGTATAAAGCTGCAGCGGTGGCGCAGTGTTTACACAAAGCGTCTTGTACCCGCCCCCCGGAGCACCCGTCTCCGTGGGCTCCTCGTGACATTCACCCCCACCACAACAACCGCGCGCACGCTCCCCAGCAGCCACTTCATCCTGTCAAACCTTGCCGTCCTCCTGCCTTTACGCGTCAGAACTCTCATTGACACTAAACGCGTGATTCTATTATCGTTTCCAATCAAGTATCGACAGCGGTTCGGCGCCAATACCGGGGTTCTAATGAGTCATGACACGAAATGAGCCTCGAGCCTTCCTCCCACGCGCGTTTCCAGCCCACTCCGCGCTTTATTAGAGGCGCGGGGAGAGCTCCCGAGTCATCAGAGCGGCAGAGCGCACCGTGAGCGCAGTACAGTCTCTCAATCACGGGAGTCGGTCGCGGGCTCGTCCACCGCATTTCCCTGGATAAAAAACAAAAAAACATCCCGAATCCAAGATGAGACTCCTTTTGGTGCTCGCAGTGATCGCCAGCCTCCTCTCTGGTGAGTACAAAGGCAGAAATTGCGCGTCGAACTACTTCAGGACCATGGACAGAGGTCGACGCAAACGCGCACCCGCCGCTAACGGACTTTTCTTTATTTGTTTTGCTTTTACCACAGAGAGTCAAGCGCTTCCCGTGGGCAAGGAAGGCCAGCGGGAGGACGTGGTAACTATTCCGTGATGATGATGATAAAACAGATTGATTGGAGTGGATTTGACCGCCGCGGGCTGAGTTTTATGTCGCGTTCGTTTGCAGGTCACGCGCTGCTTGGTGGAGGTTCTGTCCAAGGCGCTTTCCAAACCGGACTCGAAGCTCGACCAAGAGTGCAAAGACATCATATACGCAGGTTTGTGTAACATTATTAGACTTCATGTGGTAAATATTGAGGTTTTAGCTCTGTTTTGTTTGATAAATGAGTTATGTGAGTACCACAAATTGTAAAAAGAGGGGCAAGTTGTTGAATTGTTGGGAAATTCAAGCTCACAGATAAAGACTATCATAGGATTTTCAGTTTTTAAACGCCCATTAGACAGAAAGAGAGAGGTTGGAATAGTAATAGGGGCCAAACTTTATAACCCAGAACGCAAGAGCAGCATTTTATACAATTAATGTGGCTTTAACACAAAAGTGGGACATTCTAAAGAAGTGGGACGAGGGACAGGTTTTCACCCAAACATGAAGCTAAAATGAATAAAGATGACTTTATCAAATCAATTACAAATAAGTCTGCTGGAACTTAATACAAGAAAAATATGTACAGCATGCAAACTGTCTTTATTGTATTGTGTAATTTAAAAAAGACGGGAAAAATAGATCATATATATCAAACAGCTTTATCTCACCTTGCAATATCTAGAATTGCTCTTTGCACCAAATCTGTGTTTTCTAGTTTCTGTAATAAAAGCAAAAACACCAGGGAAAGGACAAAAAATAAAAGAGACAGTAAAATAAATAAAAGAGATAAGTAAATAAGTAGATCAAATTTTGAGCATGCACGTCACAATGAACATTTCATTGTGACGTGCATGAAAACAAGAACAAATCCACCACAGAATTAAGACTATGACAGGATATCTGTGTTGGCCCTGCGACAAGTGGGGTGTTCCCCGCCTTAGGCCCGAAGTCACTGGGATAGGCTCCAGTCACCCGCGACCCCAAAAGGGAACAAGTGGTAGAAAATGGATGGATGGACAGGATATCTTAAAGAACAGAACGATTAGACTCGATTGTTAGACTTTTTTGGGACCGATCTCCTTTGTGCTCCAGGCGTCAAACACGCTCCCGCCGCGGACAAGAAGAGCGCCGATGTCGGCCAAGGTCAGGCCGAAGTCCCGGGGGCCAACGGCGCCGACGCGACAGACATCCAAAGTCTCCTGAAAGCCGCGGGGGAGAGGCGCGAGACCCCGGGGGACGAGTCGTGGGGTCCGGCCGACGCGGGGGGCGAGCGGGAGAAGAGGAGCTGGAGGCCGGGACGCGTCCACCAGAGGAAACACAAGCGGGACGAGGAGGCGGAGGAGGACTTCGACCGCAGCCAGGAGAGCTGGGGCCTGGACAAGCGAGGGGAGGACGAGGGCGACGAGGAGGAGGTGGAGAAGAGGGCGAGCTGGAGGCCGAGGTAAAGCCGCGCGCGTCCTCTCAAAAACATGTCACGCGCGTTTGTAAATGGGCCCGACGCAGAATCGATGTCGCAATGTGTTGTTTTTGTTGTTTAAGTGTTCATTTAGTCACAAAAGAGCTAAGAATCGTGCTTTATGTCGTTCCTTCTGCCTTTTTATCATCTCGTTGTTCTTTTTCTTTTTGATACCGTCGTAATAACAGATTAGTGGAGGGAATTTGCACGAGAAAGGATGGAATAATACCTCTTTTTTTGTACTGAAATAGATTTGGAAACACTGATATGGACAAAGAGTGCAAGCCTTCGACGTTTTCTTTTCCCCTAATGGCACCTATCTGTTTTTGCAAATGAACTCTTGACTTAAATTGTGTAATTTTGGGGTTATCAAACTGAGACGAGATTTCACAGTTTTAGCTTAAAGTGACGTATGACAGGTTTTTACGATTCTCTAATTTTGACTTTATTTGAAGTAGACATACCTGTGGTACATGTACATTTTAGTTTTACACCAATTGAGTAGGTGTTTGTGGAGAGAACGTAGAAAGATTGGTAGGAAAATGACAGGAAGTGACATCACACAAGGGACTCCAGTCAAAGTTTATGCAGAATTTACATAAAAGAAACAACCTTTTTGACCCTTTAAACATTAATTGAACAAAAATGTTGCGCTCATATATTTTTGACATTAGATGAGTTTCGGCGCAGTGTTTGCTGGGTAATTGCCTAGTGCGACGTCATCAATTACAAACAGGAAGTGACATTATAAACCTAAAAAATGTGCTATTCTGTGATAACATTTTTTATAATTTTTTAGCAACATTTTAAATAAATAAAACTTAACTGCATTATAGTTTAATGAGTCGTCCGACCTGTAGGGGGCGCTTTAATGCAAATATTTTTGAACCATAAAAAGTAAAGGCCTAGCATAAGAAAGTGCATAACTGTTTTTTGTTTAATACATAAATTAGTCTAACTTTTCTCACTGTGCCTTTACTCAAATGTACAGTCACAGGTTCAAGGTGCACTACACATGCTCGTCTCCATGGAGATGTTACTGCTTTGCCTGCATGTCCCATAGTATAGCATTAAACGCATCCATCTTGCATTATTTCTTCCAATTACAGGCGTTTTTATGCTCAAACACAGCTCGAAAAGCATGCCATCTCACTGTAAGCTGGAGCCGCCTCGCCACAGATCTAACTTGGCCTGGTGGCGATCAGTAGGTTTAACGCCATACCGTGGAACTTTCTGGGCAAAGTGAGACGAGTCGGTTTGCGGGAAGAAGTCAACGGTTACTTTCAAAATCGAACGAAACGGACAACCGAGCGAGTCGCCCTTTAACCTCGACCAACTCTTGTCGCTTAGATACCAACAACGCAAACACAAACGCGACGAAGAGCCTCTGGGACTGTCGGAGGGGGACGACGAGCGCAGCCAGGAGGCGTGGGACGTGGACAAGCGCGTCTGGAGGCCCACTCACCGGTACCACCACAAGAAGAGGCTGCGCTCCAGACGCGGGGACGAGGAGGACGAGGAGGACGACGGGCAGCGCAGCCAGGAGTCGTGGGGTCTGGAGGACGAGCGCGACAAAAGGAGCTGGAAAACGGGACGAGTTCACCAGAGGAGACAGAGGAGGGACGAGGAGGTGTCCGAGGAGGCCCGCGAGGAGCCGGACGATGAACGCAGCCAGGAATACTGGGATTTTGACCCGCGGGAGAAGAGAGACTGGAAAGCGGGAAGGTAAGAGACATTTATACTACTACTACTACTGCTACTTCTAGAACTACTACTACTGTTTCTACCACTACTACTATTACTGTTTCTTCTACAAGTACAGCAGCTATTACTGTATCTACTGCAACTACTACTGTATCTACTGCAACTATTATTGTTTCTACTGCAACTACTACTGTATCTACTGCAACTATTATTTTTTCTACTGCAACTACTGCAACTATTAGTTTCTACTACAACTATTATTGTTTCTACTACAACTATTACTGTATCTACTGCAACTACTGTAACTATTACTGTATCTACTGCAACTACTGCAACTATTATTGTCTCTACTGCAACTATTATTTTTTTCTACTGCAACTACTGCAACTATTAGTTTCTACTACAACTATTACTGTATCTACTGCAACTACTGCAACTATTACTGTATCTACTGCAACTACTGCAACTATTACTGTATCTACTGCAACTACTGCAACTATTATTGTTTCTACTACAACTATTATTGTTTCTACTGCAACTATTACTGTTTCTACTACTACTACCACCACTACCACCACCACTACTATTAAAAACGTGGAAAATGATCAAACGTTCTCAAAAACGCCGCAGGTTCCACCAGAGGAGACACAAGCGCGACGAGGAGTTCACGGAGCCGGACAACTACCGGAGCCAGGAATACTGGGACTTTGACATAGACAAGCGCGACTGGAGATCCGGCCGTCACCACCAGAGGAGGCACAAGCGCGGCGACGACGAGGACGGCGAACGCAGCCAAGAATCCTGGGGCCTGGACAAGCGGGACGAGGAGGCGAACAGGTACGGTCACAAAAAGAGACTGAACGGGCGCAACAGGAGGTCTAACCCTAACCCTGATGGACGGGACGATGGACAGTGATCAGGGTCTGGAGGCCGGCACACAGGTACCGTCACAAAAAGAGGCTGCACCGGCGCGACAGGGGGTCGACTGAGGGGGGGCGGGACGATGGGCGGGGACGAGGCTCAAACCGAGCCGAGCAGAACGGTTCTAAAGCCTTATTTTAGCTTGTCGTTGTGTCTTGTGTGTTCTATTGCCTTTGTGCAGCACTGTGGGTCGTTGTGGTGTTTTTATAAATAAAGTTGGTTCGACAACTCATGAAAGACGGACAAAATATAACACGTAATTTACTTTCATAGCAGCATTTGTACAAAAAGCAGTTATCCCTTTCACAGCGATTAAAGTGAACTTTCTGCGTTTTTAATCTCCACGAAATACTCTGTAAAATCAACAGTGACGTAAGATAATGCAAACCGTTTATTCAACACTATTTACGAACCGTCTTCAAACGTTTTGCTGGTTGTGGTTTCAGGAGTGTGATGGAGAAACGTGAGCCGTGGATGAACGGAGGATGCTTCCATCCAGCTTCTGGCAAGGTACAAAAAACACCCCCAAAAAAAGACGAAAAAGTCATTTCAACTTCTAAATTCAGATGTTTTTTGGGCATTTATCCACTCTGTAATCTCGTAATTGTGTGCAGATGGTTAAGTTGTTTAAACTGTTAAATAAACCGGCTGCTCGACCCTTTTGATCACGACGAGGCGATAAGAAACACGCCTTGAGGAACTGTTGAAGCTTGAAATGGAAACGAAAAGGCAAAATTTGCAGCCACTTTTACGTAATCGCTCAAATCCAGCAGTGAAGTATAAACTGTGCCGTTAACAGAAGGTAAAGCTGAACAATTGTGCAAAGAAACACGACGCGATTGTGAGTTTTCTTCACGTTTGTGCAAGTTTTGTGAGAAAAACATGGGAAATCATTCAAATTATGTAACATCACAATTTAAAGTGACGTATGACAGGTTTTACGATTTTATAATTTTGACTTTGTTTGGTGTATTTGTACCTGTTGTACATATAAATTATAGTTTTACACCAATCAAGCAGGTATTTGTGGTGAAAATGTTGAAAAATCTGTAGAAAATTCATTCTAGTCTAAGTTTATGCATAGACACAAAGAAACAACTTTTTTGACTCTCTAAACATTAATTCGACAAAATAAAGTGGCTCTCATATATTTTTATTTGTCAAATAAAAACAATTGTGACATTAGATGAGTTTTTGCCCAGTATTTGATGGGTTGATTTCCTTGTGTGATGTCATCAATTACAAACAGGAAGTGAAATTAAAAACCTATAAAATGTAATGTAAAGAAAAGATTTAAAGTGCCCAAGGCAGCTTGGGACGACTTGTTGAACAAAAATGCTGTTGAGATAAATTAATACTTTCCATTTTTGCAAAAAAAAAAATTTCAATACACATTATCATAGAACAGCAATTATTTTTAAGTTTATCATTTTACCTGCTTTTTGTAACTGATGACTTCACACTAGGACATTACAAGGCAATCACCGGGACAAAACGGGGCAATCTAATGTCACAATTCTTATAACGTTTTTTTTTTTTTTTATAAAAGAAGTATAATTTTTGTATCTTTTTCTAACAGGAAAAGCAGCTGGAAAATCTGGCAGCGATGGACCTGGAGTTGCAGAAAATCGCCGGAAAGTTGCATGAAAACGCTGCATAAACCCGACGTCCTGAAGTTCAGATCCGACAGTTTGTTCTCGTCCATTTATTGTGCTTAGAATTGGGAAAAAAAGCCCACAAAAATAACATTCCTGGAGCCGTTATGATTTATCTTTTACTGTCTTTATGTCTTTACTGGATATATTCTGCATGGGAATGTAACTGTTTGTATAGAGAAGATTAACATGTGAAAATGAAGTCTATTGAAATACTCTTAAATGTACAATTATGTCCTGTTCCGGTCAATAAAGAAACTATTAGTGGACCAAAAGTACAAGTGATTCTGTTTTAATTCTGTGCGAGTACAAATGATTCACGGGCAAAACTGATAAATCTGTGACAAATGACACAGGGAAAGAATAAGTGAACTAAAGTTAAAAAAAATAAAATAAGATGTAGGTATAGATAAAGTGGAAATCAAAACATTCATAAGTGGACCTCTTCCAAACATCGACAGGAGGATAAACAAGTTTAGCCGGCTGCTTCAGCTGAACACATGGCTGACCAAAGAGTGAATTTCTTTCTATTCTGGAAACGAGAGGACCTGTTTAAGAGAAATGGCCCCCACCTATGCAGAGGTGGAGTGAGGGTGCTGACAGAGAACCTGCTCCACGCTCTGAGGCATTGGACTGGGCCTGGACACAGGGCCGGCCCAGCCTATAAGCGAACTAAGCAGCCGCGTAGGGCCCCGAGGTGTTAATAGGGCCCCCAATCTGGCAACCCGTCTTATGAGAAGTGCAAGCGCAGCGTGCGCCACTAGTGTAGTAGCGCCGCTGGCGCGGCAGCGCACACAGCGGTAACATATAAGGCACAAACCGCATTTATTTGTAATGACAATCTGGCAACCGAGACACCAAACCTGCGCTGATTGGGCAACTGCATTATGCGCGAGCAGAACAAGAGCAAAACATAAACACAACAGAACGTGGTCCCTGCGTGGTCCTCATGTCCAGAGGAATATATCCCCCCGATGCCGAAAAACGAAAGAAGAAACTTCTTGACGATGTAAAGAAACTGCAAACTCAACAACACTTTCCAGGTATTGAACTTCTCTTAATGCTGCTGTTTGAAACAACACGAGTCTGTCACGTTAGTTCGCTCAGGCTGGAGGCGACGAAAGCTCTGCCCCGCGCATAATATGTGTCTGAATGAAAGATAATAAGCTTAACATTTACACCAGCCCGGGAGTGTTAGCTGCAGGTGAGGCCGGTGAGGGGCCTCTATGCCCCGGGTCACTAAGAGGCGGAGATCCGGTCCGGACGAGCGCCATCTCGTCCAGAACCTCTGACGTGAGACTTTGGAGTGAACAGTGTGCGGCCCCTGTCCCGGGCCCCTGTCCCGGGCCCCTGTCCCGGGCCCCTGTCCCGGGCCCCTGTCCCGGGCCCCTGTCCCGGGCCCCTGTGCAGCCTCAGTCAGAGATGAGCGGGTTTGAGTTTGCGTCCCTCTCTCTCACATCACCATGTGTGAGATCAATCGTGACTCGTGATGTCTGTTTTACTTTGACTTCTTAAAGTGCAATGAGAGGAACGTAAAGGTGCAGGAGTCCAGTGTGGTGTTCTGATCAGAACAAACATTTATATTGTAATTCACTTTTAATAGAGCAATAAAACATTTCAATTTATTTAAAAAGCATCATTAGACTATTTGTTATAAATTATAATAAATTGATAGTGAAAAATAACCAGACATATTATGATTACGTCTGTTATAGAATAATACTATATATTTTTATACAAAAGTGGCAAAGTTGCAGAAACACAGTCTCTTCACTATAGCGAGGTTTGGACCTTCACTTCTAGTTCTGTTCATTCTCTGGGAATAACATGTTTGCACTGTTTTATCAGTGTTAATTGTTAATCAAGCAATGCTTATGCCATTTGTTTAATTTAATATAACTTGTTTTGTCACTTTGGCAAGAAGGAACAGTTGGGAGTTGTAAAAGATAAATTAGTAAGGATAACTATTACTTTTACATTTTCAGTTAAAATTAATCAATTTGACCATCATTATTTTTCATAGCCAATATTGTATTGAGTAATTAAGTACACTAATGTATTAATAACTGGCTTTAGTCATTTTCTCCTGGCACAGTTTCATCACATCATCATTTTATAGCATTACAACCTCAACATTTTACTCTTACTTTAGCCGGCTGGACCACATTAAAATGCACCAGAAGACCCAAAAAAGCTCTGAAAATTTCTGGGGGAGGGCCCCCAGACCCCCCTGTTCATTAATTTAAACTAATGTGGCTGTCGACCCTTAACGCCCACAAATACGCACAAAAACATATCTGGGACGTGTGTTATTTGTACAGGGAGTAGAGGTGATGTCAGCGGAATACCAAGTTGCATTGTGGGATTTAAGTTATCAATATTTGAGTTTGTGAGGTGTTGAGAATAAAGTAACTGTCAAACAGATGCCCTGGAGTTTTGGTGCGCTTTGTTTGCGTTGAAGAAAGTTCCCATATGTGAATTGTTTACTGACAATGGCAATAAAACTGATTCTGACGACGTGGTGAGGGGCCCCCAAAAATGTTTTCGCTTAGGGCCCCCTGAAGGCTTGGGCCGGCCCTGCCTGGACAGGGTCCATCAGCCAGAGACCGAGCCAATGTTTCAACATCAACAGCACCACAACCACAGCCTCCACCAAAGGATTCATCAGCAGCCGCTCCACCACCACCAGAAAAGGATTCAGCTCCAGCTGCTCCACATTCACCTCCACCGCCTCCAGCGAAGGACTCATCAGCAACAGCACCACAACAATCTTCAAAGTCCTCGGACCCATCTGTGACAGGCTCGACAACATCCCTGTCAATGCCCCTGCCTTCACACCAGCCCTGGATTCTCCCTGCAACATCTACTCCCACTACAGATTCCTCATTCTCCTTCTCATCTCCACTCTCACCCATGGGCCTTCCCAGCCATTTTGAATGTCTGATCAAATCAGGCCTTAAGATGGCTCCACTCACGCCCAATATAGCAAGATCAAGAGTTATGTCAATACATAACAACTCTTCCCTGCACAAGCCGACACCAACAAAAGCCCCACCACCCATTCTCCCTCGCCTTTCACCTGGTATCTTCCATAGATAGGATACATTGGATCTCAGCGTTGCCGAGACTTATGGTCATTATGGTCATATTAAAAATCAAACCGGCCCTATGTAAAAATAGCCCCCCCAGTGCTATTTCTGTAGTCACATCATACAGATGGGAAAACAAAATGCAAGTCAGTGCTGCCCAATCTGGGAAATTTGACTCATATTCCCTGTGAAAAGATAAAGCCCAGTCCCACTGAAACTAGTCTGAAACTTGCTGTGCTAAATGTCAGATCCTAATAATAATAATTTTATTTCTTCTTATAATCTTGATTTTATGTTTTTAACTGAAACATGGCTTGACAAAAACACAGGAAATGTAGTTCTGATAGAATCTGCTCCACGCAATTTTAAGTTTGAATCTGAAACACGAGAAAACAAAAAAGGGGGTGGAGTCTGAGCTGTCTTTAGGGATGAAATAATTACCCGCAGGTTGTCTTTTGGAGTGTTTACATCATTTGAGTATGTATCCTTTAAAATGGAGCTAAAACGGTCTCCATCCATTCTCTTCATTGTTTTATACAAGCCTCCCCAGCACTGCCAAAGTTTTATTGATGATTTTACTGAGATGCTTTCAGTCATATGCACAGACTTTGATGGTTTGGTCATTACAGGTGATTTCAATGTGCATGTTGATAATATTTGTGACAGAAACGCTAAAGAGCTTGATGCTGTCCTTGAAACCTTCAGTCTTACTCAGCATGTGAGAGGCCCCACCCACAGCAAAGGACACACTCTAGATCTCATAATTACAAAGGGGGTAAATATTTCAAATGTTAATGTGATCGATGTTGCTCTGTCTGATCATTTCTGTGTCTGTTTCTCCCAAACCTCCGGTTGGTCCTGCAGTTGTTCAGAGGAGACACATAAGTGATGGCACAGGTGCACTGTTTATGGAAATGATAAACTTTGAAAATGTCTCATGTTCTAATGTAAATGATTTGTTGAACTCTGTTACATCTAGTGTTTTGAATGTTCTGGACACCATCGCCCCTATAAAGGCTAAAATGGTTAAAAATAAGCAGAAGGCGCCGTGGAGAAATGATGATTCGGTCAGGGCACAGAAAAGGGAGTGCCGCAGGGCTGAACGGAAATGGCGCAAGTCAAAGCTCCAGGTTCAAAAAGAGATTTACAAAGAAAAGCTGAACATGTACAACCTAATCTTATGTAGAACTAGGGAAAGATATTTTTCTGAAATAATTGGAAGCTACAGTAACAACTCGCGTGTCCTGTTTGCCACAGTAAACAGATTAACAAACCCTCTAGCTCTTCAGAGACAGCTCAAACTGTCTTTCTCCGTCTTCATTTTGTCCCGAACACCGAGGGAACTATTCTATCTATTATGATAGATCAATGCGCTTAGACACGCGGAAACGTGCTGCTCTGCTGGGGACGAGCCGACGAGGCTGCAGGTGAGTGGTAGGTGCGTTTTATGATTGATATGTGGCAGGACTAATCGGCAGTCCACGCCACGAGGAAATAAAGA
The DNA here is from genome assembly GCF_026437365.1 of Eucyclogobius newberryi. NCBI lineage: Eukaryota > Metazoa > Chordata > Actinopteri > Gobiiformes > Gobiidae > Eucyclogobius > Eucyclogobius newberryi. Next base: position 20,274,464 of record NW_027315723.1, on the reverse strand, counting down.
CTCAGATTTGGCGCCAAAAAATCGTCCATCATTCCTTTAAATAATTGTCAACTAGTCATCAAATAATCCTTTTCTGAACTGTTCAACTCCAAAACATGCTGAGACGTTATAAGAAGTTATAAAAACACAAAGAAGGAAAGACAACAAAATGAACCAAAAATGTTTGTTTTTAATAAAAACTATATTTTTCCATAATTAAAACATTTTCATGCAACATCACAGAAGCTTTATTTCAGTCATTTTTTTTTATAAATGTCATTGACTGATTATCCAAATAATTGTTAGTTGCAGCACTAGTCTAAACCAGGTCTGAAGCAGGACTAAAAGACCACAAACAATCCAGATCTAAACAAGGACAATACCAGGACATAATCAGGCCTAAACTAGATCCAAACCAGGATTAGAGCCGCTTCACTTCGCTGCGTAAACTAGGTCAACTCTCCCACAGGAGGACTTTTTGTTTTTTCGTTCTTAACCTATAAAGACTCAACATTTACGAGGCATTACAGACATCGTACCATTCATTAACGCTTGTGTTTTCTCTTTGTTTAGAAAACCATTAACTGGAATGATCCTGCTTCAGTTCCATTGGTGTCGAGTAGTTTGAATATTTACGTTTATGGTTTTGTTTCTGTCGCCAAACGTGTCGCCCCTGAACACGTTACTGTGCCAGAACGACGCGCCCCACTGTTTGAGGACCGCTGTACTGGAGTCACAAAAACCAGACCGCTCTTTCCTCCTCGGGATGTGGCGGCGGCGGGTCCGATCGCCCGCTCATGCGTCCGTCGTCTTCAGTCTCTTTGGCGCAGGCTCGTCTTCGCCTCGTGATGCGGCCGGGTCGGGCTGGGCGGGTTTGGGCGGGGCCGGCTTGGACTGGCCGGAAGCGACGGTGGTCCCTGAGAGGAGGAAGCCACTGCCCCCGCTCATCAGCAGCAGGGGGTGTGACCGGTTTGGAAGCACCTGAAGAAGAAGCCGAGTCAGAACAGAAGAAGAAAGCAGGAAATAGATGATGTCATGATAATACGCAGAGACAACAATAGAGCCACAGAAATATGGGTTTGGTAAAAACAATACTTCAATTAATTAAAGTTGGAACAATATTTTTTAGGGCTTGATATTCAATCAAGAGCCATTTTCTGAAAGATTTGAGCTCAGGAGGAGAAAATATTTAACATTTGGGCAGGGAGATATTGACAAAAACAAATCTCCTTTTATTTTTTTAGTATCCTGATAATGATGTCAAACCAACAGAGTTAAAACATGTCCTTATAAACATATTATTTGAGGTTTTATAACTAGACAAATGTGAAACTCTTATTTGCATTCCTACTTTCATTCTGCTCTTTTTGATACTATTGCTTTATTGGTTTAAACAATAAACTCGACATTCAAATTCAAAAAACAACATTCACAATATATCTACATTTCCATATACTGCCCACCACTAATAAACTATATCTATATAATCTCTATAACTCATTAATGACAACTTAATTACTGCAGGGTTTCATTCTGCCATTTATCTATTCATAGCAGCTCAAAGTGATATTGTTAATTTAAAAAAAAAAAGAAAGAAAAAGATTCAATGGTTCAAAATCGGGATGAGAAAACCTGGAGTAAAAAGTCAGTTGAACGAGAGCAGTTCGTTTTGACATTGCAATACCCTCTCCAGATATTCAACATATTTAAGACTCATTAGAAACATTACCACGCGTAGCATCGCTTTGTGTAGTTCATTACCGTTAGCGATTAGCATCAAAATGAGCATACACGTTAACAACCGTGTAATTAAAAAAATCTCAAATCTAACAAAAAACGTAGCAGGCAACAAGGGTTTGAAAATCAAGTTTTAGTGTTATTTCTTCTTCTTTGGTGTTTTACTGCGGTTGGTATCCAAGTGTTACATTACCGCCACCTACTGTACTTGTAAGACTTTGAATTTTTTTCAGTTAGCGTTATTTCAGTTCAGTTATTTATTCAGTGAACTTCAGAAAATGAGGCCGGAAATTGAAGATTGACTCAAATTCCTTGTTGCCAATGTAATCAGAATATGAACGACAACCATTAAAATGAATGGACAGAGGGTTTACATCAGTACTAGGCTGTGATTAACTCCTGATGATGATTTACCGCTGCGACACATGGTACATTACCTGATAGTGCCTGAGCCAGGTGTTTGTGAGCTGGAGGTTGAGCGTTCCTCCTTGTTCCTTGAGTTTGGTGTAGCACTCGACGAGCGGCTGCAGAGGAAACACAAATCATCCACACGGAGACGATCAAAGTGGAATCATTCGTAGATGCGTTTATACTGCTTGCTCGCACAGAAGCCGTTATTATGAAGTGTTGCCGCTCGCTTTTAAACGGCTTTCATTACATTACAGTAAAGGACAATGGGTGTGTTATTGGTTTTGCACAGTATGGCATTAAACGCATCTATAAAAAAGCCTTTTTCCCCCAGTGCGGACGGTTCCATTGCTCAGAAAATGCTAATAAAAATGCATTCACTCTTATTGTGAGCAGGGTGGCCTCTCCACAGATCTGGCTTCTTATTCATAAAGTGTGAGAATGTGCAAAAATGTAATCTATAAAAAGACAACTTGACATGGAAAAGACCGATCCGGTCCAAAAACCTACGAAGGAGACACACAGAGCAACATCACCACCGTGGAACGTCACCACCGTGGAACGTCACCACCGTGGAACGTCACCACCGTGGAACGTCACCACCGTGGAACATACTTCTGTGTAAATATCTCATCTTACAACGTAACACTCACTAAGCACGAGCTCAGGAGCAGATGAACCAGACGTGAGGACACAAACACAGGTAAATCAAGGGTCATCAAGGACAGTAGAGACAGAGGTAGGGACAGTAGGGACAGAGGAGACAGTAGGGACAGTAGTAGGGACAAAGGAGACAGTAGTAGGGACAGAGGAGACAGTAGTAGGGACAGAGGGGACAGTAGGGACAGTAAGGACAGAGGGGACAGTAAGGACAGAGAGGACAGCTGTGATGTGTTTTCTGTTTGTTAAGCTTCAAAATGCGGTGAAGTTAATTACAATCCAACTCATATTCAGATTAGTCTAATTTGACCAGCAAGCGGACCACTGGGACACCACGAGACCCCCGGTTCAAAAAACAACCGGTACTACCGTGTACTATATATCCATGAGTACACATCTCATATTACGCCGTTAAAACAGAAGGTCATTAGGCCAAAGCGCGCCTCCCCATGGTACAACCAAGAACTGCGTTCACATAAACAAAGAGTTAGAAAGTTAGAGGGATTATTTCGTCGCTCTCACACCGAAGAATCCCTAAAAGCATGGAAAAGTTGCCTGCTGTCCTATAAGCAGGCTCTGCGTAAGGCCCAAACCAGATATTATTCAAATCTAATAGAAGTCAACAAAAGTAACACTAAATTCCTTTTCAGCACTGTAGCTAGGCTAACAAACTGTCACAGTGCAGTAGAGCCCTCAATCCCAGCTACACTTAGCTCTGATGATTTCCTCCTATTTTTTAATAATAAAATAAAAACAATCAGAGATAAATTAGATGAAATTACCCCCGCTATTAGCCCTGAACTAGCCCAAGCTGTAAATCTAACGTCCCATATAAATCCACCTGTAAACCTAGAAAGGTTCACAGCTGTTGATCAAGCAGAGATAACTTCAGCCATTATGTCCTCTAAAAGCTCAACTTGTGTCCTAGACCCCATTCCAAGCAGACTCCTCAAAGACATTCTTCCCCTAATTATAGACTCTATTCTTAATATAATAAATACTTCACTCGAAAGTGGCTATGTTCCACAGTCCTTCAAACATGCAGTCATTAAACCTCTTCTGAAAAAGCCTAATCTAGATCCCGACCTATCTGTAAACTACAGACCTATTTCAAATCTTCCCTTCGTCTCTAAAATCCTTGAAAAAGTTGTAGTAAAACAGCTTTGTCGCCACCTGCAGGACAATAACTTATTTGAAGTTTTCCAGTCAGGGTTCAGAGCCCACCACAGCACTGAAACTGCACTAGTTAAAGTCACAAATGATTTGTTATTAGCCGCTGACGATGGACTGGTCTCAATCCTGGTTCTGTTGGACCTCAGCGCAGCGTTTGACACCATCGACCACAACATTCTACTGCAGAGGTTAGAATGTGATGTAGGTGTTGGAGGAACAGCCCTCAGCTGGTTTAAATCCTATCTATCTGATAGGTTCCAATTTGTTAATGTAAACCAGAGCTCCTCACCAAGCTCTAAAGTAATTTACGGTGTGCCACAGGGTTCGGTACTCGGTCCAATTCTGTTTACTCTTTATATGCTGCCATTAGGCAACATTATCAGAAAGCATGACATTAATTTCCACTGCTATGCAGACGACACTCAGCTGTATTTATCAATGAAACCTGATCAGAGCGATCAAGTAGACAGACTTAGTACTTGTGTGAAGGAGATAAAAACCTGGATGACACTAAACTACCTGCTTCTTAACCCTGAAAAAACCGAGGTCATTGTGCTTGGCCCTAAGCATCTACGAGACTCTCTATCTGAGCAGATAGCTACACTGGACAATGTCAGTGTAGCCTCCAGTTCTACTGTAAGAAACCTTGGAGTCTTATTTGACCAGGAGCTCTCATTTAAAGCTCATATAAATCAAGCTTGTAAAACAGCCTATTTCCATTTGCGCAACATCGCCAAAATCAGAAGAATCCTGCCTAAAAGTGATGCCGAAAAACTTATCCATGCATTTGTAACGACTAGATTAGACTACTGTAACTCCTGCTTGCAGCGTGTCCTAAAAGCTCCATAAAAAGCTTTCAACTGGTTCAAAATGCAGCAGCAAGATTACTAACAGGAACAAAAAGAAGAGAGCACATTACGCCAGTGCTGAAGTCTCTTCACTGGCTCCCCGTCGAGTCCAGAATCAAATTCAAAATTCTACTCTTGACCTACAAAGCCATAAATGACATGGCCCCATCCTACCTCAAAGATGCTATAGAACCATATCATCCAAACAGAGCTCTTCGCTCTCAGAATGCTGGCCTTCTGGTGGTGCCAAGAGTCTCTAAAAGTACTGTAGGAGGTAGAGCGTTTAGCTACCAAGCTCCTGTGTTATGGAATCAGCTCCCGACCCATGTTAAATATGCTGACACAGTCTCTTCATTTAAGTCCAGGCTTAAAACGTTCCTCTTCGAAATCGCTTATGGTCAGAGTAGTTAGGAACAGAAAGATAAACCCACAGCTTCAGCTACGCTGCCCTAGGAGTAACTGCTGGGGGAAGTATGACAGCTTGAGCACTATCCTCTTCTTCTTCTGACTACTTATGCTATCAAACAATATTTATTTTTTGATTCCACTTGAAAACTGTTCACCGCCTTCTTTTCTTTCTCTCACTCCTGAGGACCTGTGGACCCAGATGCCCCTCCCCTGGTGAAGTGGTCCCTGCCCTGTGTGGACGGTCCCTCATCTGCCTGAAGAGTGGCTCCAGTTCGCCTCAGTCGGTCCCTCTTCTGCCTGAAGAGTGGGTCCAGCTCGCCTCCGACGGTCCCTCATCTGCTTGAAGAGTGGGTCCAGCTCGCCTCCGACGGTCCCTCTTCTGCCTGAAGAGTGGGTCCAGCTCGACTCAGACGGTCCCTCTTCTGCCTGAAGAGTGGGTCCAGCTCGACTCAGACGGTCCCTCTTCTGCCTGAAGAGTGGGTCCAGCTCGACTCAGACGGTCCCTCATCTGCCTGAAGAGTGGGTCCAGCTCGACTCAGACGGTCCCTCTTCTGCCTGAAGAGTGGGTCCAGCTCCAGTCTCCTCGTGTCCGTCTGTCCGTCTGTGAGAGTCGGATCTCTCCTTCACTGGAACTCCTCCAGGTTTCTACGCTTTTTTCCCAAAGAGGTTTTTTTGTAGTTTTTCCTGGCCGAGAAGGAGAGTCTAAGGACAGAGGACCCTGGGACATTGTCCCTCGCCACCACAGACATTGTCTGACTTCATCGCCACCACAGACATTGTCTGACTCCATCGCCACCACAGACATTGTTGATTCATTTCTCCCTGTGGCCCTCAGAGCCAACTGTTGTTGTGATTTTGGGCCTTACAAAAATAAATTGATTTAGATTTTTTTTTTTTTTGATTACATCATGTTTTCAAGTTTGCGGCTTTTATTCAGCAGTACGGTAAGTGTTTTCTTATATCGTGAAAGCCTAAATAATTCAGCTTAAACAAGGGTTTAAACAAGACTCTTCAGAGCTAGTAAAGGTGTCCAAAGTAGTAAAAGTGGAAACTAATCATAGACAGTGGAATGGTGCAGAGGACATTTCCCTCTGGAGCCGTGAGCAATAAAAGACACATTTGCAGCTAATGAGAGACAGTAACTAATAGGTCTCATTTGACGTCTAATTCTGTTGTTATTGTTCCGGTAAATGCTCAGGTCTCACCTCTTTGTACTGGGAGTAGACCACAAAGGGCCTGGAGGGGGCGAGCAGCGGCAGCAGGCCCATTAGGACGGGGCAAGGGTGGAACCGACTCGCAATGACCAACCTGAGGAAACACACACAAGATGGAGCACATCTGTCATCGGAGGAGGGAAATGTCAACAAGTCAATAATTATATGAATGTTGTGTTGAACTGGGGCTGAAACTAATCATTATTTTAGCAATCAAATAGTCAGACATTTTTCACATTTGTCGACAGGTCAAACTATTCTTTCTATTCTACGTTTAAGTGAGAGTTCATGAGAGTCTGTCCAACCAGTCCACATGTGCTCTGTGGACCTGGAGAAGGCTTTTGACCGTGTCCTTAGGGATCATCTCAAAATGGGTTGAAGCTTAAAAGACGGCATTTTTTCGTCTCTCTCTGTACCCCCTCCCCCCCTCAAAAGACTAAAAATGTTTTTGTCATCACAGAAAATGTTACGCGTTGATAAAACCATAGTAGCTTGATAGACCCTGCTCACCTCTAGTCCCTGAAAATCCTTTGGTATGTTTATCAGTAGAAGTTTTGAGATGATCGATCCCTTAGGGGGGTGTCCTTCGGGAGGGTGATATGGGGGGGGGGGGGGGGTGTTCTTGGGGGGGTGTCCTTTGGGGGGTGTCCTTTGCTCTGGGAGTACAGGGTCACAATATAATAGTAAAAACTCAAAGAGAAATACTTGTTTTAGAAGCAAAAATAGCACATTTAATTTGCTCCATAAACCTTTTCACTTGCCGTTTATGTCACTTTATATTACTTTATCGTTCAGAAAGTTCTTAAAGCTGGTCACACACTTGAGGAAAGGTGATCAATAGAAGATCAAGAGAAAAATCGTAAAATTGTCATTTCATTCTCATTCTCATAATAGTAACATCCCAATTTGAAAATGTTGCAAAAATAGAGTTGCTAAAGGATAAAAATGGGGCCAAACTATGTAAAAAACATGCGTGCTTGTGGGAAATCTTAGTCCTTTCACATTTGTCTGATACACAAACTTCTGTACATTTAAAAAGGCACTTATTGGCCCACTTGTGTTGGATTACGCTTTAACAAACGCCATCAACAGTACATTATATTTATGGAAATGAACAGTAAGCACTATCGGACAGAAGCATATGGATGGCGCACGACTAACGCTGAAAGGCACAGATTTAACGCCCATTGTTGAGATTAATCCCTTGTTTTATGAAGCTGCATGGGAGTTCATAAAATACTTTGATTTAGCGCGCCCCGGGAAATTGCGTTACGCCGGTGCTCTTTATGAAGGGCGTGTGCAGCCGAGCGGAGGAAGTCGATATACTGTAGGGCCCCGGCGCTGGGGGCCTTCCATCATCCGTCACAATATCGCTATATAAAGCAGGCAGTTCATTTCATTTGACAGAAAAGTGCAAAGCCATCACTTTCTTTCTCCTTGTAAGGGCACGAAACATCATGTGACTACGGCGACGCCGGGATAACTAATGCGAGGTCGATGCGTGACGCTACGATCATGAGCAGAAGTAGGAGGAGCTTTTTATTCCTGAGAGCCACATTGGAATATTGGCATGTTTAGTTAATTATTTATGTTTATTTGATAGAGACAAGTTTATTTATACTGACAACATTTTATACCGATTATCATTGTCCGTCCCTAGTTCGGCTTTTACATTAAAAATGACACGTATTTTCCCGACTATGAGTCGCACCTTTTTTCATAGTTTGGCTCAGGTGCGACTTATGTGATATTATTCTTTATTTTCACACTGGCAACCACATTTCAAATGTTGATTATTTTCACACTGATAACCACAAGAGGGCACTCTAGGCTCTAAGCAACGCAGAAGAAGAATCTGCACTTCCTCTTCCTCTGGAGTTTGTGGAGTTGTTTAGAAGTGACACAGAGGAAGAAGAATTCAATGGAATTCAATGCTTTGGTAAACTTGTTAGCATGTTCTTTATGTTATAGTTATCTGAATAACTGTTCATATGTTACGTTAACATACCAGACACTTACCACAGTTCTGTCTGTGCCTCATGTAGCTGAAGGTGTTAGCGTTAGCATACGTATTCACCATGTTCTCTAATCTGTTATAATTTTAAATTGTCTGTTCTTGGTCTTGAATTTTATCAAAGAAATTTCCCCTAAAAATGTGACTTAAATGCGACTCCAGCGTGATTTATATATATTTTTTCTTCTCTATTATTAATTCTTTGGCTCGTGTGACTTATACTCCGGAGCGACTTATAGTCCAGAAAATTCAGTAACAAAACATTTCGAAGATGGTTACACATCTGACCTTTGAAAGTCTGAGTTCTCTTTTGAAAAGGACCCAGCTCGTTTCTCTTCAGTTCATCCCTTGTGCAGCGAAAGGCGAATGTCTAAAAGTCGTTTTACGCCTCTGCAGTTTCCACTCTGAGCTCCTCTGGTGACTCGCTCGACTGTCCCGAGGAACTCAAAACAACCGCGCTGTGACCTACTCATGTTGTGGATGGGCCCGGCCTAATCTTATACCGTTATTTATTTCATTTGAACCATTTAAGAGATTTATGAATAAAGAAATAAATCAAATGTGTTCCATAATTGATTTTGTTTGTTTATAACCAGTACTGACAAACCCGGGACGTTAAAGTGTTTTTTCTTCCACCCATGAATATTTTTGAAGTATTACTTAGCCGTTTAATAGTTAGTCTTTATATAGTGCTGATCCTGCTGGACCCGGACCCACTATTTGAGAAACAGTGCTCTAAATTGTATTTTTTAGTGTTTTTTTTAACCGTAATCACAGAGATTTATAGTGATAGTGATTAGAAGTACCGCACACTTCCAGATCGAGCATAATGGAGGGACGGTCTGCTGTGATTGGTCAGTGTGAAGCGATGTTTAGGCACGAATTATGGGTGAGAAAAAGTTTAATGTCACAGTTTGATTAGGTTTAGGAACAGTTAAGGTGAGGAAAATGTGTAGAGTTTTACTGTGTACGGCACCGTTCTCTGTTGACGTCAGAGTGGCTGATGTGACTGCGATTGTGACGATGACGATTGTGACGATGTCGGGGTCTAAAGAGACACTCACCCGTCAGCGTTCCTGTCCACCAGCACCGCAGCAGCAGCCGCCAGCTTCCTGCGCTTCTCATCCGAGCGCTGCTTCTTCTCCTGCTCCTTTTAGATTTAAAACGTGCATTACAACAACAGCAAAATACAGGTGTAGGAGAATGAAGATGTGAAATTCCTCAACTGCAAGATAACAGGAAAACCTCTCTGAACAATGGAGGTTTTTCTCTCTTTCCTCACCACAGGAGGGCTGTGGTACTTTTGTGATAACAGACATTCTCCCCTAACAAACATTCCGTACAGGAAGACTGCCGTCGATGAAAATTATGTTTTATGTGATAATGTCATGAATGTTTGTCTGGATCTGCTCCATACACCGCATGTTTTACCTTGTGTTATGCATTTTTCACTGTTTAAGGTTTTATGTTTCGACGCTTTAACTCGAGTGCCCATCAAAGGTGAAAGAAGATGTAAAATGTATCTACCTCAAGAAATAATGTGCACAAAATGCTAAAAGTGTTTAACGTGTAAATGTTAAAACAGGGTTTAATGTTTTTTTTCCAAAATTACGTTATTCCAGTTTTATTTTTCTCGGTCAGGACTACGTTAAACAGGAAGTCGTCGCACTAGCGCCCGCCCCTTCCGCTTTCAGCCGCCCCTGCGCGCTTTGGACAAAAACGAAGCTCCCGCAGGCATACTCGTCTTCTTTCTTTTGTCTTTCTCTTTTGAAGCCGTCTCCACGGATGAGCTTTGACCCTTCCTTTGTCTCAACAAGCGTCCGACACGTGCGTCGACAACGCTAGGCCAGCTACGTTGCCCTCTGAACTCTGAAAACACCTGGAAACACCTGGAATTAAGCTAAGCGCTAACCGGACAGAGACTTTCTTTTTCTACCTTGTTTATTTTCTTTTTGAAGTAATCTACGTCGTTTACGTGGATCAGCGCTACGTTCTCATCTGAGTAAAGGCCACGTGAGGAGCCAACACGCCGCTAACGCGTTCCATCGCTAAGAGAGGAACTCTGGACCGGTTTCAAGCCACGTGCCACGCGGCAGCACGGCCGCCGCCGCCCCGCGGCAGCACGGCCGCCGCCGCCCCGCGGCAGCACGGACGCCGCCGCCCCGCGGCAGCACGGACGCCGCTGCCTTTGTCACGGACTCCCCCTGCTGACACGCACACGAGACGGACCGAGTTCTACAAACCGTAAGCCGATCTCGGTGTGTGGTCTTAATTTGCAGTGTGGCGTGATTTGGGTAGATCTGGTAACTCTTCCTCCTCCCTTAGCTCCTCATTTTCCCTCTTTTTGATATAGATTAGCATAGACACGTTTGATCGTTCAAGGGAAAAACCCTAGTTTAACACGACTACCTGCATGAATCTGCTGTCATCTGATACGAACATCACCTGTGATTTACCTGCATGAATCAGCTGCTCCGGTGCCATTTTGATTGCCTTTTGACAAATAAACTACACGAAAGAGTTACTGACTATTGTTTGTTTGATTAGACTATGTGTAAGTCCCTGAATCGTGAAGTCAGCCCTTCAGATTATTTTAACGAACGCGATTGAGGACCTTATTTTAGCTTTAGATTTTATCCTGGTGCCCCGCGATCAATAAGAATATGTTGCTAAATCCTCCTTAATCATAAACTGAATATCTGTAGCTTGAGACCCTACACAGGCACAAGCAAATAACATGAATCCCCTTTCAAGTAGAGAGCTTTGTAACTTTGTGCAACTACTGTAAGTATAAGACCAGTTGCTCTGGAGGCTAATTAAAGATGCACTGGATAACTTCATGGAGATGTTATTGCTTTGCCTAGAACAGGGCCGTCCACACTTAATACACTGAGGGACAGAGTTAGGTTTTGGATGTCAGGGTTAGTGGAGGGCGGTACATTTAGTGAAGCTTTGACAGAGCCAAGTGTACTTTTAATGAAGAACAATGATTTTACATTTGGGCCAATTCAGCGAGAGACCTGAGGGCCAACAAACACCGGTCGCAGGGCCGCATTTGGCACCCGGGCCATAGTTTGGATGCCCCCAACCTAGAAAGTCCTACAGAATCTCTTAAGAGTTTGCAGTAGAAACGTTTTATAATTAAATGTCAGATTTATGTCACAAAATGATTCTTTTACCAGACTTTTCACCAGTTTCTCAGGACAAAAACAGAATATACCCATTTATGAGAAAAACTTTGAATAATGCAGGTTTAAATGCTTTACTGTGGAACATTGCAGACAAAGCATCTCCATAAAGTGGCAGAACTCCAGAAAAGTTACACACTGCACCTTTAAAAAGAGCTTTAAGAGTTACCCACAAAAGCTACAAACAAAAACAGCATTTCTTTTGCTCTTTTTCCATCAAAACTCTTAAATATTTAGTTTAGACCAAACTAAATGTAAGACAAGGCATATTTAGATACAAATAAACAGTGTAGATACAATGACAGCGTGATTATGTGAGAGTCGAGATTATATTATTATCTGTAATAATACTAATAATAATCCTCTCCTTGAACCGACACCTTAACGTGGTGGAGGGGTTTGAGTGCCCGAATGATCCCGGGAGCTATGTTGTCGGGGGCTTCATGCCCCTGGTAGGGTCTCCCAAGGCAAACAGGTCCTAGGTGACAGGTCAGACAAAGATCGGTTCAGAAGCCTCTTAGGACGACGACACGAACAAGGCCGTTTACGTCGCCCGGATCGGCGTCACCGGGGCCCCATCCTGGAGCCAGGCCTGGGATGGGTGCTCCATGGCGAGCGCCTGGTGGCCGGGTCTTACCCCACGGGGCCCGGCCGGGCACAGCCCGAAAGAGCGACGTGGGGCCGCCCTCCCGTGGGCCCACCACCCGCAGGAGGATCCATAAGGGGCCGGTGCAGAGAGATCTGGGCGGCAGTCGACGGCAGGGGCCTCGGCGACCAGATCTACGGACGCAGAGACTAACTCTGGGGACATGGAATGTCACCTCGCTGGGGGGGAAAGAGCCTGAGCTTGTGCGGGAGGTTGAGCGATACCGACTAGATATAGTCGGCCTCACCTCCACGCCCAGTTTGGGCTCTGGAACCCATCTCCTCGAGAGGGGCTGGACGCTCCACTTCTCTGGTGTTGCCCGCGGGGAGAGGCGGCGGGCTGGTGTGGGCTTGCTGATAGCCCCTCAGCTCAGCCGCCACGTGTTGGAGTTTACCCCGGTGAACGAGAGGGTCGCGTCCCTCCGCCTTCGGGTGGGGGACAGGTCTCTCACTGTTGTGGCGGCCTACGGGCCGAACAGCAGTGCAGAGTACCCGGCCTTCTTGGAGTCCTTGGGAGGGGTACTGGACACTGCAACGACCGGGGACTCCGTTGTTCTACTGGGGGACTTCAACGCCCACGTGGGCAATGACAGTGACACCTGGAGAGGGGTGATCGGGAAGAACGGCTTCCCCGATCTGAACCCGAGCGGTGTTCAGTTATTGGACTTCTGTGCTAGCCACGGATTGTCCATAACGAACACCATGTTCAAGCACAAGGGTGTCCATCAGTGCACATGGCACCAGGACACCCTAGGCCGGAGGTCAATGATCGACTTTGTTGTCGTGTCATCAGACCTCCGGCCGCGTGTCTTGGACACTCGGGTGAAGAGAGGGGCAGAGTTGTCAACCGATCACCACCTGGTGGTGAGTTGGATCCGCTGGCGGAGGAGGAAGCCGGACAGACTTGGCAGACCCAAGCGCATTGTGAGGGTCTGTTGGGAACGTCTAGTGGAGCCCTCTGTCAGTAGGGTATTCAACTCGCACCTCCGGGAGAGCTTCTCCCATGTCCCGGGGGAGGTTGGGGACATTGAGTCCGAGTGGACCATGTTCTCCGCCTCCATTGTTGATGCGGCTGCTTGGAGTTGTGGTCGCAAGGTCTCCGGTGCCTGTCGTGGCGGCAACCCCCGAACCCGGTGGTGGACACCGGAAGTAAGGGATGCCGTCAGACTGAAGATGGAGGCCTATCAGGCCACTCTGGCTTGTAGGTCTCCGGAGGTCATCGACGGGTATCGGCAGGCCAAGCGAGCCGCGGCTCGTGCTGTCGCAGAGGCAAAAACCCGGGCCTGGGAGGAGTTCGGGGAGGCCATGGAGGAGGACTATCGGTCGGCACCAAAGAAATTCTGGCAAACCGTCCGGCGCCTCAGGAGGGGGAAGCAGTGTCTCACCAACACCGTTTACGGTGCGGGTGGAGGCCTGCTGACCTCAACTGGGGATGTCGTCGGACGGTGGAAGGAATACTTTGAGGATCTCCTTAATCCCTCAGTCACGTCTTCCGAAGAGGAAGTAGAGACCGGGGACTCGGAGGCTGGCTCATCCATCACCCAAGCTGAAGTCACTGAGGTTGTTCGCAAACTCCTCGGTGGCAGGGCTCCGGGGGTGGATGAGATCCGCCCTGAGTACCTAAAGTATCTGGATGTTGTAGGACTGTCTTGGTTGACACGTCTCTGCAACATTGCGTGGCGTTCGGGGACCGTGCCTCTGGACTAGCAGACCGGGGTGGTGGTCCCTCTGTTCAAGAAGGGGGACCGGAGGGTGTGTTCCAACTACAGAGGGATCACACTCCTCAGCCTCCCGGGTAAGGTCTATTCCAAGGTACTGGAGAGGAGAATCCGACCGATAGTCGAACCTCGGATTCAGGAGGAGCAGAGTGGTTTTCGTCCCGGTCGTGGAACACTGGACCAGCTCTATACCCTCCATCGGGTGCTCGAGGGCTCATGGGAGTTTGCCCAACCAGTACACATGTGCTTTGTGGATCTGGAGAAGGCTTTCGACCGTGTCCCTCGGGGTGTCCTTTGGGGGGTGCTCCGGGAGTACGGGGTCCGGGGCCCTTTGCTCAGGGCTGTCCGGTCCCTGTATGACCGGAGCAGGAGCTGTGTTTGCATTGCCGGCAGTAAGTCAGACCTGTTCCCAGTGCATGTTGGACTCCGCCAGGGCTGCCCTTTGTCACCGGTTCTGTTCATAATTTTTATGGACAGAATTTCTAGGCGCAGTCAGGGGTCGGAGGGTGTCCGGTTTGGGGACCACAGGATCTCATCTCTGCTGTTTGCAGACGATGTTGTCCTGATGGCTCCATCAAACCCGGACCTGCAACATGCACTGGGACGGTTTGCAGCCGAGTGTGAAGCGGCTGGGATGAGAATCAGCACCTCCAAATCCGAGGCCATGGTTCTCGACCGGAAAAAGGTGGCTTGCCCTCTCCAGGTGGGTGGGGTGTCCTTGCCCCAAGTGGAGGAGTTCAAGTATCTCTGGGTCTTGTTCACGAGTGAGGGAAGGATGGAGCGTGAGATCGACAGGCGGATCGGTGCAGCGGCTGCAGTGATGCAGTCGCTGCATCGGACCGTTGTGGTGAAGAGGGAGCTGAGCCGAAAGGCAAAGCTCTCAATTTACCGGTCGGTCTACGTTCCTACCCTCACCTATGGTCATGAGCTTTGGGTAGTGACCGAAAGAACAAGATCGCGGATACAAGCGGTCGAAATGAGTTTCCTCCGCCGTGTGGCTGGGCGCTCCCTTAGAGATAAGGTGAGGAGCTCGGCCACACGGGGGGAGCTCGGAGTAGAGCCGCTGCTCCTCCACGTCGAGAGGAGCCAGCTGAGGTGGCTCGGGCATCTGTTTCAGATGCCTCCTGGGCGCCTCCCTCGGGAGGTGTTTCAGGCATGTCCCACCGGGAAGAGGCCCCGGGGAAGACCCAGGACACGCTAGAGAGACTATGTCTCTCGGCTGGCCTGGGAACGCCTCGGGATCCCCCCGGAGGAGTTAGAGGAAGTGTCTGGGGAGAGGGAAGTCTGGGAGTCCCTGCTCAGACTGCTGCCCCCGCGACCCGGCCCCGGATAAAGCGGCAGAAGATGGATGGATACTAATAATAAATGATACAAATGCAGAGTGTAAAGTAAGAGAAGCTAAATATAACTAAAACACACCCAAAGGTCACTTAAAGGTCACACCATGTTCTGCTCTTGTGCCTCGTTGTGTTCTTACTTTGGCTTCCCGGCGTTTCTGCAGCTCCTCCTCCTCCGGGTCACGGAAGCGGGCGTCGGCAGCTCCGGTCTCCATGGCGACCGCCTCCGGCCCGGTCTGCTCTGCTCCAGGCTGTCGCTGCTCTTCCGCCGTGTTAGCCGCCCGCTCATCTGAGGAGCACATCCCAACGCCGCACACTTAACGCTTGAGATATTCATACATTTCCTGTAAGATATTCCGCAATGACGGTTTTCAGAGTTTTTTTTTAATTATTATTTATTTATTTAATAATTATTTAATCAATCTTTTTTCTTCGTCAATGAGTCATGTGCTAAAATGCGCCTGCGATTGTCTCGGTTCAGGTTCAGGTTTTGTCAAACAAAACGCGAATGGACCATAAAAATAACCCCCATAAAAAAAGGGGGAAAAAAAGAAAAAAAAAAGGGTAGATTATTTAGTAGATTTAAAGGTAATTTTTAACAGTTATAATGTCTTTCTTGGTTAAATAAAAAGGTCAAACAAACGATTATAGACGAAATGTGAAGCTAGAATATTGAGCTCCAAAACAACAACTGCAGCATTTCCAAAACATGTCCCACTTGTAAAATATAGAGAAGTTATAATAATACAGTACGGAAATAATACTTCACTTATAGTAAGATTACATGCTTCTTATATACTTTGCTGTGCCTTATCCACTCGACCACCAGGCAGCACGAGATGCAGTGTTGGGAAAGTTCACTTTCTACATGAGCTAGTTCAGTTCATAGTTCATTATTCACCATTTTTAACCAAGTTCACAGCTCCAAAAAATTAACTAGTTCAGTTCTTTTCAATATTATGCTATAATGTTTCTAAATTATTTCCACAGCCCATATACAACCACAGGCAGCAATTATTGTATTAGTTTAATGCTGAAACTATGTGTCAGATTTCATCTTCATATCCAATTTTGAATCCTTACCCAGGATTTACATTCACATTGAAGGGACAGACTTCCCCAGAGGCATGGGAACAATCTGCATTTCTGTTTGCACAGAAATGCAGATTGTTTCCATCCTCACCGACCATTTCATAAAACTCACGTAACTGGTCATAGGGTGACTCGTTGCTGCTCTGTTGCGGTCGCTGCTTTTTGTTTTGATGCGCAGCGCGGTGCGGCACACGAAATCTGTCTGCGCTATCGGCCTCTACAACTTCGGAGCTCTCACACTTGTCAGGCATAGGCTCTTTTTGGGCAACATAACGGTGTGTTTTTCGCCTTGAAGTCTCTAGATATCGGACACCTTATTGAACGAAAATGAAAAAGAATGAACGTGCTGTTCGTCAGCAGTAATACAGTTACGTTCAGTTCATGAACTTTCATTCAATGAACGCATTCAGGCACAACACTGACGAGATGACAGGGTTAACAAGGTGCTTTTCATATTCACTCCTCCACATTAAAGGGCCTATGAAGGGTTTTTACCATCTTCTAATTTTGACTATTTGGTGTTTTTATACCTGTTGTACATTTAAATGATGGTTTTATACCAATCGAATAGGTATTTGTGGAGAAAAGTCAATAAATCTGTAGACAAAGGACAGGAAGTGACACTCATTCCAGTACAATTTTATGCAGAATTTACAAAAGAAACAACTTTTTGACTGTCTAAACTTCAATGCAACAAAACAAAATAAACCAAACAAAATAAAGCTGCTCTCATATATTTGTTTGTGTCAAAAAAATAAAAAAATAAACAAGCCCAGTGAAATTATAAATCTAAAAAAAAGCTATTCTGAGATACCTAAATTAAAAAAAAAAAGAAAAATAAGCAAAATTCAAAATATATCTACCGTATTTTCCGCACTATAAAGCGCACCTAAAAGTCTTTAAAGTCCTCAAAAGCCATCCGTGCGTTTAATAGTCCGGTGCGCTTAATATATGGTTTATTTCTGGTTGTGCTTACTGACCGTGAAGGTATTTTGTGTGGTACACGGTGTATAAAGAAAATTTGGGACACGAGACGCGACTAGATTTACAGTACTCCGTACCCGGAAGTCCCAACAACATGTGTGCAAAGCATTCTGGGAACAGTAGTACCTGCACGCGGCACACGCGACACTTTGTCAAAACGTAAACAACACTTTCAGTCAGGCACAATGCAGACACCTACTGGTAAATAAAGGACCCCAAGAAACTTGGCAGGAGCCATCTTGGGCCAATAGACCATTGGAACTCGCGCTTACGGGCTAAATTATCAGTCAACTGTGGGATCAAAAGGCCGGAATCATCACTGAACTGCCGCGTGGATCCGAGATGCGGGATCACATGACCAAAGAGATTTTAGCACGGAGCACTATCGGCGCTTTGGCTGCTTTTACCATTATGCGCCCCAGCAGACATTAAACCGGGACACGGGACGTAAACAATCGGGGCTGTCCCAGGTAAAACGGGACGTCTGGTCATAGCTATGCGGGATGTACTTCGGCGCATTTGAAGGATTTGATGAGGAATGAACAGAAAAAGTGAGTGTATTGTGTTGTATTTTACGTGTCGCAACTGAGAGAGGCTGGGAGTTGTTGTGAATACGCTAACGTGTCTTTTAGCGGTAGCAGAGTGTGTTCTGTATTTGTATTTTACGTGTTTACAAGTGATCTTGACTGAGAATTGATTTGGATATGCTAACGTGTCTGTTAGCGATAGCAGAGTGTGTTTTGATGTTGAACAATGTTGATCTGAATGAGTTAAACACGTTTCATAAAGCTCAACTGACTCTGACTTGTCTGTTTTGTTTATCTTTTGCGCTTTAGAGTCCCTGCTCAGACCCGCCACCCGGCCCCGGATAAAGCGGAAGAAGATGGATGGATTAATCTGCACACTGGGTGGCGCTGTTGAGTTGTAAGAGGGGCTTGTGACAGGTGTAGACCCCAGAAGGGCAAATCAGGCTGAGAAATAGATTTTCAAAGTTAGGGGCCTGGGGGGCCCCTAACGGGCCCCCAAGCAATTTCAGGGGCCCACAAGCTCGCGCGGCGTCATAAGAACAAGATAAATGTGTCGTTTTAAACCTGTTATTAGCATATAAAACAATTTAAAGTACTTTTATCTGTTATTTGATATGAAGAGCACAAATACTGAATAATATAAACCAGAGATCATGACCTTTAAAACTGTTTAATTCAATATAATAATATGTGCCCCGCCGCCGCAATTGTCGGACCATGTCGGCCTCGGTGAAACTGAGAAAAACAGCATTTTACTTTTTTCCCCCCAAATTTGTGATTTTCATTTTTTTGCAGAATGTGCTAGTTGAAGTTATGAATAAGCCCCTGTGTGCTTCAGATAACACTATTGGTTGTCTTAAACGTATACATTAAGCTGTTAAAAATGTGGAGTTTTCGGGTCTTTTTCCTGCTCTCCTGGGGGGCGTCACCTTTTTCCAGCCAACGTGTTTACATTTTCCACCAATCAGCTGTGATCCGCATGGCTACAGCTGCGTGCTCCGTGTTTTCCTCTCATTACTCCAGACTCTGCAGAGCACAGTCTTCAGAGCTTACATTTCCTGGACTACATTGCAACGGAACTGTTTACTCAGGTACACTTTTACTTTACTACTAAATTATTGCTTTAACGCTGTGTTTTAAGGCGGTCTCGTGATCACTTTAGAATCTTACTTGTCTGCTCCGGTGGAGCTAATGCTAAGCTAACATGCTGCTTCAGTGCACTATGCAATACGGGCTTAATGTGACTACTTGCTGTTATCACCATGTTATCGGGTTATTTTTCGGCGTGGGTTGGCCCGTGGGTTGTGTGGGTCGTGCTTTGTGTCTGTTTTATGGTGCTAAACCGGCTGTTAGCCCCACAGCCCGGAGCTAAACGCAGCTATTCGGAGCTAAGTTGTAAGCTAAACTTTGCTATGTTATCGGGTTATTTTTCGGCGTGGGTTGGCCCGTGGGTTGTGTGGGTCGTGCTTTGCGTGTGTTTTATGGTGGACTAAACCGGCTGTTAGCCCCAGAGCCTGGAGCTAAACGCAGCTATTCGGAGCTAAGTTGTAAGCTAAACTTTGCTATGTTATTGGTTATTTTTCGGCGTGGGAAGAGAAAAAAACTACAACTCCCGATACCACTTCTGGTCACGTGGCTTACGTACGTTGTACGTCACGCACGCACTGCGTCACTCGAATCAATCACGCGCTTGCCTGGCCATTATCAGCTTCCTGTGTGTCTCTCTGTGCACGGTGTTGGGAGAGACAACAGGACGGCTGAACCAGGTAAGCTTTGCGACTAAAACACCCGCTTTTAATCACTTTAATGTGGGCCGGTTTTAAACTCGAGTGTATGTTTATGTTTTGGTGTGCTGTTCTGCAAGTGTTTTGCTTTTACGAGCCGTGTTATCTCAAGTGAGCTAGCTAGCATCGCTAGCCGAGGGCAGATGTCCCAATATCTCCGCGTTTTGCATCTTAAATACACCGTTAACGTCACAATGTGAACTGTTATCTGTGAAGCGTGTTATTCCCATATTACTGTTAACCCTAATCCTTTTTCCCCTTTTCAGAATTGGCAAAGACACCCTGACTGACATGACCTGTCTCTACGTGAAGTCTGCTAAGGAGCGTGGTAAGTGTAAAACATTATTTTGGTGATTTTCATGTTTTAATGATTAGAGTATAATTAACCATAAGCAACATCTGTTTTTCAGGTGAGCCTGCAGTTTGTAAATCAAGCTTCAGATCACTGTGGAAACAGCTTCTCCAACACACCAGAAGCTGCAGGCCACGCACAGATCTCTACAACAGAATCTAATGTGCTGTCTTTCGGACCCTCACCGCCAGCAAGCAAAAACATCAGGATACATTACAGCTTTGCACAGCAGGTACTAATAATAGTGCAAATGCAGAATAGCAATTATAGAGACATATACGTCTTAATCAAATGTCATATGTATTAATCTAATCTCCTTTCTCTCTCTCTCTCTGTCTACTACAGATACACTTTCCGTCCAACCCTCTGCAGACAGGGCCAAGCTTCACCACACAATGGACATCCACTTCCTCATTGCTGGCCACACCAAATTCTCCCCTGATTGCGGCTTTGGACTTATCAAGCGAGCATACATGAAGACCAGGGTTGACATTTTGGAAGACATCGCTGAGGTTAGTTTTTATTATTTGACTACTGTAATGTGTAAACATTAGCCTGGCAAAACTTCAGTGCTGCTCTCTGCTTAAGATATGTTTCTTCTGTTCTCATTTTTTTACATTGTCGCCCTTGTCATCAGGTAGTGGAAAACAGCTCTCCTGAGTCTCACCTCAATATCCCACAGCTTGTTGGAACGGCAGATGGCAAAGTGTTTGTCAAGAACTTCGACTGGCAGAAGCATCTGAGTCCCTTCTTCAGACGGCTTTCAAAGATCAAGAGTTATCAGCACTTCAGGTATTTATATTGAAACTCTCACATTGTGTTAAAAAAAAAAAAAAGTTAATGAGTGTTTTATGTGAAATAGTTAGCCATTTCTTAAATGTCCTGTTATTTGTTTACAGCTTTGATGCCAAGAGCCGAGAGTCACAGCACAGAAGAGTGCACAGACGAAGAAGAGGATGAGGATGTGATCTCTGCTGTAATTAGACTCTGGTGGTGTACATATCATATCTATTATCTCATATATTCAAAGCCATGGACCCGTTGCAGTTCGTATACCTGGCCCTGGCATCTGTTTATAAGTTCTTCTATTAAGAGTGTTTTTTAAACTTCCTATAAGTTACCTGTCCTTTCCCCCTGTATCTACTGCGTTGTAACATTAAAGGCTATCTTATCTTATCTTTTGTTGTTTGTGTTGAATCATTCAGTGCACCATTGTTGGTGCACTGAATCACCTGTGAATTATGTTTATCGACAAATGCAATGAACCCTATTCTGATTCTGATTCTTTGATTCTATTCAGGGCCTTTTGTAATCCAAGTATTTCCATTTTAATATAGTAACTTCTAATTCTGATTCAAGTCCAGTTACCATCAATAACAACACTCCTCTTGAGTCTTGAGTGACAGCTGTAGGGGGAGGTGGTGACAGGGGGGAGGGCTTATCTCAATGAGATGCAAATGAGCCCCCCTGTGACTCTGGGCTCACTCCGGTGAGAAACTTTGAGCCCCGTTTTCTCAGTGAATGGGTTTGAGAGTTGTATACATTCAAATGACCACAACTTACTCAAATATTATCAGATCTACATGAGTGAGACATCATTGGAAAGCTTTGAATTCACACTTTCAGAATCTGTGAATAACTCAAAATGTCTCTGGGTAGACATGTAACTGGTTTAGCCACGGTCAGTCACATATTTCTTAGATACAAAATAAATACTGTTTACAGCATTTGACACAAGGAGATCTTGTGGAATATATAAAATCACGTCCTACAAAATAAACTACTCATATATACATTGCCCCAAAAATTAGGCCGGGCATTTCCGAGGACACGTGAACGCAACACAAACGCAGCGGCCAATCAGATGTCCGCTTTCATCGATATTACGTCACGGAGACCGCTCGGTCAATGAGAAGCGAGAAGACGTGCCAAGTGGGCATGTCTGTCAAAACGAAACTTAAGCGATAAAAATGCCCCGAATATGGCCAAATTACTAGTTAAATCTTGTTTTTTTTTTTGAGGAGGGGCACGGCGGGCCCCCTCCCATTTCAAACCGCGGGCCTGCCGGGGATTCAACTGCTTGCGGGCCCCGGGCCCCAGTCCATTTCGCAGCCTGCAAATGTTTTTTGACACTATAAATGACAACCCAATACTGCGCGAGTGAAGTGTTGTTGGATTATATTGCCTCGTCGTACATTGCATGTCCAAATTGTGGAAAGACGAATCCCGTGGTTTAACGACATGTTTTAACGACATGTTTTGACACATCTCTGTTGCGTTGACATAATGTCGTCTGAATATCGTTGTCGGGATCTCGTTTATATAAAGCACGACCAAAACATCTCCTTAAATAACCCGGATTGAGTGTGTTTTCCTCACCGTTGCCAGGGGTTTCGCCGGCGGCCTCCAGCGTCCCGTTCAGCAGAGCGTTGACTCGGCAGAGGGGGAAGTCGTGCAGCGTGCGGTGGAAGTGCGCGGGGAAGCCAAAACTGTCGACGCCCGCGCGGACCGGACCGCCTCCCGGGTACATCTGGACCACTGAGCCGAAGCCTGGATCACATTAAAGCAACGGTCACTGAAAGGTCACTGGAAAGGCTTCGGAAACACTTTAAATATAATTTTTTTAACCCTTTTTTCCCCGTCTGGATTGTTCCACAGCGTTATTTTAGTGATCAAACGATTATTTCTTGTGTACATTGAGACATTTTTAACTAAATAAAGGTTGCAATATGTTGACTGTATTGATAAAAAACAACACAGAAATGATGTATTATTCTTGATGTAATAATGAAACATCTTGATATCTTGATTGGTGATAAAAATGTGTTTGTCCAGATTATGACTATCAAAATACAACTATTTGATTATTTTCTATAGTCGACTAGTCACGATTAGCCCATTTGTCGCAGCTCTAGCATTAAGCTTGCCGAGTTACGGGTGAGATCAGTGGAGAGGCGACCACCCTCAAAGTCAGAATGCACGTCTTTCCAAGTCATTTTGAGCAAAAACATCTATTATCCGAACAAATATTAGATACACGTTTAATAAGATAAGATATTCCTTTATTGTTCATTGATGCAATGCAGGTAGATACAGAGGTAGATACAGAAGAAAAGAACAGATCACTTATAGGAAGTTTGAAAAACACTCTGTAGAAGATCTCCTATAAACAAAAACTTCCATAGACAAAACCTCCCATTACCCAACAAGGGATGGAGGGAAAATAATAAAGATAAAATAAATACATACATACATAAATACCATTGCATGTGATCACGACAGTAATTGCACATGAATATGTGTCACGACGGCACATGGATTGCACATGTAATTTCACAGTAATTGCACATGAATCACGACAGTAATCGCACATATGACGGAATTGCACATGGTTAGGTCAGTATTGCGAGTGTTCAGGACTAACAATGCTTGTTATAAAGTCTGACAGCAGCAGGAAGGAAAGACCTGCGAAACCTTTCCTTCACACAGCGAGGGTGGATCAGTCTGTCACTGAAGCTGCTCTCCAGAGTGGACAAAGTGTCCTGCAGAGGGTGGCACTCATGGTCAAGCATAGATGTGAATCTAGCCAGGACCCTTCTGTCACCCACCTCCTGCACCGAGACCAGAGCACAGCCCAGGACGGAGCTGGACTTCTTGATGACTTTGTCCAGCCTCCTCCTCTCCCTTTCTGTGATGCTGCTGCTCCAGCAGACCACACCGTACAGGAGGGCTGATGCCACCACAGAGTCATAGAAGGTCTTCAGGAATGGCCCTGTCACTCCAAAAGACCTGAGTCTCCTCAGGAGGTAGTGCCGACTCTGGCTCTTCCTGTACAGTGCGTCTGTGTTATGAGTCCAGTCCAGTTTGTAGTTCAGATGAACACCCAGGTACTTGTATGAGTCCACTCTCTCAATGTCCGTGATGAGTCCAATGATGGCAGAGTCATCAGAGAACTTCAGCATGACACAGCTGTCCGTGTTGTGTCTGAAGTCTGCAGTGTAAAGGGTGAAGAGAAAGGGCGCGAGGACAGTGCCCTGGAGCGCCCCCACACTGCAGGTCCGAGTGTCAGACACACAGTCCCGTGCTCTCACAAACTGGGGTCGGTCCGTGAGGTAGTCCAGGATCCACTCTGCCAGGTCATACTCCACACCAGCCGTCTCCAGCTTGTTCCTCAGGAGCAACGGCTGGATGGTGTTAAAGGCGCTGGAGCGATCGAAGAACAGGATCCTCACAGAGCTGCCAGGCTTTTCCAAGTGAGAGAGAGAGCGGTGCAGCAGGGAGATGACGGCGTCCTCCACTCCGATGCCAGGCCGATATGCAAACTGCAGCGGGTCCATGGCTGAGCTCACGGTGGAGCGGAGGTGGTCCAGCACCAGCCGCTCCAGTGTCTTCATCAGGTGGGTCGTGAGAGCCACTGGCCTGAAGCTGTTGAGGTCTTTGGGGCGCGGTGTCTTAGGCACAGGTACCAGACAGGAGGTCTTCCAGACCTGTGGTACCACCCTCAACTTCAGGCTCATGTTGAAGACATGCTCCATAACTCCACACAGTTCATCTGCGCAGGACTTAGGGAGCCTGGGGCTGATGCCGTCAGGTCCTGCTGCCTTCCTCACTTTAATCCTCTTCAGCTCACTCCTCACCTGTGCTGCTGTGACAGTCAGTGGTTGGCAGGGGGACTGTGTGCTGGGGGGGATGGGTGAGTTCAGGTGGAGTGGGGAGCTTATGGTCCTGGGCAGAGAAGCAAAGAGGAACAGATGCAGGGCATTGTCCAGCTGTGGAAGAGGGAGCATGCAGCTGTGCAGGGGGAGGGGCGGGTGACCGATCAAATCCCAAGAAGTGAGCATTTAAATCATTCACCCACTGTAGATCCCCCTCTGTCTGGGCAGGGGGGATTTTGAAGCCAGACATGATTTTCAGGCTTCTCCACACTCCCTGAATGTTCTTCTGCTGCAGCCGCTCCTCCATCCTCCTCTTGTAGCCGGCTTCAGCCTGCCTGATCTTTCTCCTCAGCTCCTCCTTGTTCCCTGACTTGAAGGCTCTCTTCTTCTCCTTCAGCAGAGCCTTCAGTTCACGGTTAATCCATGGCTTGTTGTTTGGAAAACACTGCACCGTCCGGGAGGGAACAATGTTCTCAAAACAGAAGTTGATGTAGTCCCTGATGCACTCTGTGATGGTGTTGATGTCCTCCCCATGGCCGTAAAGCTCAGTTCAGACAGTGGTGCTGAAGCAGTCCTTCAGAGCCTCCTCGCTCTCAGCAGACCACATCCTCACCTCACGGAACACCACAGGCTGCCTGCGCACGATGGGTTCATACACAGGCCTCAGATGTACAAGGTTGTGGTCCCAGCTGCCCAGGGAAGGGAGGGGGGAAGAAGAAGCCTCTTTGTTGTTGGCAAAAAACAAGTCCAATGTTCTATTGTTTCTGGTGGGGCAGGACTGGGTGTATGTTGGTAGAACAGAAGAGGGAGAAGTGTGGTTAAAGTCACCCGAGACGAGGAAGAGAGCCTGTGGGTGCTGTGTTTGCAGTCTACAAGTGCAGGAGAGCAGTGCTTCACAAGCATATTCAGCATTGGCAGACGGGGCCACATAGACTGCGATCAAAATCACATGTGAGAACTCCCGGGGCAGATAATATGGCCTCATGCCAATAGCCAATAGTTCAATATCCTTGTTACATAGCTGCTCCCTCACTGTGTAGTGTTCGGGTTTGCACCAGCTCGTGTTCACATACACAGCCAGACCTCCACCTCTCCTCTTCCCGCATTCTCTCGTTCTGTCCGCCCACAGCAGATGAAAATTGTCCAAACCTACAATAGAGTCTGGCATTTCTGCTGTTAACCAGGTCTCTGTGAAAGACGCTGCTGTCCCTATAAATCCTCTGGGACCGCATGAGGCTCGCTATTTCCGTCATTTTATTTTGAAGGGACCTCACGTTACCCATGACTACGGCGGGAACCGGCTTTCTATTTCCTCCTCTCTTCTCTCGGAGTTTACGTCCAGCCCTTCTGCTTCTTTGCGTTTTCCTTAGGATGTCCGACGGTTCTCCGCAGTTTCATGAGTTTTTCCTTTGTGTAAACACGCACCGGCGCCGGCCGGGGGGGCTCGGAGCCGAGACACATCACGACGACACGACGAAAACACTCACTCTAGCCGAACAAAGTCAAAACAAGTTAACGCCAAACTGTGGGACAAAAGATTATCAAGTGGAACTCAAAAGAAAAAACATTATTTTTTTCATCCATGGATGAAACAAAGTAACAAAACTCGAGGTATTTTGACAGAAAAGCTAAGAGCAACTTTCCTGACAAACAATGCCATTAGCTTTACGATTTATGTTTGAGTCGTTTCATTACGTTCAGAGTGCACATTCTAAACAAGTCCATGCATTTCAGAACATGTTTGTAGAGTTCTAAACTACAGCGTGAACAGGATCTAAACCAGGCATGTCCAAACTACGGCCTGGGGGCCAAATGCGCCCCTCAGACCAAATCTTTTTGGCCGTTTGGCTCACTGCCAAGTTGGGCCAAACAACTAAATTTAGTACTTTTAACAGTAAAATTTGAAAAAAAAAAAAAAAAAAAAAAAAAATCAAGCATTTTGATGCTATACCAAGCTAATATTAATATTCCAAGTCTTATTAAAAGGTGGAGGCATCGAAATAATAAATGAAAACAGTTTGGACACCACCCCTTTGGACACTTTGATTTGACTGTAGTACATATCCTGATCCTACCAAGTACTGTATGCGCGTTTGAGTTTGAGTCGACGCTAAATCTGTGGCCAAAGCTCAAGTAATCCAGTTAACAGACACACACGTACCTCCCATCCTCTCCATAACAGCTCCCAGAACTAAACCAGCGCAGGTTTCGAACACCACCACTTTGCTGCCGGCGTGGACGTTGGCCAGCGTCAGCATCTGGGCCAGCGTGTCGTACCGAAGGTGGCTGCAAAGCAAACGCCAAGCACACGTTCAACACACACGCTCACTTTGGCTACAATTACACAATATGTGATGGCGACGGACCAGATTTTCCCCGGTTCTCTGCCGTGGTACATCATGGCCAGGATGCGGCAGGAGGGTCTCAAAAGGGTCACGCTGTTTTCATACCTGGAGACGAGAAACGGTGGCACTTAGACAAATGTCGAGGTCAAACGATGACACGAGATGCTTTTGTGAGGCGTTTGAAGCTAGAACTGTCGTCAACAATCTCAAAATGTATTTATGCTGGACAAAGCATCAATACATTAATGCTGAAGGTGTTACGTTAGCATAGGTACACCTATTCATCATGTTCTCTAATCTGTTATTATTTTAAACTGCATTTTAAGATGAAATGTTCTTGGATTTTAACAAATACATTTTCCCAACAACTTGCGACTTATGTATGTTTTTTTCTTCTCCATTATGCATAGTTTGGCTGGTGCGATTTATACTCCGGAAAATACGGTCATGTTTTTTGTTTAGTGTTTTAGATGTTAAAAATAAAATGGAAATAAATTGGAACAGTACAATAAAAGAAGAAAATACAGATGATTCGTTAAGAAGGTAATTGGCCAGGATTTTATGGTCACGTCCTTCCAGCCACATTATCCTAGTCATTTAAAGTTCAGACCAGTAACCCTGAAGCGATAACTACTAACAGTACAAATAATAACAGAAAATCAACATCACGTTTCTTATCAGACTTACTTCTTCTTTTTCTTCTTGATGTACTTGTCCTGAGCGTACTCTGTCTTGTCTCTGAACGTGGAGCTGTTGTCTATGAGCTGCTGGATGATCTCCTAGAAGCGATCCACGGCAAAATAATGCATTTTGTTTTAACTACCGGTATTCAAACAAACCATTCAATCACTGCTTAATAAATATAGACACTGACCTGGCCCTTTAGACCTTTCTCCTTGAGCATCTCTATATCGTCCCTGGTCAGCTTTTGTGACTTTCCATCATCTACAATATTTCTGTTATCGACGCCCGCGGCTTCCTTTGGGTCTGCGTACAATCCAGGGGAATAACGTTAAAAAGACAACATCAGACTACAAATGGACAACTAAAGACGGTTAATGTAATGTACGGGACGGTAACAAATGCTCTGGAGTGACAGACCGGTCGAGCTCCCAGTGTCGAGCTTCTTCGGCTGCAGATGTCCACCGTGGATCTCGAAAGAGGTGTTGTACAAATGTCCCACTGCCTTCTCAAGGAAGAACCACTGCTTTTCAAATATCACCTTCCTGTAAGTGCAGAGAAGAGTATTATTTAATTTATTTATTATTGTTTAATTTATGTATCATTTAATTTATGTATAATTACTTAATGTATTATTACTTTATGTATTATTTCATTTGTGTATTATTATTTCAATTATTATTATCATTACATTTATTATTATTTAATTTATGTATCATTTCATTCATGTATTATTATTTCAATTATTATTACATTTATGCATTATTTCATTTATGTATTATTTTATTTATTACTTAATTTATTATTATTTGATTATTACTTTATTCATGTATTATTTTATTTTTTAATTATATTATATTGTATTTTATGTAAATTGTATTTAGTATTATATTATTTATTACTTTATTTATGAATTATTTTATTATTATTATTATTTCATTTATGTCATTTGGTACTTATTTTATGTATGATTACATTATTTATTATGATTTTATTTATTATTAATTTGCATTATTTTTTATTATTTTATTTATGTATTATTTTATTCATGTATTATTATCTTATGCATTACTTTATTATTACTTCATTTATTATAATTACCATATTGTATTTATTATAATTCTTGTTATTTTGACCATTTATTAATTATATCACATATCAAATCAATCAACTGTATGTAGCACCATTTGTAAAAACCACAATCCAGAGTGCAATAAAAACTCACTAAAAACAACAATACAAACGCATAAATATGTATAAATCCAGACAATTTTGAGTCATTTGGTGAAGGAATTGGGATTAACTATTACTAATTCTAAATATACGAAAAAGGACAAATTAAGTGGATATTTTGCTGACATTTGTGACTTTTACACATCTACTAGTCTGGGGCATTTGACAGTCACTATGTCAAACACAAACCATGCAAGAAATATACCAAATTAATCTATAAAAACATGCAAAGATAAACAAGTTAAAACTAAGCAACACCCACCACACAACAGCAGCTAAATGCATATTAAACACACTCAGATCAGACTTTAAATGCATGTTTTCTGAAGGTTTTACACTTACTTTTTAGTCACTATTTGCGCAGCCTTGAATATATCTCCTCTCTTTAGCACAACGTAGTCTCCTTCTTTCAGTCTGTCATCGTCGCCGTTTGTTGCCATGGCGAAGCCGATGTGCGGGGTTAAATCTGAAGCGCGGGTTTTACCGTGAACGTGAATGAAAGTGTATCCAACAAGGCACGACGAAAGAAGAAGGCACTGTTCAAGCCCGAAGCGTGAGCAAAACACAAGCCGCGGCTACTTCCGCTACTTCCACGTGTTAGCCCGTCACTTCCGTAGCAACAGAGGAAAGTTAATCGAGCACAGATAAACGCAGGGCA
The DNA here is from genome assembly GCF_026437365.1 of Eucyclogobius newberryi. Lineage (NCBI taxonomy): Eukaryota > Metazoa > Chordata > Actinopteri > Gobiiformes > Gobiidae > Eucyclogobius > Eucyclogobius newberryi. Next base: position 20,244,824 of record NW_027315723.1, on the reverse strand, counting down.
GGCCAGACGAGTAGATTCGACACTTTATAATAATTGCCAAACAAATCATAAAATAAAAATAATAATAAAAAAGAACATTTGTCTATTTGTCTGAATGTATTATGGCTAAAGACTTTATAACAATTAATAATATTAGGGCCAAAAAGAGCGCAATAAAAAAATAAATCATCATATTGATCAATCATGACGCTTGACTAAATGATTGATTCTTATTTTGTATAATTAAAACCAATTCCCACATTTAAGGGGAGATACTGCAGGTGATCTTGAATTTGATCTATTAGAAATATATTATGAAAAATAGTTGAAGCCAGGTTTATATTTCTTACTTCATTTTGCTGACATATTAGATAAACAAACAAAAAAACTGAGGGGATTAAAAATAAAATAAAAAAAAAATATCGCATTTTGTAAAAAAAAATATTTTAAATATCAACAAATCCTTCTGAATGGAATGATGAATCAAAATCTACTTCAAGATTGTTAAGTATTGACGATCAGAAATGACACAAAAGTCGACTAAATAAATTTTAGGTCAAAAGACACGCCCTGTCGTGAAAACTGTCAAAAGTTCAAAACTTTATCTTACCCAAACTGCACTTACAAGATAAAACAGAAAAGAACTAGAAAACAGTGTGTTTATGTAAAAAGGAATATTAAACCCATTGATTGACACATTCTTCAGTTAACCAAGCTTTCTCATTTTTGCTTTTGTCCCTTATAAATCCTCATCTAAATAAAATAATTAATCAACTAGTACAACATTTGATCGACTAAGACAAGGCCAGCGCTACGTGATCTTGATTAAAATGTTATAAATTGCCCTACATAAAAAGTATGTTTTCAGTAAACTTAAGCTACGTACACACCGCAGATGCCTAATCGCGCCCGACGCAGAATTTGAGCGCGCGTATATTTGAAAGGTTTACGCACCGGACGCGCACTCTCGACGCCCCGGGCACACACACAGGCGTGCGTACGGCGCGCTCGAGCTCTCTGCGCACATGCACAGTAGAGGTGTTGTCGCATGAGCAGTGGAGTTGTTGTCGGTGTGGCCTTTCATTGTGTAAAATTGCAGATATCGAGAGTGTTGTTTTCACGTTTTTGGTTTGTTTCTGTCTCTGTTTTCCACCGTGAATACATCGTACAGCTCCTTTCTCCCACAAACAGCCACAATCAGTCGTTCGTCTGCCATTGTTGACGAGCAAGGAAAAAGTGGCGCTTCTTGGGGAATTCCACGGGGAATACCGGAAATGCGAGGGGCAATCATGGATCTATTATAAAATCTGGATAGGGTATGGTTAGCCGCAGCATGTCGCAGACTGCCCCAGTGGCCACTCCATTGGTACTGCATTGTGCGTTTCCCTAGAGCGCAATGTAACTAAAAACTGCTCATGTTCGGCTGACAGGGCACATAGAGCTTTCAAAAAAGTCGGATATGGTGGCAATTCTTACTAATTTATGGGTCATTGACTTTTTCCAATTTTAAGATTCTTCAGGTGTCTTTAAAACGCATTTAAAGCTGTTAGCTTCGGCTACGCTCTAGCGCGCCGCTCTAGCCCAGCTCGTGACCGTCTAGACCAATCAGAGCGCGTGTAGGTGAAGTGAACGGGCCGAGATGCCGTGGATGAGCCCAAATGCCTCGAATGAGCTACAGGCATAAAACTATGATCCATGAGTTTAATAACTGAACAAATCATCAAACTAATGACAACAAGGACCTGAGGGCCGCGGATCTATTACTCAGAAGCGATGTCTTGAAATTGTTATGCCTGAAAAAACTAAATCACGTAATAAATGCTATGGAAATGGAATGTTTTGCCAGGTATAAACTAATCGATGTTACGTTTCGTGTCCATCAGTGTTGTTATCTGTATTACACAGACAAGAAACCTAAATACGGACTTAATCATGACTTTAGCATGTTTTGCATGTAGATAAGCATGTCATCTGAATACATTTGACATGTTGTAGAATGATATGATTAAAAATCCTTAATTTAAGAAATCAATTTTAGATCATACATTCCATGTACTTAGGACCAGAATTATTTCCATTGACAGTGAAAATGTTTACTAACTAGACATTTTTTATGGTTTTATATTTTATTTGCGATAAACCACAAAACACTGAATAATAACTCTAAACTATTGAGCCATGGCAATAAATCTTTCAGTTTTCTTAAAACCACTTGTTTAATATTTTGCTTTATCTCACACTGCTCTGCGCTGCTCTAGTAACTCTCTCTGATTAATCACATGGTACGCTAACCGGACGCAGACCTACGTCACTTCTGGGCTGCAGTGTCCAAAGAGTCTAAAGGCTAACTGGCGACATGCGCTACTGAGCAGCTCTCATTGACTTGAATGGGCGGCCATCTTGGCTGCTGGGGGCAATAGGTACGTACGTCACTGGAGCGTCAGCTCTGATTGGCTGCTGCGGCGGATCTGCTGCAGAGACCTCAACATATCTGAGCACGTCGCGCGAGCTGCTTTAGGTACGTACACACCGCAGACGCCTAAACGTGCCCGACGCAGAATTTGAGCGTGTGTACATTTGAAAGGTTTACGCTCCGGACGCGCGCTCTCGACGCCCCGGCCACTGTACACAGACGCGCGTACGGCGCGCTCGAGCTGTCTGCGCACATGCGCAGTAGAGGTGTTGTCGCATGAGCAGTGGAGTTGTTGTCGATGTGGCCTTTTATTGTGTAAAATGGCGGATATCGAGAGCGTTGTTTTCACGTTTTTGGTTTTCAAAACTCTCACACGGAGGCGCCGGGCTTATTTCTGTCTCTGTTTTCCACCGTGAATACATCGTACAGCTCTTTTCTCCCACAAACAGCCACAATCAGTCTTTCGTCTGCCATTGTTGACGAGCAAGGAAAAAGTGGCGCTTCTTGGGGAATTCCACGGGGAATACCGGAAATGCGAGGGGAAATACGTACGTACGTACGTCACTGGAGCGTCAGCTCTGATTGGCTGCTGCAGCGGCTGCTACGCTTCAGCGGCAGAGACCTCAACATGTTTGAACGCGTCGCGTAAGCCGCATCGGCCGGCTCATACGCACGCTCAAAGCGTCGAGAGCGTAAGAAAACGCACCAATCGCGCCGCAAAAACGAAAAAATCGCGCAAAGGATAACGCACTACGTGCTCGACGCGCGTTTACTATAGACTTTGAATGTAAACTGGACGCTGCCGCGGTGTGGAAGCCCCTTTAACATTGTCATTTCTCTAAAGAGTGAATAGAATATAGAGGATATTTGGAACATTCACTCCTCCTTTGATATTTACGTAGTTTTCCTCCTAATGAGACGAAGGTCACAGCTTTTATACATCTGTCCCATTAGAAGAAACTATCTTTGACCCGTATGATAATAATAACAATAAATGCATAATTGCTCAATAAAATGACACACAAACATAAAGACAATTTCATTACATTATAACAGATAATGAGACAAAAAGACAAAGAAAGAAAGAAACCAACACAAAATTAAAAACACGAGTTATAAAAACACTTTAATGCACAGAATATTTTCCTTGTTTTGTATGAAAAATGAAGTCTTCGCAATAAGTCAACATGAAGAGAACATATTTACATGAATTCTGTGAGTAAAAATGACACTGGTATAAAAAACAAATAAAAGCAACAATTAGTGTTCATGGTCGCAGGAATGGAGAGCTTTACAGTACAAATACACACTAATAGTATTTTTTCTTTACTACACAGAACAGCTTCAGTGTGAAATGGAGATGAGAGAAGGGAGGACATGCAGCAAACTGTCAGAGGCGGCTGCGCGTGAAGCCTGCATGTGACCACCGGGGCAGGATTCGATCGACTTATTCATGTTTGAGCAATGCTGTTTGTCTGAGGCTCGAGTGCTCTGAAAAAATCCTGTTTTCACCTACCCCCTGTCCCCGCCCACTTCCATGTACAGTATTTAGACTTGATTACATGTAAGGTTCTATAATGTGAATGTGACGCTGAAGAAGAAAAAGGAGAAAAATAAGAAAAAAGAAAAAAAGAAGAAAGAGAAGAAAAAGGAGAAAAAAGAAAAAGAAGAAGAAAAATAAACATGTAAATGAAAACTCACAGTTTGTTACAGTGAAATGTCTTAATGATTTAATAATTATCACTATAAAAGCGCATAAAAAGGCTGGGCTTAACACTATGAAGAGGTGGGGCTTAACACTATGAAGAGGTGGGGCTTAACACTATGAAGAGGTGGGGCTTAACACTATGAAGAGGTGGGGCTTATCACTATGAAGAGGCGGGGCTTAACACTATGAAGAGGTGGGGCTTATCACTATGAAGAGGTGGGGCTTAACACTATGAAGGCAAGGCAAGGGCAAGGCAAGTTTATTTGTAGAGCACATTTCATACACAAGGCAATTCAAAGTGCTATGCAGCTAAGGATGAAGAGGTGGGGCTTATCACTATGAAGAGGTGGGGCTTAACACTATGAAGAGGTGGGGCTTAACACTATGAAGAGGTGGGGCTTATCACTATGAAGAGGCGGGGCTTAACACTATGAAGAGGTGGGGCTTATCACTATGAAGAGGTGGGGCTTAACACTATGAAGGCAAGGCAAGGGCAAGGCAAGTTTATTTGTAGAGCACATTTCATACACAAGGCAATTCAAAGTGCTATGCAGCTAAGGATGAAGAGGTGGGGCTTATCACTATGAAGAGGCGGGGCTTAACACTATGAAGAGGTGGGGCTTATCACTATGAAGAGGCGGGGCTTATCACTATGAAGAGGCGGGGCTTATCAGTTCTGCAGTTTCAAACAGGAAGTCGATGGCCCTGTCTCTATCACTGAACCGTTTACGATCAATAATATAGTTTACAATGTACAAAATATAAAGTGATGACCTAATTATGTTAAAGTTCAACACTGAGACCTTTAAAGAACGTTTGGCAGCCGTCACACAGTCTGCCCCGGGGCAGCTTGACACCGTTTGGCTCGTGAAGAGTGAACGAACGAGGCACCGAACTGTAAAGCAACATGGGACTAATGCATTTCCAGTATAATTACGATGATTGTACATGTGTTTTGAGGACAGGGGTTTGGCACGCTCGTCTCATTCTTGACCTCCAGTGAGTTTATGGAACAGTTCTTCGTCTAGAGTTTCGTTCTGGTCCTTGGATCGCGTGGAGAGGAAAATGTATCCCCCGATGAACTCGTGGACCACTTTGCAGTCGCAGCTCACGCAGCAGAACGCTATCGTCACGTTCTGGTCGAATTCTATGGTCACCTGGAACACACGGGGCCTTTTATTCACTTTACAGCCAATCACAGCGAGCGTCGGGAGGAACACATGGCAGTGCATGATCATGCCGTTTATTTATTGTTGTTATTTGTTTTTTATTTAATTTTAAGGCGTCACATCGAGCAGTAAAAGAGAGAAAAGTAGAAAAAACACTGTGTCCATGTACTTTTTCCCTAAAAGTTTTCTAATGCAGTACTCTGATTGGACTGGAAGAAATCGAGGAAACGTCAGTAATCGAGGAAACACCAATTAATGAGGAAACGTCAGTTATCAAAGGAAACGTCAGTTACAGAGGAAACGTCAGTTATTGAGGAAAAGTCAGTAATCGGAGGAAACATCAATAATTGAGTAAACGTCAGTTACAGAGGAAACGTCAGTTACAGAGGAAACATCAGTTATTGAGGAAACGTCAGTTGTTAAAGGAAATGTCAGTAATTGAAGGAAACGCCAGTAATCGGGAAACATCAATAATTGAGGAAACGTCAGTTATTGAGGAAACGTCAGTTACAGATGAAACATCAGATTACCGACAAGCGCTAATGAAGCTAAATGCTACTCCCAGCATGTTTTCGGGAACCCAATGTCAGAAACAAAAAAGTACCACTTGCATAACACGTGCCCTTCGAACGCACTGCCGTCGCCGTGTTCGCCGCGTTTGCCGCTCACCTGTCGGATTTCCCAGTTGACGTTCCACTGCTTCATGTTGGCAAACCTCCAGGTGGTGACGGGCAGCCCGGTGGACATGTCGATTCGAATCATACGGTTGTACGAGATGCCCAGGATTTCATCTTTCCTGCAGCCTTTAAATCTAAAACACACATTCATAATATTATAGTCGGGCGACGAGCGCAGATGGCGAGCACATGTGTGGAGGGGTGACGGCGAGGTGAGAACGCACAACAAGGGGAAGAAGTGTAAAGATGTCCTGATGTTCCTGTATTGATTACATGGGATTTTCATAGGGAAATATCCACCCAAAAATGTTGCACCTGATCGCTTAAATTAGGCAAGACGAGGTTAAATGTAGAGAGCAATTAAAACACAAAGTAACGGGAAAAGATGCATTAAAAGTCAAGTACGTACAAACCTAAATAATCGTTATAAAATGTACTTTAAAAGAGGAGAGTGCAGTCAGATTTTCAGAAAGACTTTCAGATTTGTAGTAGTAATTAGTAATAGCTTTTTTTGCATTTGCCTAAATTTATCCAACATCATCACACAAGAAATTTAGATTAGAAAACTTTTTTACATTTCAATGTTGACATACTTCATTGTGCATTTAATTATCATGGAATGTATATTTTAGTGCTGCATTTAGTCGTTTAGTCAATTAATCAGTTGATGTCTAAATGACTGTTTTTCCGATTTTCAAATTTTGACTTTATTTGATGTATTTATACCTGTTGTACGTATAAATTATAGTTCTACACCAATCGAGTAGATATTTGTGGAGAAAACGTAGAAAAATCTGTAGAAAATTACAGGAAGTGACATCACACTAGGAACAACTTTTTCTTTTTTTTTACATTATCAACAAAATAAAGTTGCTCTCATTTATATTTATTCGTCAAATTAAAAAAAAAGTGACATTAGATGAAGTTTGGCCCAGTGTTTTCTGGGTCCTAGTATAATGCCATCAAATACAAACAGGAAGTGACATTATAAACCTAAAAAATGAGCTAGTTCGGGATACAATTTGTATATTTTTTTTAGCAAAATTTCAAATATCTAAAACTTAACTGCATTTTAGTCCAATGAGTCGTCCAGCCTGTCAGAGGCACTTTTATGTGAATCGTGGCCAAAAGTAGACGGTTTGAGAATTCGGAGTGAATTGTGAGTTTAATCTGCCACTTTACTACAGATTAAAAACACTGTTTAGTAAAATTCAGGATTTTGTCTTGATCAAAGTTCAAAGTTTATGTCACAGTCTCATATTAAATGAGCAAATGATGTAAAACACAACAGTAAATGTGTTTAAAGCAGAATCCGGCATCACTCTCGTGTGTCTGGGCATTTTTATTTCGCCAAAAGAACCTTTAATTTAAATATTTTGCAATATTCTGCGGTTAATTCCAGTTCCTCCAGTGAAATCGCGCTTCGCTTCACCTTTGCCTCCGTTCAGCAACTGCGAATGTTCCCGCTCACACACATTTCAAGCGTCCGCATGGAACGTGGAACCCGTAAATACCTGACGATGTAGTAGTTGATGCCAAACTCCGGGAGCGACTGCCAGGCCTGAATGAAGCGCATCTTGGCGTCCATCAACGACAGGCGGGCGATGTTTTGATGGGCCTCCAAAAGTCGTGTCGTCAGCTGCAAAACAACCATGAATGAAGACAAACGAGCAGCTGTCATATTAGCCTATAGAAAATGAAATACCGTATTTTCCGCACTATAAGGGACCATAAAGCGCATTAAGCAAAACAAAACATGTACCACACAAAATTGCTTTGAGTGTCAGTGAGCACAACCAGAATGAAACCATATATAAAACGCACTGGATTATAAAGCGCACTGTCATTTTTTGAGAAAATGAAAGGCTTTTAACTGCGCCTTGTAGTGCGGAAAATACAATCTAAACTGTATTCCTTAGCACAAAATGAAAGAAATTAACACTCTTGCCAGTTTTTGTCCATTTAATTTGTGTAATCTTTATGCACTGAAGTTATTTATTTCTTTTATCTACACAATATCTATACAATTATGTTCTAGCGATGGGATATGTAATCAATATAGAGTATATTGCCCATTCGAGGTGGGAAATATGTTGAAAATTACATACTATTGTGATTGTTGTCTTGAAGAATTGCAAAATATGAATATTGAGTGTAACAATGCTGGACAAAAAGATGATTGAACATAAAAATGGGAAAAAGTTGTGTCATAAACTTTGAAATGAGCGTATAACGTGATATCTCTGCACTTTTGTGAGTCATTTCAGAGACGTTTCACATTTGTCTCATTAAACCTGAACTTTGACGTGTTTTAACACATTTCTGTTGAATTGAACTATTAAAACCCAATAGTACAACATGAGATTTTCACTTTTGTCAATATCGCCCACGTCTAATTGTCTATAACTCATAAAAACTATAAAAAATCACCTCAAAAAGAGACGGAAACGTTTAGTGTAACTCCCAAACAAGACTATGAAATTACATTTAGTTTTGTGCTTATGTTTATGGTCCATTCACGTTTTTTTTTGCAATACTTTACATTACAACACTGAAAAACTATTGAGATATTAATTTTAGTCGATATCTTCCTCCCGTATGTAACATTTTAATGGTTAGTTTATGGGCTGGTGAAAGTATGGGCAGATATTATTGATTTATCTACTTATTTTTACATATTCGCTTATTTTTTTAATATATAAATGCCTTGACAATATGAGCCTTACTTTTTGCAAACAGGATATCGTCTATATTTATTTGCAATAAACACGCTTCTACGTTAGTTGACACGTAATTGCTTCTGTGGCAAACCTGTTTAGTTTTGTGCTTCTTGGAGTAGCGTGGAGAGACGAAGCATTCGGCGTTCATGTCCATGGCCTCCACGTCCGGGGCTTCCTGGCCAGGAGGTGGCGCTAGACTCTTCATTTGCAAAAAGGACTGGATGTTCTTCACTTCAGACTTGTAGGAGCTGTAGGCCATCGTTTTGCCTTTGGACGCCAGAATGCACGCGGCTTTCCACTTGGCATACTGGTTTTCCTGGATAAAAGAACAGAAAAGATGTGTTTTTATTACGTTTTTGAAGACTTGATTTAATCTTAGTCTCGTTAGTGATCATTCGGATTAATTAGACACTTTGGCTGGTTATATTTTGTAAATATTTGGAATTAATCTCAATAATTTTCTCGATAATAACGATAAATAGATGATACTTATTTTGTAAACAGAAATGTGTCAGAAAATGTCTTTAAATGTATGAGTTGAGATTTAATGATCAGACAAATGTGAAATGTCTGTAAAGTGAATCACAAATGTGCAAAAATATCACCCTCTTTCCATTTTTAATCAGTGTTTGTAGTATTTTTCACTATAAACTTCATGCTCGAAATTGAATTTTTTTTTTATCTTCACAACAATTTTCACGATATTATAAAAACTGTGTGACGCAGAGTACTCTAATTTGACCAAGAAATGCATAGAAAGTTTTCAATCAACAACAGAAAAACTGCTGTAACGAAAAAAAAACTCAAAACAAATCTGTTCAGACCCAACGAGTTACTGTGTTTATCTTTTCTGTAGAGTCAGTTTCCTTAATCGACTGTTTCGATATCGTATTGCAAAGCTGTAGAAATAAAAAATATACAAAAAAAACAACCGCCACAAAATATCACTGGAGGATCCAATAATGAACTGACAACAAACTGTAAAACAATATCTAAATAGACTTGTTTTAATTGAAATACATTACTATTTATTTTTTGTTCGATGTGAAAAGTACTCCGACAAAAGTCCTGAGTGGAAAATACTCTCTCTTCGTGTGTTCAAAGTACAAAAAGCAGGACTTACGTTGTCGCAGCGGATGTACACCTCGTTCATCCCGTCTGCCACCGGGAGCAGGAGCTTAATCCCGAACTTTTTATCCGTCACGTTTACATCGGGCACCACTTCACAGCCTGCCAAAATGAAATACACACAAATAAATACAAACACAACTGAGTAAAAGGACTGAACTGTACATTATTATTTAATTCAAAAGTATCCTGCTGATGAGATGATTACACGCACACAAACATCTGATTATTATACAATTCCTGGACATTTAAGACTATTTAAAATGACGTACAAACAGGAAATGTGACGTTACTAATCCGATGTATTTAATTTATTTTCTTTATCATGGTCCCTTTAATTCCTCACATCAGATTTTGTGGTTTACATGTCATTTTAATAATATTATATATCTAAAAATGTTCATAATAATCAGATTTTGAATGCGTATGTGCCATTAAAAAAAAAGATAAGCTTTTACCGTATTTTCCGGACTATAAATTGCACCGGAGTATAAGTGGCACCAGCCAAAAAATGCATAATAGAGAAGAAAAAAAACAAGTGTGAAAATAACAAATAATATCACATTTAAGTCGCTCCGGAGTATAAGTATAAATAAGTAAGTCCCGGCCAAAACTATGAAAAATGGTGCGATTTATAGTCCAGAAAATACGGTAATTACGGGGGAAAATAACCATTAAAAACCATCACCCATGTTGTTCTGTAATATTTTCTTGTTGTTTGTGAAAATGTTCTAGATTTGAATAAATGGGCGTCGCTGGTTGGCACCTCGTAAGTGAAGCTGGTCGATGGGTTCTCCCTGGGCCGCGTCCTTGTTCTTGTAATAGGAAATAGTGGTGTCTTTGAACACGAACCAGTACTCTTTATACGGCCTCAGCGTCAGTCGCTTGGGTCTGAACAACAAAACAACAAACAAATAATAACAAAGAAACAATGCACATCGAGGAATATCATCGTGAGTTATAATAATTGGAATGCAGAATGTTAATTATATATTATATATTTTCATTGAAGGTTGCTATACAAAAAAATATTATAAAAATAAACCAGACTAAACCAGGAGTAAAACAGGACTAAACCCGAAACTAAATCAGGACTAAACCAAGACTAAATCAGGACTAAACCAAGACTACACCAGAACTAAACCGGGACTAAACCAGGACAAAACCTGGACAAAACCAGGACTAAACCAGGATAAAACCTGGACTAAACCAGGACAAAACCTGGACAAAACCTGGACTAAACCGGGAATAAACCAGGACAAAACCAAAACTAAACCTGGACTAGAACAAGACCAAACTACATCTACATCTGGACTTAAGATGGGTTAAATTTAAGTGTGAATGTCTCTTAATATTCAGTAGGTTCACAATGATTTAACCCGAGACCCATTCCTTTTCTTGTTTCTCTTAAATAGACAGAAATAGAAACAGTTTAAATAATTGGGTATTTGAATTTATGGCAGCCATAACTTTAAAGTACATGCTGAACAATTAATCAAGACATTTGGACAAAAAAACAAAAACTTTTTACTTGAAAGAAACCCACTATACTTGCAAAAAAGAAACTTGTAGCAGCGATATTTCTTCTATTGGATTATGTTAATTTTATTACTAATTTGCAGTGCAGTTATAGACAAAACAGAAAGAAATAATGAAGTGAGAAAGAGTATGAAAGTTGAATGTTATTACTTGAAGAGGCGGAGGGTGTCGGCCAGTTGCGGTATGTCGGTGATGTCTTCCTGAAAGTGGGACAAACAACAGCGTGAGCGGTCCCGAAGCGCATCATTACTCCGGGACCTTTTTGCCCGGAAACAGCTGTCGCGGTCGTAAAAACGGGTCTGGATTTTACACCCATTTGGCAGCGGTGTTTACCAGGATCCTGTCCGTGAGTCCGCCCTCCAGCGTCACCTCCAGATTGGACAGGGCCGCCTCCACTTCGTCGATCTCCGGCTCGTCCGAGTTGTCCAGCGGCTCGCTCGTCATCGTCAGTTTGCAGATGTGATACTAGGGAAATTAAAAAAAAAAAGGTTGAATGTGTTAGAGAAGACAGCAGAAGACATCAAAGACACAACTCGATTGCGCTTTAAATCCGACTCAAAAAGGTCCATATAAAACATAAAAAAACAGACAAAAGATCAAACAATATTGCGTACTTTCCGGACTATAAGTCGCACCAGCCAAAAATGTATGATAGAGAAGAAAAAACCAAACATAAGTCGCACTGGAGTATGAAATGCGGTTGCAAGTGTGAAAATAACAAATGATATCACATATAAGTCGCTCTGGAGTATAAGTATATAAGTATAAATATAAGTCGCTTATAGTCCGGAAAATGCAGTAATTATAATTTAGAGTCCATACAAACACTTTCTCCAGCACCTCCAGAGTTCAAAGTTGATTCTGACAGTGCTTTGCTCAGGTGTTGTTAAAATGTTTATAATTCTATTCTGTGAAGCCTCAAAGCGCTTCATAAATCTATACGCAAAGTTTCAAATCATTGCATTTAGTTTGGGGATATCATTTTGAGCAAATAACAGACTTGTCCATCTCATCATGGCACTTATCCATCGAGGAATAAAATGTGAAGTGCATCATTATTTGTAACCTGCAGTGTCCTGTTTTTACTTTTGCCATGGCCGCACCACAAGGGGGCAGTATAGAGTGGTGTGCCGTAAGATTTGACGAACAGGACTTCAGAGTAAGGAGGCGAGAGGACCAGGTGATCACATGGTCTTATTCTTCGAGCCAGAGCGTCCATACACAAACTGAAAAGCAGAGGTGACCAGACACCACCCTTTCTTACTCCTTTCGTCATAAAGATTGTTCGGATGTTACAGTTACCAATCTAACCTTTATTGTTTGCTGTGTTTACCAAAAATGTAACTTTTTATTTAACTTTATATCTTTTGTTTGCTCATCTACACTATTATTTTTTTAATTTTTGACTACTTCTACTGTAATGGCTGTTAGGTTTGGGCACTCTTCCTCCCCATTGTTTGCAATAATATTTTGTCTGTTCAGTTCTTGTGTAATGATCTGTTTAGTTTTTTATTAGATTGGCTCCCGGCCGCGGGTGCGCACCCTGGTGCCTTTAAATGGAGGCCGGATGTGCTCATCGTTCTCTCACAGCTCAGCTCCGCCCATCCCGTTACGCGTCCCGCTTTGCTGTCCCACTCAGCTCGCCTGCTCCCAGCTGGCACTCTTAGCGGTAGCGCTAGCTTCTTTGTTTGGCCTGGTGGGACCGGTAGTCCCATTTTCGTATTTGTTTGGGGCTAGATAGGGGGCTTTTGTACCTTATTTTTTGCTATAGTTAGAGGTGTCGGCACCGGCTTCGACGGCCCTATACGGGGCTGGCCCGGTGTTGCTCCTATTTGTTTCTGTTTGGATGACCCACCAGGTCCATCTTTCTTTTCTTCGACGTTGAGTGATTTTTGGGGCACGGGGGTTCGATAGTTGGCATTTATTTTGGTGTAAAAACCCAATAAACTTGTATAACCTAGTCTTCGTCTCCGGTGTCCTTTAAATATGTTGTAGCCTCTCTTCGGGGTCATAACACTGTAAATTACTGTAAATTTACTGTAATGGTATATGTAGAGCTGCAATAATTTATTCGACTAATCTGTGAATATATTAAAATAATTGTATTTTAATAGTTGCATTATTAAATCAAAATGTCTAACAATTTGTGATTGTCATTTGTAATACAATTATTTTATTTTTTACAATTTGATACTAACTTCTGCACATAACAATATAGTTGAAGGAATTTGCTCAAGAAGGGATGGAATACAAATATTGAATTGCGCTAAAATAGATTTGGCTTTGGAAAACACTGCCAGATAAGTTTTTGCAAATGAACTCAGCATATTTCAAGCTTTATTTGGTTAAATATTTATATTAAAAATCTCAACGTACACTATAAACGATGGTTTGACTAGTCGACTACTAAATAATCGTTAGATGCAGCCCAAGGCAAACATAACAATCAGATTTTGCAGATAAATAACACCACAGTCTAGATATTATCTCGACGGCAACTTCCATTTCTACCTCCAATGACTTAATTTGTATTTATCCATCTTCTGCTTACTTCCTTTTCCTTTCTTACGTCCCAATCCCCTTTTCAGGCAAGTCCACGCACAGTTAAATACCACCTCATCCCCACGTAGATAACAAGAGAATAACAAAACACATCTGCACTCGGCGTTTCACAGCCCACGTCACTACGATCTTTGTCGCGCGTTATAATGATACGGTACGTTTTAAGTTTGTTTCTTTGTTCAATAAATCACGACAAATGAAGCTGTGACTACAGAATATCTGGTGAAACGTCAGCTTTTCAGTACATATTTGAGTCTCTGCCAATAACCAATAGCAACAAAGGACGGGTCTACAGCAACTACCGTATTTTCCGGAGTATAAGTCGAAAAATACGCAAAAATGCATAATAGAGAAGAAAAAAACATATATAAGTCGTATCTTTTGGGTATTTTTTTTTGCTAAAATCCAAGACCAAGAACAGACATTTCATCTTGAAATGCAATTTAAAATAATAACAGATGAGAGAACATATTGAATAGGTGTACGTATGCCACCTACTGGCGGCAGAGGGAACTACCACGGGGAACAAACAATCACCCGCAGTTGTTTAACGAGATTTGGCGACGGAAATGCTTTGGACGATGGAAATGCTTTGGACGATGGAAATGCTTTGGACGAGCCTTGGCGCGATTAACGGAGGAGAACCGCAAGTCACGTCTGGATCTCTGCCGTTGACGTCTCCAAACCCTGGGGAAATTTGAAACTGAGTGTTTTTGTGAGGTTCAGAACAGGAGCAGAGACGACGGGATCGTAAACGGGGTCGACGAAACAAGCGCGGATCAAGGCAAATACAATTCCAGGCGCGTTTTTGACGTTAAATTGTCCATTATACGTGTCGTTTTACGCCTCAACATTTCTGCGTTTGTCCTTTCACCTGGAGAGAAGCGAACATCAGCATTTCTTCCTCGGTGCAATCGATCTCCTCCAGCAGAATGGACCAGCGAGCCTGTTCATAGAGCTGCGTAATCCTCACCGCGTCATACTGAAACAAATAAACAAACAAACAAACAAACAAACAACAGACGTCATTATTTTTAAAGCATTATTAGAGAATTTTGATATTTGGGCGCCGAGCACTTGCCTTAGGATTGAGATCAAAGAAGACGTTGTACTTGAAACGAAGCAATATCTTGTCATCTTCGAACACGTCCTGCTCCATCAGCGAGCGAGAAGAGTCCAGCCAACTGGAAATGACGAAAACAAACCTTTTTAATTCATTTAGGACATGATATCTCTATGGTGCGCTTTAATATGCATGAAACCCGTTGAACCTGTAGTTTAGACATGTGATACTTGTATTGGATTTACACTGAATATTTATCTTTTTTTTTGTGATTTTATTTTTTATTAGAGCATAGTACAAAACACAATGAGGAACAACAACAACAACAACTATAACATCAACAAATACATAAAAAGGGAAGAGCATGAGGTAAAGGAATTAAAGTATGAAATGAAGAAAAGAAAAAAATTAATTAAGTTCAAAATAAATGTCCCATTTTGTCCATTGTTTTTTTAATTTGTCAATTTTCAAGTTTTTTTTTCTTTTTTTGCAATTTTCTTTTTTATTAGAACATAGAACAACAAAACCAACAGAGCAGCAACACAACAACAACAACAATAGAAAAGGGAAGAGCATAAGGTAAGTAAAGGAATAAAAGTACAAAATAAGGGAGTGGCATCAAAACAAAAAAATAATAATAATTAATTAACTAAGTTTAAAATAATTGTTCCATTTTGTCTATTGTTTTTTAAATTTGTCAATTTTCAAGTTTTTTTTTTCTTTTTTTGCAATTTGATTTTTTATTAGAACATAGAACAACAAAACCAACAGAGCAGAAACACATCAACAACAACAACAACAACAACAACAACAACAACAACAACAACAGAAAAAGGAAGAACATAAGGTAAGTAAAGGAATAAAAGTACAAAATAAGGGAGTGGCATAAAAAAAGAAGAAAAAAGAGAAGAAAAATAATTAATTAATTAAGTTCAAAACAAATTTCCCATTTTGTCCATTGTTTTTTAAATTTGTCAATTTTCAAGTATTTTTTTTCTTTTGTTTGCAATTTTATTTTTTATTAGAACATAGAACAACAAAACACACAGAGAAACAACAACAACAACAACAACAACAGACAAAGGGAAGAGCATAAGGTAAGTAAAGGAATACAAGTAGAAAATAAAGGAGTAACATCAAAAAAGAAGAAAAAAAGAAGAATGAATGAATTAAGTTCAAAATAATTGTCCCATTTTGTCCATTTTTTTTTTTTTTAATTTGTCCATATTCAAGTGTTTTCTCAAGTGCAGTTAATGCATCTGAAACTTCACCAACTCATTTTTAAATACATATTACAAATCCAACAGAAAATAAATAAATAAATAAATAAATAATACCAATTATTCATACAAATCTATTCCACCTCCTGTACTCAACATCCAGCTGAGACTCATTTATACTTGTTATATTTTGATGGTAATTTGCTGTACCATGACTCCACCATGACACCTTTAAATAGAATACATTGTTACTTTGGTGGACTTGTTTACCCTGAGTTGATGTTGGCCTTGTCCACGAGAGACAGCGGCTGGAAGAGTTTGGCCAGCTCGGCGGGCGGGAGGTTGGGCAGACTTTCCGAGAGAGGATTATCTCCAAACCAAAGGCTCGTGGCAGAAAGTGGCATCCCGTTCTCAGGGTCGTACGTGGCCGTCATGGTTTTACTGTACATAGGGCCTGGAAACACGAGTAAACACGGTGATGATGAGGAATATCTGTTAGGCAGAGCAAAATAATATGGCTGTTTGCCGTAACCCGACCGAGCCGTCAAAATTATAGCCGACTGAAAAAAAAATATCAGCATTTTGTCAAAATTATGCCAAATTATTATTATTTTTTTTCTTATATTTCGCCGACTCACCGACCGTTTTTTCAAAAAAGCGCCGTGTTGAATAATTTGTGTCAGTGTCAGACCGGACGAAGCGAGCGAAAAGAGGACGTCGACGATTCTACGACATGAAAATGACCAAAAAATAAAATCATTTGTCCTGTACAAAAATTGTTTATTGGCTGGACTTATTAATTTTTTTGTTTTGTACATTTACGGTAGCATCTCTTTTGATAAATTATAATATTAACTTAATTTCATAGTTTTCACTTAATTCTTAATTAAATTCTATATACAAATTTGGATTTTTTTATGCTTTAAAGTAAAAAAAATAAATAATAATTTACCTTCCTACCTACCCACTTGAAACATTTTGGTAGGGTTACACCAAACATACAATTCATTTTGGATCTTTTTTTTGCCTTCAAAGAATAAAAAAAATATAATTTACCTACCCACTTGAAAAATGGTGGGTCGGGTTACAGCAAACATACAATTTATTTGGGGCAGCCTTACATTTGTTTATTGGCCAAATATATACTGTAATACTGCCAACGAACGATACTGTGAACGCGTTCCTTCTGGTGTGTTCATTTTTGGAGCTGTGAACGTAGTTCAAAAATTTGAATTATGAACTATGAACTGAACTAGTTCATTTTAAAATTTGTGAACTATGAACTGAACTAGTTCATGTAGAAAGTGAACTTTCCCAACACTGGTACTCGGAAATAACCGGTCTAATTTTGCACCAAAAGTGAAATCTAGGTTGGCGGGAGTCAATCTACTCAGTCCGCAACTATTCAGTATTTTTAAAGTTTTTTGCAACAAAAGCTGTAGTTTTGCACATTAGGGACAATGTCAATGTGGAAGTATCTGGAAGGGGGAAAACCCCCACAACCAAAAAAACTAAAAGTGACTGATAAAAAAAGAATAGATTATGAGAAGAATGATAGGGACAGGCAGTATATGGAGGGGTGGGACACACCTTTCCCCTGCATCATCATCTGTCAGGAGCAGGATTATTGTACTGCGTCGTGTGTTTGGCTTTTCCTCAAAAGGGATACAAGGCACAGGTATTTATTTGACAAGCTTTGGTATTTAACAGAACTCTTACAAGCTACTATTTTAACAATACTGATACTTTATTTGTTCCCTGACAAGAAGATTATGATTCAGAATATTTATTATAAAACATATAAGATCTCCTTGCTGTGTCTGTAATCAGGTTATTTTGTAGACTGTGATTTTATTTATTCCTGCTGCAGAACATATAAGATCTCCTTGTGTCAAATGCTGTATACAGTATTTATTTTGTATCCAAGAAACATTATTATATTAAATCAAACGGTATTGAAAGATCATGATCTCTGGTTTATAGGAATTCAGTATTTGCGCTCTTCCTTCATATCAAATAAAAGATAAAAGTACTTTAAATTGTTTTACATGCTAATAACGAGGTTTAAAACAACAAATGTATCTTGTTCTTATGATGCCGCGCGCTTGTGTGCCCCTGAAATTGCTGGGGGGCCCCTAACTTTGAAAATCTATTTCTCAGCCTGGTGCATCTTCATCTTAAATCCACAAAGCACTCTAAAAGACAGTGAGGTGAAGATTCTAAACAGGGAAAAAGATGGTTTGAAAGAGGAGTTAAAGAGGCAATCTTTGTTAAAAAAAAAAAAAAAAAACATCATTTAATAGAAACAACAAGTTAAGATTCAACCTTCCGGTTTTATATAATGGAGTTTTGAATCCCAGGAGAGATCGACGCCCAGAGCATTCTGATGCTAATCAGTTACACAGGGAGGAGAGAGAGTGAGCCAGGGACAATAGGAGGCTGATAGCCCATTAAAGGACTGACAGTAAACAAAGAGGCTAGTTTGATAGAAAACAAAGAGGTTTAGTTTCTGGTGAAAACAAAAACACCCTGTATCAGGAGGTCCCGCCTGGTGGGCAGGGCCTACTCAGAGTAGGATAAATATCTGAGTTCCCAGTCTTGATTCGCAGATTGAGAATGACTCTTGGATGTGAGTCCAAAAAAACAGAGTCCAGATGATACAACTGAATCTTTTTCTACAACTGTTTTTAATAAAATATTGGGGAACCGAGTATAAAAGGAAATTTACTTGCCACAGAAAATATCCTGAGAGGATTAAATTATTATTTCAAAAAGGGAAGTTTAATCATTTTTAATAAATGCACATCAGAAGCCCGTACCCGAGCCTCCAGCCCCTTGATTGACCAGATCAATGTCCCAGAGCTCTTCCTCCTCCTTCTTGTCTTTCTTCTTCTTTTTCTTTTCTTCAAGAGGCTTCAGGAGGGAAAGTTCCTCTGCTCGTCTTATGTCTGGAATGGGGCAAAAAGAGTGATCTGGTTGGTAAAACTAAGGATGGGCTCAAAGTAACAGAGTTACTCACACAACGAATAAATCATAAAAACAAATGGTTTAAACAGAGATTACAATGTTTCTAAAGGGAATAATTGTGGTTTCTAACTGTCTGGTTTATTTAGCTTGATATGAACATGTACTGACAAATGTATTGCTCAAGTATCATTATCCTCATGATCGGACGGCCCCGGTGGGACGTTGGACTTTTTCTTTATTTATTCCATTTTGTCCACATGTGATCAAAGGGAATTCTCAAGCAGCTCGATGTGCTGTACATGAAAATAAAGCTGTAACAGTATGTATGCTGTATTTCC
Source organism: Eucyclogobius newberryi (assembly GCF_026437365.1). Lineage (NCBI taxonomy): Eukaryota > Metazoa > Chordata > Actinopteri > Gobiiformes > Gobiidae > Eucyclogobius > Eucyclogobius newberryi. The sequence goes on along the minus strand of NW_027315723.1, from coordinate 20,225,341 downwards.
AGTCAAATCAACAATTTTTGGATGAATCGGGTTCAGTTTGTTCTCCAAACCCACAAATAAAACTTTTTAGGGAAATTAGCTTAAACTTTTAAAGCGTCATAAACAAAACCCAACAAATGCCCAAACCAGTGTCGATCAGACCCCAGGATACAGCACTCATTCATATATTAAACAAAGAAAATCCAGGCAGAATGATAAAAATCTGGTAAATTCACATCTATGCTGGACCATGAGTCTCACCCCCTGCAGGACACTCTGTCCCCTGCAGGACACTCTGTCCCCTGCAGGACACTCTGTCCCCTGCAGGACACTCTGTCGCCTGCAGGACACTCTGTCGCCTGCAGGACACTCTGTCGCCTGCAGGACACTCTGTCGCCTGCAGGACACTCTGTCCGCTCTGGAGAGCTGCTTCAGTGAGAGACTGATCCACCCTCGCTGTGTGAAGGAAAGGTTTCGCAGGTCTTTCCTTCCTGCTGCTGTCAGACTTTATAACAAACACTGTTAGTCCTGAACATGTGCAATACTGACCTAATGTGCAATACGTCATATTCATGTGCAATTACTGTCGTACTCACACACAATAATGTCACATTCATGTGTATATAACTGATGTAAATAGAGTGTTTATTTTACCATTATTATTAGTATTATTTTGCTAGCTATTTTTTTATTTTATTTTATCTTTATTTATTTATTTTTCCCCTCCATTCCTTATTAAGAAACGAGAGGTTCTGTCTATAGGAGTTTTTGTTTATAAGAGTTCTTCTATTAAGAGTGTTTTTTTTTAAACTTCCTATAAGTTATCTGTCCTTTTCCTCCTGCGCTGCAACAACGAAATTTCCCCATGTGTGGACAATAAAGGAATATCTTATCTTATCTTAAAACGTGCCTGTAAATGTCGTGGCTGAGGTTCAAATATCGGCAAGACGTGAATTTACCATGAGAAAACGTTTTGGAGATTACGGTAGATTTACCCGTGTTTTTCCCTTATACATATGTAACTTTATGGCGTCTGCGCAGAAGGACTGAGCTACAAGGAGCAGGACTCACTGAGGACTTGGCAGATCTCGGCCACAGCTTTGAAGACCACACTGGAGAAGCTCACAGTCATGCGGGCGGTCTTCATGTTCGGGAGCTGCAGTAACAGGGGCTTGTGCTGCGGCGTGTAGCGCAGGTCGGCGTCGGCCTGCGGGGGGCGGGACACAGCGACACCGTCTCACAGCCGTTCGGCGATACACAATAAGCACCTTAGGGCAACGTGATCAGGGCAAACCTACTCCAACTGCCATGATTTTTACGTTAAACGACAATCAGGATTATTCAGGTCACAATATGACGTATAAGTGCAGTAGGTGGTGGTGATGTAACACCAACCGCCATAAAACACAGAAGAAGAAGAAGAAGAAGAAGAAGAAGAAGAAGAAGAAGAAGAAGAAGAAGAAGAAGAAGAAGAAGAAGAAGAAGAAGAAGAAGAAGAAGAAGAAGAAGAAGAAGAAGAAGAAGAAGAAGAAGAAGAAGAAGAAGAAGAAGAAGAAGAAGAAGAAGAAGAAGAAGAAGAAGAAGAAGAAGAAGAAGAAGAAGAAGAAGAAGAAGAAGAAGAAGAAGAAGAAGAAGAAGAAGAAGAAGAAGAAGAAGAAGAAGAAGAAGAAGAAGAAGAAGAAGAAGAAGAAGAAGAAGAAGAAGAAGAAGAAGAAAATTGTAAGAATCAAAAAAGAATAACCGTGACATTTTTAGATGGAAAGTTAAGTGTTTTTTGTTCAATATACAGCACAAAAAATAGACCTAAATGTAAAGAACTTTATTTTATCTGGCTGTTTTTGTCATATTTAACTTTATTTTGTCTTTCAGAAAGCTATTTTGGTCACAAATTGACATGTCAGAACAAGAGAATGAACCAAAACAATTAAATGTCACCTTTGTTTGGTTAAATCGTGATTTTATTTATTTTTTTACAATAATTTTAACACTAAAATGTAATATCGTGACGTCTGCAACGCCAACATGACGAATAAGGAAATGCTAAAACGGCCAATGTGTATATGTTTTTTTTGCAGGTGCAGCCAACAAGAAGAAAAAGCAATTATTACACAGATTATTTAGGTCACAATATTATAGGAAAGACTATGACATTGTAATCGTGACATTTTCAAATGTATTTAAAAAAAAAAAGCTATATTTGATATTTACTATGGTTTATTTCATTCTACGCAAACAAATACAAAATCTGGATGTAGTTTTTGCTATTTTTACTACTGCTCAATACAATTTTTTGCCATTTTGTGATCATATTTTAACAACTGTAAACATTGTAAACAACTGTGTCGTCCGAGTAAATTCCCTTGTGGATCAATAAAGCGATAACATCTCCATGGAGACGAGCGGGCGGCAGATGGATCGCGAAAAGTGACACGTGTCTCTTTTACCTTTCATTTCTAAAAACACAGCTGTAAATATGTAAAACGGTGCACGGGGCGGTGTTACCTGGATACCAAACTTGTCCAAGGTCCAGTGAGTCTTAAGGAGCCAGCATTTCCTCTGTTCCCACCACAGGGCGTGATCGGACCAGTCCTGTGGAGCCCCTGGAAACAGACTTTATTAGTGAAGCCGTTGCCCTTTTATTACGGCCTGAAAAGGCACTTAAAACGCAAAGTCACGGGGTTTTACGAAGCCTTAAGGCGCGGATCACACGCATCACTACCGACAATTACCGCCCCAAACCCCGTTAAGGCGAAGTCGCATCAAACGGGTTTTGTGACGCCGATCTGATCTGTCGGTGACGAGCTGTTAGTCATCGTCTGCCATGTCTCAAGTTTTGTGCCAAAGATGGGATGCATTTCGCTCGTAAAAGACATGAAAATATACTGTATTTTCTGGTCGCACCAGCCAAAAAATGCATAATAGAGAAGAAAAAAACATATGATATATCACACTGGAGAATGAAATGCAGTTGCAAGTGTGAAAAAAACAAATAATATCACATATAAGTCACTCCGGAGTATAAGTATAGATATAAGTATAAGTCGCACCCCGGCCAAAACGATGAATAAAGGTGCGACTTATAGTCCGGAAAATACGGTACGTAAAAAAGATCAAAAAACCAAAAGGAGCCGACACACAAACATTCTTTAACTGTCCCCTTTTTAAAATCAACAAATAAAGTATATAGTAGTATAATTCTGAAAGATACAATTTAAAATATTTTCTTTTACACATTTTTCGAGTAACATAATCTAGAAAAAACAATCTGGAATTGATATTTTGTTTTGTTTCTTTTTTTTTTTTTAAATTATTTTTGGCTGTAATTTAATTTATTTGCCTATGTTATTTGATGTATTTACCTGTAATTATGCATTTTGTTCTAACCATTTATTATTCCTATTGACAATTTAGTTCTAACCTGGAAATAATAATACATAAATTATCACAATTAAAAAAATAAAAAAAAATTAAAAAGATGAAAAAACAATCTACTATAATTATTAGTTTGTTTTTTACTTGTATAAAACATATGACCGGGCACAAACAAGTTAATAATAACCAATAACTAATAGAGATCATTCATTTTGTTGGAATATTAGGAGGGAGAAAGTTTCACAAACGCTGGTGGAAAAAGGCACTTGAGAATGATCTGATCTGAACTTTGGACCTGAGGGCGTGTCGCAGTGAAACAAAGACAACACGTGGAATAAAGCGAAGGCAAACACGGGCGTGGCACAGACGAGGCAGACTTCTTAAGCAGTTTGTTACAGAGCGGCACTTAATGACTGGAGGTTTCAAGAAAGAGAATGTTTATGTGCATTTATGGAAAGTGTATTATTGATGAAAATGCCCCAGGTTACACTTGAAAAAGGGGTTCTTATCTGGTTTTAAATAAAGGTTAAGTAATGGTGGAAAAAAAGGTTATTAAATAAAATAAATAAAATAAATAAAATAAATAAAATAAATAAAATAAATAAAATAAATAAAATAAATAAAATAAATAAAATAAATAAAATAAATAAAATAAATAAATATTTTTTGACATTTTGATTTAATAATGACACTGTTTAATTTTTGTAAAAAAAAAAAAAAAAGTGTTTCAGAGCCTGTATAGTCCAGATAACGATTATAATTATCCAACAAATATGACTACAAGTACCTTTTACCCTTGAAAAGTCACGGTTAGTCGGACTGTTGCGGCCCTACTGCTAAAAATGTTTTGCTTTACAAGATGCAACCAACTAAATGAAAGTCAATTTCAGGTCAAAACGATGACTTGACAAGAGACATTTGACAAAAGCTGGTCTAATCCAAAACTAAATTAAAAATATTCTACACAGGACTAAACAAAGAATCAACAAATACAATGCAAGTTATTTTGTTTTAATCAATTGTTCATCTAATACTAAACTTACTTATCTTTTCCACCAGTTTGAGCATGAGACCACCGACGTGCAGGTCTCCTTTGACTCGAAGCTTGATTTTCATGGACTCCACTTTCCCTTCCCTGAGGTCCACGTGAACAGACAGCTCCCATGACGTTTCTGCAGACATCGTGGCCCTGTTCGGAGGTAAACGGACGACAGTTATGGTTAAAAAAAAAACAGAAGAACACAAAGCTACTTTTCTTTTTTTTTGTTCAGATTGAGGGACGCGTTCAGCCAAACCATGGTGAGTCAGTGAATGTTATCCGTGGGGAAATTCCAATTCTGCCACAGCTGCCAAAACTCAAAAAACCTATTTGTTAATTTACTAGTAATCTGTCGCAACTACCGTATTTTCCGGACCATAAATCGCACATTTTTTCATAGTTTGGCTGACTTATACTCTGGAGCGACTTATGTGATGTTATTAACACATTATTATATCATTTTGTTTGTTGTTTTCTCACTGAAAACTAGTGCTCTAGGCTCTAAGCGACGCAGAAGAAGAATCTGCATTTCCTCTTCCTCTGGAGTTTGTGGAGTTGTTTAGAAGTGACACAGAGGAAGAAGAATTCAATGGATTTAGTGATTTGGGGTAAAACTGATGCTTTGGTAAACTTGTTAGCATGTTCTTTATGCTATAGTTATCTGAATAACTGTTCATATGTTACGTTAACATACCAGACACTTACCACAGTTCTGTCTGTGCCTCATGTAGCTGAAGGTGCTACGTTAGCATACGTACACCTATTCACCATGTTCTCTCATCTGCTATTATTTTAAACTGGTTCTTGGTCTTGGATTTTATCAAATACATTTCCCAAAAAATGCGACTTATACTCAAGTGCAACTTATATGTTTTTTTGTTTCTCTTTTGTGCATTTTTTGGCTGGTGCGGTTGTGAATCCCACAATAAAATATGAAGGAAGAACACATAAAGAGCGCAGATTTCATCAGGAAGTTCCTTATTCCGTCTTTGTCTCAGTTGTAATATGGGTAAAGTTGTTTCTTGTCACAATAATAATTAATAACTAAATTTTGATCTGACACATTTTGAAGTGTGAGCGATTGTGACAGATCACAATATACGACAACAAAGGGAATGCTTTACGCCACTGACGCAACAACGCTAATGCAGAAAATTTCCATTACACATTTTAAAATGAACTCTATTATAACACGAGGTGCAAAAAATAAATAAACACGGAATGAAACGGTAGTTACTGTTAGTGTTATCAGTTGTAGCAAGTTTAAACTAACGGGATTTGCCTGAAAAGAGTTTCTAAATCTCAGTGGGACTTCTTTCCTGGTTAAATAAAGGCAAATAAACAAATAAAAATAAATTAAATGTAAATTTCTGAATCATTTTTCTTGTTAATACAAAGCAATGGTACACAGAATAAATACAGAACCCCAAAAAATATTTGACAAGCCTGCTTGAAATAGTCCATGATTAAGGAGGTTAAGGTTATTGGTACACTTTAGATATTTTTTTTGTTTTTCTAGATCAAACCTGGTACATATTTTTCCATGTCAACTTATCATGACTTGTGAAATAAAATTGCAACGCTATTGAATTCGGAAATCGAAAAAACAACAACATTAGTAGTAATTTTACGCTACTTTTAGTGTAGTCGAAATATGAAAAATCAGATATTCATTTGAGAGAGTATCGATACTAAAACAAATGGCAAACAGGGCAAGAGTGTGACCGTTCCTGAACATTTTTAGAACTTCATCAGAACTAGCCTAAGACCAAAACTTAAAGAAATGACTATTTTTGACTATTCTTTGTTGAAAATCTGCTTTTTTAACGATCATTGTGTTATTTAAATCAGTATCAAACCTTTTCCTTAGCATTAAAATCGAGATTGAAATGTTGTCAGAACACTTATTATCATTTCTTTCATTAGTATCGTATTTTCCGGACTATAAGTCGCACCAGCCAAAAAATGCATAATAGAGAAGAAAAAAAACATATATAAGTCGCACTGGAGTATGAAATGTGGTTGTAAGTGTGAATATAACAAATAGCATCACATATAAGTCTCTCCGGTATATAATTTTATAAGTATATAAGTATAAATATAAGTATAAGTCGCACCCCGGCAAAAACTATTAAAAAAGGTGCAACTTATAGTCCGGAAAATACTGTATTCAATGGGCTCGTGGCTTGGACCGCCGACTCGCCTCAACAGCGAGAGGCGAGTTGGCGTAGTAAAGTGTATTAAAGCGTATTAAAGCGTAGTAAAGCCAAGGGAGGCGGTGGAAGCCGAGGAGGCTCAGGAGGTGGTGGAGATGGGAGGTTTCAGGTGAGGAATGTGAGACGAGCTCAGACACGATTTTGCAGCGGACGAGACCAACGCAGGAGTCAACAGCCTTCAAATCCCCCTCGTCGCACACAGTTATACCGTAAAAAGCCGACACACAAACTTTGAAACAGTGTTACGGTTAATCGTGCCGACGCTAATCCACGGAGGCGTCTGCTGCCGGGAGCGTGCGCGGAACAGGCCGGGTTGGCGGTTCGACTTCACTTAACACGGCTGCAGGCTACAGAAAGAGGAACGAGTCTGCCTAGGAAAAGTATTATAAGTATCAAATATTTAGCTTGGGGTTTGCTGTACAACTACCTTTTACAAGCAGAACTCAATTGTAAACATGGCTGTAAAATCAGTCCACATTTGAGAATAATTCAACAGGTATTTATATTTGAGCAAGCAGTTTTTATATGTTTTACTAGTCAGTAAAGACGAGGTAGGTGATAAAACAGAAGTACATTAACTTGATTCCATTGAAAGAGAAATGTAAATAATGAATGGCCACTCAATAACAACAGACCAGTGTTTCCAAACCAGTTTGTTTTTTTAGAATGGTGTCAATTGTTTAAAGAAATGTGAAATGAAATGTTATGGTATTTGCATTTATAGTCAAATGTAAAGCTTTAATCAGGTTTTGGAGAGTTCTAGTTATCAACATCACGAAAACAAGACAATAAAATAGCAATGATTGACGATATACTGCCATAGTACTTGGGTTGGGAACTGCACTGGTTTACTGACGTGGTAATAGATTAAATCACTGCATCTAAAAATGTCTTGGAGATGACTAACTTTTCTGTAAAATAAAAAAACAAAAACGAAATGGACTTACCTTGTTGATAATGGCCACCTTAAAATATCCGAATTCTTACAATATTTGTGAAAGAAGTAGGTCAGGAGAGGGACAAAAACACACCCAGGCAGCTCGCAGGTAACGTAACGCTCCCAGGTTAGGGTGGGAGTCGGACCGGAAGTGGGAGGAGTCTCAACCGGAAGCGCGAATTTACGAATTTTGTCTTATCCACGTTGTAATAACTATGAAAAAATAATAGTTGAGATCATAAACATGCAACGTGGTTTCTGTTTATTATTTAAAGGGGCTGTGTTTGGTTTTTACAGGTTTGAAAGGGTGAAAAACAGAACTAGTTTATTTTAAACTCATTACAACAGCTCCACTTGTATTACCACGATGAGTTTTTAAGCACTTTTCACAAGTTTCTAAGCAAGTTTTGCTGTACGGTAAAGCTAACAAACATTTGCGTGCTAATTATGCACTTCCTGCTTCTCGGAGAATAAAACGCGCTTTTACAATATATATGCACTGGGGGAAAAACACATTCGATTTTATTACAGGCAGAAACATCGGGCAAATGTACTTGCTACTTCTGTTTTTCACGGTTCAAAACAGTAACAATCAGGTAAAGTTATTTAACTGTTACAGCTAATCTGCTCCTACCGGACTTTACAGTCATAAACACAACCAATGACCTATCAAAGGACAACATTTGCACTGGAAAATGTTCTGTATTTACACTGTTTTATTGGTTACTTTCAAATAACAAAGCCGTAAAATGCTATTCATTACAACATTTATATTACATTACAACACGTTTTCCCAGAATATCGTAGTTTATGCTTATTATTTTTTCACCATGGAACTGTCTCTAACTTTCACAAAACAGCAATCACATAAATATGTATTTATTAAGTAAAACTGAACATTATTTATATTTCAGCTTTTAGAAATTAAATTATTAAACTTTTAATGTATACTTTTATGACACTTTACATCACAGGGTTTCAAATTAGTATTTCAAACACAGTTACTTCGATTTGTTTTGTGTTTACTTTTGCCACTATTATTATTATTTTATTTTATTTTTCTTTTTTCTTTTTATTGCTTATTAAGAATATGAGAGGTTTTGTCTATGGGAGTTTTTGTTTATAAGAGTTTTTCTATTAAGAGTGTTTTTTAAAGCTTCCTATAAGTTATCTGTTCTTTTACTCCTGTATCTACTGCATTGCAACACCGAAATTTCCCCATTGTCTGGACAAATAAAGGCTTATCTTATCTTATTACAGAGGGTAGATTTACAGGTATGAACACAACTAATTATAGACTATATGTTTAGTTTAATAGAAGAGAAAGGGACTGCATTTGCAATAGAGATATTTCTGTTTTATTGGCTAGAAGTTATTAATATTTCTACTTTTAGAAATTCAATTATTCAACTTTTAATGTAGGCTAGTTCATTTTATTTGTTTTGCATTTATTTATATTTAGTTTAATTGGACAAAGGGACTGCATTTACAATAGAGACATGTTTGTTTTATTGGCTACTTTTAAAAATAAAACAATCCATTACAGTCCTACCTCATTTTCACTGGATGTAAGCAGTGGTCATAGCCTCCTCCAGCCACAAAGGGGCAGTGTTGGCCTTTGCTCTGCAGAAAAAGCCCTGCAGCACGTGGTTGCAACCTGTTTTCACACAGCTCCAGGCCTAGTCTCTGGACAGCGTAATGGATATTATTATGTTGAGTCTAAGTTCATTTCATAAAAACACTAAGTTGTCCCCTGGAACCAGCCTTAAAACTCTCACCTCATATTTAGCCAAGTTGTTCAGGCTGCCACATGTTTGCTGCCGTTTCTCTGGCTAAAAACAAACATCTTACCACTTAGCTTTCACCATTTCAGTAGAAATGTAGAAAGATTTATGATGTACCGGTGGATGAATGTATTAATTTTAGCTTTTCCCGTCCAGAAAGAAGAAGAAACATTTGACTACCGCGCAAGGCAGTCTGAAGATGGTAAGTTTTCAAATATTATTACTATTATTTTATTTTTTATTATGAATTATTTTTGTATTATTATGTAGTATTATTATGATTATTTTTATTTTTTTATGTATGTTTTTTTGTGTGCTGTTTTTGCAGATTAAAAAAAAATAGAACCCCCTTTTTCTTTCTTTTTTTGTTAGAAAATGGAAAATTTTTAGGATTAAGGTCGCCAAAATAAGAGCCTTAACCTTAAAAGACAGTTCCACTGACCGCTTGACCGTTCTGACCACACCCTGCAGATGAACTTGGACAAACATGCCCAGAACACTACAAAAACAAACATCAACATGAGGCAAAGTCACTTCAAGTCAGAATCATGCAATTTATTTGTTTGTAGGACTGGATTTAAGATCTTTCAGGTTTGTTTTATTGAAATAATTTGTCAACTAATTTAATAATTGGATAATGGTCTGTGCACAGAATCCAAAACATGCCAAAAGAGGTTTCATGACTCAGACAATGCAGTAATTACTTAAAATAATACAGGAAATGCACACATTTAGTCTTTTTGATGTGAACTGTCTTTTCACTATAAGCTCTCTACGGGCTTTCACTACAGGCTAGAAAAAAAACTCATGTTCACTTTTTTTTAAGTTCTAAACATCAAATTGATTAATCGAATGAATAATTACCAGGTTAATAGATTTTCAAAATAATTGTTAGTTGCAGCCCGGCCTTGGAGTCGGATTTATTACTTGTTTGACATTTGTATGGCCTGACACTTTAGTTATCACCATGGACACAAGATGCTGGTCAAGTTACCGCTTACAGCAAGAATGCTTTTGTTTGTAGTATATTTTTGTGAGACGGGTGAGTTAAATGCCACACTGTGGAACATCCCAGGCAAAACGACAACCTGAAACTAAATTAAAGCCGCGGCAGCGGCGATGATGGCTCTCGCCTCCCGCGCCACCGCCTTCCCGCCTGTCCAGAGGCAGGAAAATAAAGAGGAGGAACTACAAAAATGGAGTGAGACTACAAAATGACCCGGGCTACAGAGTGGAAACGCGTCAAAAATCCTACAATCTCTCTCCCTCTCTCTCTCTGGCTGACTTCCTGTTTATCATAGAGCGATGCTGCCAGGTGCGTTTTACTCCTCAAAGGTCAGAGGTCAAAGGTAGCTCTATCACTGTCCATGTTTCATGTGCCTAGGCCAAAGATTAAGCGTTTCATGTTTTCTCTTTTTTGAACTAGTCGGCACTTTTGCGACGGGCGTTCTCGCAACCTCCATTTTATTGGAGTTCGGGCCGAGCCGATCGCGTCTATGCCCCCATGTGACCTATGCCCCCATGTGACCTATGCCCCCATGTGACCTATGCCCCCATGTGACCTATGACCCCATGTGACCTATGCCCCCATGTGACCTATGCCCCCATGTGACCTATGACCTCATGTGTGACATTCATCAATGTTAGGGGGTCAAAAATGCCAGAGTTGTGGCAACATTTTACCATGAAAAACTATAATAAGAAACCATGGCAAGAACAATGTCTCGTCGCATTCCATGTTCCATGGAAGGCTTGAGCCAATAATTGCAAGACGGGTGAATTAAATGCCATACTGTGGAACATCCCTGGCAAAACGATAACCTGATACTAAATAATTGTGAGACGGGTGAGTTAAATGCCATACTGTGGAACATCCCGGGCAAAGCAATAATCCCTCAGTGGAAAAGTTGCCCCTTCTCCTAAACCTTTGCTCGTTCGCTGGCCTTTCGGGCCCTCGTAGCTCTTCTGTTTTGCAGTGCGGTTGCAGCTGGCACTCGGGCTTGTCTTGGCCTCTTGTGCGACGGAGGAAATGTAAATTCCATGACAAAAAAACAAACAAATAAAGCCAGAGCCTCATAAAGTGTCAGTGCGCAGACGTGGAAAATAAGCTCATTCAGACCTGTCAGACCTGGACGCGGCACAGGGCAACAGCCGGCTCATGTCACCGTGACACCTGCGGCCCTCACAGTGACCCGCGGGAGCCAAGGGCCCCGTCAAGTAGAAGTACGGACCTGAATATCAAAAAGGTAGAGTATTTGGTCAAGTGCAGAGCCGGTGGTGCGGTGAGGCTCAAACACTGCTCGAACTGGTCCGTGCCGTTGCCGCTGCCGTCGTCGTCACCACTGTCCTTGGGCAAAAGTCGGGACGTCACGATATCGACTTTTAGTGTTGCGATTATTGTTGAGGAAAAACATCACGATTTAACCTTTATTCACGATTGTTGAGACTGTGAATGAACAACAGGGAAGTCTTACTGTTAATCAACTTTGTGACGGGCTTTACCAAAATAAAGTTAAATGTGGCAAAAATGGACCAATAAAATAAAGTCCTTTTACATTTTAAGTGCATATGACAGGTTTTTACGATTCTCTAATTCTAAGACTTTATTTGGTGTATTTATCCCTGTTGTACATATAAATTATAGTTTCACACCAATCGAGCAGGTATTTGAGGAGAAAACGTTGAAAAATCTGTAGAAAATGACAGGAAGTGACATCACACTAGGGACACTCATTCCAGTCAAAGTTGGGTCAGCATTAGCACATAGACGCCATCGGGACAAAGCCAACATGGCGGCGACAACATGGCGGCGACCCGACCGATCCCGCTGTTACAGCTCAGGCAATAATTTTCTCTCTTGGGTTAACCCTAACCCCTAACTCTAACCCCCAACCCTTTTTTGTAGTAGTTAGGAGACATTTTTTGTAATGTTTGCTCACCTGTGAGAGTGTGCAATCTATAAGTTTAAATTTTTTGATCTCAAAATAAAATGTTCTCAATGAGGGATTCATACCCATGATATCCTACGCCACAAGCCATGTCCTTAACCGCCAGGCCGACACATCTGGGGATTTTCCGCTGCGAGACAGAAAATGTACCAGGTGTCGCAAAATGGTGACGACGCCTTGTCTCTAACCGCAAGTTTTGGCCGCCACGAGGGCCGCCATATTGGACTTTGTAACTTCCGGATCGATAACTTCCGTTCCGATGGCGTTTGTGTGCTAGTGCTGACCGTCAAAGTTGATGCAACTTTTTTGACTCTCTAAACATTAATTCAAATAAAGCGACTCATTTGATTTGATGCGTTCTGAGGCATGCTGAGGTGTTCAGAGGCGTTCTGAGGAGTTCTGAGGCCTGCTGAGGTGTTCTGAGGCGTTCTGAGGTGTTCAGAGGCGTTCTGAGGCATTCTGAGGAGTTCTGAGGCGTTCTGAGGAGTTCTGAGGTGTTCTGAGGTGTTCTGAGGCGTTCTGAGGCCTGCTGAGGTGTTCTGAGGCGTTCTGAGGTGTTCTGAGGTGTTCTGAGGCGTTCTGAGGCCTGCTGAGGTGTTCTGAGGTGTTCTGAGGCGTTCTGAGGCGTTCTGAGGAGTTCTGAGGCGTTCTGAGGCCTGCTGAGGTGTTCTGAGGTGTTCTGAGGAGTTCTGAGGCCTGCTGAGGCGTTCCGAGGCGTTCTGAGGCGTTTCTGAGGTGTTCTTCCTAAGCACACACGGTGTATGTAAAGATGTGCTTGTGCATTTCCTAAAATACTACCGATTTCATTGCAGATAAACAAACTAAATAGTGGTCGTCAAGCATGAAGCACAGAGGCTGCTGTGTATCTACATTTATTTTTACAACTCTTTTTTTGTTGTTGTCGTCTTTGGCTCCAGACGTGGATGTTTACACCAATTAAAAATATGTCACGGCGAGGACGAGCGCTCGAAACCGCTCAACTTAAAACAACGTCGCGATTCTAATATATCCCGCGTTGCCAAGTATGATTTCCTCTTTCTCTTTCTTTTACCTGGCAACGTGCGATAGGAATAAGACGTTTCATGGTGTCAGCTCTGATAAGCGTGAAGACCCTCGCGCACAGGGGGGGGGATATCGCACGTGACGTTTTAGCGCATCTTTCTGACAAGTGACCACTGTTCAAAAGCAAGTCCATCATAGAGTATTGCTTTACCTGTCACTGACCGGTTTTAAGGGGGGGAGCTGTCCAAAGTTCACTTATTGTGGATAAAAAGTGACAAATGTTATGTCTCAATAATACCACAAATTATTATGATCAAATTCAAATTTAAACGTCTGTGGACCCAATGGGACTCTTTTATTTTAGTTAATCTGTTGACGTCTATTTGTATTTTTTATTCTTCATTCTTCATTAATTTCGCTTTCTGGTCGTGTTCTATTTGTATTTTTTATTCTTCATTCTTCATTAATTTCGCTTTCTGGTCGTGTTCTATGTCTATTTTATGTTATGTTTAGTCTTAGAAATTGAAAAAAATTTAAATAAAAACTGTCAAACGCGTCTAAAAGATATTACATTTATCTTGTTTGTTTCAGTAGAAGAGGTGGGAGATGATAGATTTGAAAATGTATAATATTGCAGTTGTTGTTGTTGTTGTTTTTATGGAATTCAGCAAAATTTGAATATTGAGTATGTAATGAATAAAATTACCTCAAAAAGAAACAGACACGTCTATGTGATCTCTCAAACAAAGATATAAAGTGATATTTCTGTCATTTTGTGGGTAATTTTATAGTTTTTTCATGTTTTGAACCTAAACCAAAACATTTACATACATTACATTACATACCTTTAGCACATTTCTGATTGTTAAATTATAGTTTGAATATTGTTCAAGAGATATTGAGAAAAGACGGCATTATAACTCTTTTACCTGCGAATGGTGTGCGGTGTCTATTTATAGTAAACAGTATATAATATAATGAGAAACAGAGACACATTGCAGCAGCAGTCAGAAGACCCAATGTCTGAAAAAAAAAAATAGATAAATTAAAATTAAATTGAATAGAGAAGATCATGGGTTCTATTCCCGGACCAGACCAACATCACATGATCTCTCTGGGTGGAGTCTGCATGTCCTCCCCGTGTTACCGTGGGTTCTCTCCGGGTTCTCGGGCTCCTCCCACCGTCCAAAGACATGTGTTAGGTAGAATTGTCAACTCTAAATTGGCCCTAGAGAATGAATGTGAGTAACTGTCTGTAATGTCTATGTCTCTGTGTTGGTCCTGCGACGAGTTGTACCCCGCCTTAGGCCCGAAGTCACTGGGATAGGCTCCAGTCACCCGCGACCCCGAAAGGGAACAAGCGGTAGAAAATGAATGAATGAAAAATAGAATAAAATGAATTGAATAAAATGTAATGCAATTTATAAAATTAATACAATTAATACAACTGATAAAATAAAATGAATAAATACATAAAATGTATTAAATTTAAATAAATACATGAAATGAATGAAATGACAACAAATGTTCTTCTACCTGATAAATTATTGTCTTAAAAGGAAAAATATCCTAATTTTCCGCTCCAATACACAGTAATGACTATAGAATACTTTATTAACATGCCATCCCTTCAGTAAAAGTCACACAATCTACGAGTTTGTATATCATTTATAAGAACCCCGGGGGCCCTCCTGAAACGCTTTGAGGCCCCCCAGGTTGAGAATGACACAAAAGTATTTAACACTCAACATAAAGTGGTAAACACTTCTCACCATGATTCATCTGTGTGTTTATTTACTCGTTCATTAATAACATAACATAATATCATTCCAATTCAATACATGTTTTAACACTAGGGCGGCGCTGTTGAGTGGCTCGCGATGAAGACGAGCTCATCTGCCTCCACGTTTTGACTTTGAGTTCCTACTTCAATGACTAATTGGCTCGTCCGTCACGTTCTTATTAGAGAAAAGCACGGAGTCCAGTTCTACATCGACACTATTTGTTTTTTCTTCCGCAGATTTCCTTCAAAACCCTCGACAATGCCCCGACAGACGCCCCGATTCATCGCGCCCGAGTCTCCGGAGGGGAAAAAAAAACACCGGCGCAACTCCACTCGCAAACAGGTAAGAGGAAGTAGTCTCGGTTTTCCTTTCCTCGCCGCCTCAATTAAACCGCCCGCTCTGAAAAGACGCCGTTTCAGAATCGTGCAAAAAAAAAAAAAAAAAAAACGCCGGCTCTTTACATCAGCTGATTCCATCTGGTGTTGTCGTTGGCGCCGACTCAAAGACGGTGAGGGAAAAAGGCGCGCACACACAAGAGTTGAAAAGGGTCGCTCGAACTGTCGCGGGATTACTTTAGCAACACTTTCCACGGGTCGAGGTTGCGTGAATGGCTCCATTGTGGGACGGAAAGTAAACCCTGTCAGGACCTCGTTCATTTGCACCTAGTTCGGTGTTTGAAGTCGTCTGTTTATCCGCCGTCTAAAGGGAAACCCCATTTTGACACCAGGTAAGTATGAAAGTCTGCACACGCACGCACACGCACACACCATATCCATGCGCCGGTCGCAGGTAATGTAATGTGCAGCAGCGCCTGTGCACGGGGCTCCTGGGATCTTCTGGGGGTTTCCAGTGCAAATTGCTCAAATGCAAATAAAAAAATCCCACGTGCTATAAAACGCATGAACAAGAGGGCTATTGGCAGCGCCTGAGATCAGAAATGACCTTTCGGTTATAAAGAAATACTGTTTAAGCCAGAGCAGTGGATATGGACAGAATGTAATGTATTAATCTTACGAAACAAGTAAATAAGTAAAATACACCCACATACATAGACTTTATTTCTACGATTATTTTGTGTCCAACAACAACTCGAGCACCTTTTCTGGTCTTTTGGTCTTTAGGTGCAGAGTCTAACGCAGGTCGACACGTTTTATCCAAAGAATGAGGGTTCCACAGCTGATTGTTATTGAAGTGATAAAGTGTTAAGTGTGAAAGTTACTGTGAAGCCTTTATATGCAAAGCCTGAAACGATGACTTTAATAAAGGTACACTATGTAACTTTTCTGCTGGGTTTCCTCCACCCGCTTGCTCTTCTTTGAGATGTAATAGACTTTCAGATGAAAACAAATAATAAATGAATTCATCAGTTATTTGGTAACTCAAAACCACAAGACCTGCACAACGCGGCTGTTTTCAGTCGAAAAACTGATGTGAAACTGAAAATTCAGCTAAATATTTTCATAACGTGTTTCAGAAACAACAACAATATTATAAATACCAAAATATTGTGGTTTATTGTTCCTGAAACACGTCATTAAAAAACCTAAAATCCATGGGGGAAATTAATGGAAAATATTCTTTGGAATCACAGCGGGTTTTGAAGACTGTTGAGCTCTATTGTGAGCCGCCTTTCCACAGATCAGACCTGTAACTTTGCACCATGGAGAAGTTTAATTCCACACTTTGGAACATTCCAGACAGAGGAATGACATCTCCACGGAGACAAGCAGGTGGCGGACCCTCCACGAGATGCCTTTAGTATTAATATTGGGGAAAACAGATATATAAATATATATGTAAATGAGCTTAGTCGGACTTAGTTGGGTTCAAATCAAACTTAATTCCTCCTCTTTCTGTCACGTCGAGCGTGAGCCGAGCCGTGTGCGTCTTCTTTCTTTTGTGTTTGTGCTTTGGAAGGCGTCCCTGTCTCTCTGGTCAGACAAAAGTGCCGCGTTGAGCAAAACCTCCACTCCACTTTTATGGTCCGTGTGGGCCGTCCTATTTGTACATGCTTAGAGCAAATTAGACCAGCAGCTGTGCACGGCTCGGCCTCGCTGTGTTGGCTTTTCACGATAAAAATATGCTTTGGTAAACCTCACAGCTCGGATATAGAAATATGCAGGGCTGTTTGGAATTCATCGTCGCACCATTTTTTTTTAACTATCAGTGCTTTTCTTTTACGGAGAAAACCAGGGATTGAAAGATGAGTTTGAAGTAGATTTGCGGCTGGAGGAGCGGCCCACCTGTGCACATGTTTTCCACCAGCTCCAGAAATAAACATTTGCCCCAGAATGCACCTGCATCTGTCTCTAATACACCCTTCTCTTGTGTTTTAGCGGAATTATTTTTATTTTGTTTTAGTTAGATATTAATGAGTTTTAATTCATAACTTTCCTGTTTTGTGTTTTCATAATTTTCGGTCATCGCCGTTCTTCCTCTCTCTAAAACCCATGTCAAAATATTAGGGCTTATATGATTTATTGGAATAATGAAAATAACTGGTATAATCTAGAAATTGTAAATAAATATTAGAGTATAATAATCATACTTGTTAACTGAACTGTACATTCTTAAACACATCCAAAAATACAATTGTTATATAAAAAAGACAGTGGTTAGATCGAAATGGCAAAATAGAATAAACTATTTTGGTTTTCATCTATAATACATTTTGATTACATATTGATTTGTTATAATTCTCAATCTAGAAGGCTTTAGTCACTGTATTTCAACCTTTATTAGGTTAAATATCAAAATAATCTTCTACTTCAAGCTGAACATTGTGCTCAGTTTGTGTCGTGATGTGGAAAGTGGTGAGTTAATATTTAACTTAACATGACACGAATCAGAAATAAATTAGTAAGTAAGTACATTTTTATCCGTATAGCACCTTTCATAGACAGAAGTCACAAAGTGCTTCACAAAAACACAGAATAAAACAATAAAAACACAAAAAACTTACTGTGAGCAGTACACATACAACAATATACAGTCAGATCAGTCCCTAAAGCAACTGTAATTAAACATAAAGTGTGTTCATATGTGATCACAGTGCAGTTCTGTCAGGATCGGTTTATTCTTAGGGCTCATGTGTTCCTCTGCTCTGACCCAAACACCATGGGACGCCTGCACTGCCCTCTAGGGGTGAGCCAAAGTACCAATATAACATTTTATTTCAATATTGTTGGCTGATGTACCGATTGATCACATTGAGCCTTTTGTGTTTTGATTATTAAATGGCACATTCTGCATTATTTGTGTTGTTATTGGCCTTTAAGCATACTCTTGAGCACCTTTAACATAATGTATCTACTAAAGGCACATATTACTTTATATCATCATGTCATTCCCTTATCAGGCATTTGTTAGCACTCTCTACTGGCAGCAGAGGAAATAACCATGGGGAAATAAACAAAAGCTAGCCTGCCCTAACATGCTAATTGCAGTCGTAATGAGCGGGATTTAACGGCAGAAATGCTCAGAACGAATCTGGTGTTAGGCTCAGTGTGAATGAAACTAAATGCAACTCCAGGTATGTTTTTGATGAGCGAACAATGTCGAAATGTCGTAAAAAGCTGAAAAATTTCAATTTTGCATAATGTTTTCTTAAATTAAGTGTATTTCTTATATGGACTGTACGTGTAGTGGTTCAACCAAGAAATACGGTCGTAAATATACACTGATATATCTTGTGTAATGTATAATATATTGATTATCACACGTATTGCCATATTGTAATATTATTATATATATTGTATTTCAGATGTGTCTTTTAATATTATGAGTTGAAAGGGGAAATACAAGTTCAAGAGTCAAGTAGCTTAAGAGGAGGATGTTTTTTATTTATTTCAATTAATTTTGTATATATTTTTATTATTTTTCACACTTACGTAAAAATTTGCTGGATTTTGAAAATATGAATATTGACCACAACAGCAAGACAAATATCGTTCATATCGGCATTTGGTTCTGTATTTAAAACCAGCCCGTGCCTTGCTACAGTCCTTGGACACCTGCTCGGACCAACACCGTCACTTCACCGTGGTTCACCGTGGACACAAACGCGTCTTGTTGTCGAAATCTGTTTGCGGCGTTTCTCCCCCGACCCTGTGGAAAGCGAGCGGGCGAAACAAACAAACCCGGCTCCGCTCACCTGCGCCTGTGGAACCGGGCGACCCGCATCTGGACGGAAACCATTGCAAATATTCCCCAGCCAGGTTTTTTGGAACAAGTGTTTAGCTGGGCCTCTCGGCGGGGAATTAACTAACTGTAAATGACTCTGGCCGCCTCCTGTTTGTGTCATGTGTTCCAAAGCAGATGTAAACAGTGGTTTTTACCCGTAGCACATTCGGAGGAGGAGGAGGAACTTATGGAAATACACACACAGACAAAGCCAATACACACCTTTTATTGCCTTTTACATGTGTGTGCAGCCATGCAGTATACGAATAACAGTGTGTAAAGTTATGACAAGGTTTCTGCGTCGTGCATTGGGTTGAAACTACGGCTTTGTTTATAACCGTCTGCAAATGTTTGGCTCTGGGACAGAGAGACCTTGGGAACAATTATACAAAGTGAATCATGACTAAACAAAGTGCTACTGCTGTTCTCTTCCACTCGTATGCAAACATTTACTTTTCACTAATGTTTAGCGTAAATTCAAGGTCTTTTAAATGTATGAATATGAATAAAAATGAATCATCTTGAATAGTTAATCAGGTCGTTTATGTAGAAAAAGATTCAGTCGTTTGTCCCATAAACGTCAAGTCATTCATGGGACAAAGACCCCAAAAGCCGATTTGTTTCCATTAACAATCCCATCAGATCGCCCGGACTGGCTCCTCTGTCGGCCCATTGAACGTCCACCTGGAGAACCAAGAGCACAAACTCCCTGACACTATCAGAGCCAGACTAAGCTCGCATCATGCTAACTTTTTAAGCCAGCTTTGTTTGCTCACAGCTGAGGCTTAAAAGAAAGGCAGGGCCAGCGCAGGAAAGGGCCAACTTTGACAATTCTCACACAAAGGGAGCTCTGTTGGCTAACAGTGAGCCGCCTGTTTCTGGGAGGTTTGCACTGTTCCTGGGGCCCGTTTCATGGAACAGTTAGCAGGGCCAAAGGCAGCCGCGGCCTGGAGTGATAGTGAAGGCGTTTGGGGCCAAGGCCGGGTCTGGCCTTTTGGCTCCGCTCCCTGTCCAGCTCTCAGACTCTCCAAAGTCCGGAGCAGGTGTCCCTCATAAAGACATCACATGGCTGAGCTGGACTCGTTCCCTCTCTCCAGGTGCTACGTGTCCACTGCTTTTTAACTGTTGTGCCGTGACTTTTATGGATGGCTAAGTTTACTCGGGGTGTTCATCAATATTTAGGGAATAACATTTGCACAAAAAAGTGAAAAAACAACAACTTATGTGCAAAAGTCAGTCTCGAACATTGAACGACAAGGGCAAAGGTCTAACCCAGTGAACTAAACGACCTTACCTGATTGAACTGCTCACTTCAACCATCAATTCATTACACAAATTAGTGCCTGTATTTCTAACTAACGTCTAGTCATTAGAAACGTGACCAGAGCCGGAGCTACAAACTAAGTCTGTAAATGCTAGTTTTTAAGTAACTTGGTGAAACTTGGCGCTGCTCTTGCATCGTTTCTCCTCTGCACATCCTCAGTGAGGCACAAGATTCCCACACAGGTTTATTCGGTGTGGTTTGAGCTCAGATCCATGGGTTTGAGGCTGTGTGGACCTCAGAGTGCATGCACAGGCCTCTAAAAGAAGCTGCTGTCCCCTCAGGTTGTAAAAGTACACTGCCACAGACTGCGCAGCTGCAGGAGAAGAAGAATTATGCTTCCCGCGCAGCACTGCTCAATGTAGAGGCCACTAAGAGACACTGCAGAAATTAGAAAACAGGCGTATTTGGATATATTTTGTAACAATTTAAATATAGTTGTGACACACGGTAGTTTTAGATTGTATTGGTCAATCACTGATTGCCCTGACCGCACGCCACTGCTTTTTAATCGTTTACTCTTACTGATAGAGAATGAAATCATTGTATTTCAAAGGTGAAAATTGTCTACAATTGAGTATGATTGAAATATCTAGAAACAATTTAGTTCTTGCAGTGTCTGGAGTAAGAATGCATGCGAGTGAGGAGGAGGATTATAATCCCGGGCTCTCCTCACGACCACAGAGTGGGCATAAAGGCTCGGCATCTCATTGAAGTCACCCGGGCTGAGTCTGTCCTGTAGTTTTCAGTTTGGTTTGGACGGAGCAGGCGGCCTGGCCTAAGGGGCCCTGGGTTTCCCACATCACTCAGAGACCTCTGATAGGTGGTTACACTCGCCGTAATGACAGGGGCCCACATTTAGTATTAAAGTCTGTGTGCTGCCTCCGCTGCTGCTGCCTGACGTCAGCCTGGTAAATATGGGGATGAGAGCATGGCATGAGGAAGGCAGCTAGACCTGTGTAAGTACACAGCTCTGTGCGCCACAAAGGCCCTACGTTTGGGTGTCGTTAAGGACACGGCTGCAACGGCGACAATTATTTGTTGTTGAGTATTTTTAGACCAAATCTATCTCATTAAATCAAAGTGAAATCGTTTGTGACTTGACATCAGAACATGTTTTTGATCCAATAAATGTAAATATATACCATTAACACATTTCCATTGCTAATCAATTATCAGTTATAATAACCTGTTTATGTGGTGATTGAGGCCAGGTCCCAAAGCGTCATGTGATTCAACCTAAAAGACCTCATTGTATTTGTCAGTTTACAAGTTAGCGGCGATGGCTAAAGCAGCTGAGTAGATGAAAGCGCTGGGCGACTCTGCACCTGCAGCCGAGCTCATCGCACCAGAGTGGCATTTCAAGCAAAGGCCTCAACACGTCCCCTGACCTTCTGCCGCTAACATAAACTAATTAGGCCGGCTCTGAAAGGCCCGTCACTGGAGCAGCCTCTTCCGATCTACGCCATGGGTCCCGCTCCGGCCGTGACGCGAGACCCTCATTATCTCACATGTTCAGAGCAGCGAGGGGCACACGGAGAACAAGCACACTGCAAAAAGATCACAGAGGCCAGTTAAAACGGCTTGAACTTGGGATATCAATAATGTTTTCAATAGTTTGACCAGATCGAACCCAAACAAGTTAATTGGTCAGTTGCTCTATGTTTTGACCTTGTTTCACGTAGAGCAGCCTAAAGTAAGAGGGGCTTAATAAGCAGCTGAGCCATCTATAACTATTTACATTTTCACTTAAATATTATAATATAAGTATATCTAAGTTTAGAGTCTTTTAAATGTTTAAAAAGTGAAATAAATGTATTTTGTTGCTACATTCTACTGGTAAAAATGGTATAAAGATTGGATCAGTATGTGATTGGGTAATATTGTGCTGCACTTAATTTAATTTCTTAGTTGAAGACACTGCAATTGTTCTTTTTTCAAATAAACTCTCCACAACGCCAGTTAAAAAATAACACTGGTGAACTGTGTACTGACTATGTATATTACTTGATACATTATTAACAAAAGATAAATCTATTTGTAAACCAGACAGAAATGAACGAAACGGATCCAAACATGTAGTCAGAAAAAACAAATTCATATAAACTAGACTATTAAGATTTCAAATGATTTTGCGATAAGCATCCGTGTTTTGCAGTGCGGGCGGCGGCACAGGAAGGAGCGTCCCGCGGCCCATTCTCCGGTTAGTCTTCTCTCACGTCGGCGTAAGAAAGGAAATGTCAAGCGTGAAGCGCCAGGAGTGGTCATTGCAGTTCAGCCCGATGGCCGGCACACAGGGGGCCTTTGTCCCGGATCACTTAGCGCCAATTACCGCCCGTCAAAATAGTTTTTTCTGCAGCGGGGCGACGTGTTAATGGGCTCGACGTTGGGTGTGAGGAGCGACCTTGTCCGCGCACACCGAGCAGAGTTCATGGGTTAACAGGGCCCCTCTGATGTGGCGGATGAGACTTTGGCAACCTTTAGGCGGTTATTGAGCGTTCGGACAAAGCAAACAGAATGTGATACAATTAGGCGGCGGGCGGAGCCACCGCGATCGTCCTCGCTCGGCCGCGGACGGACTGGATGCGAGCCAAACAGGTGCGAGAGGTCCGACCACCCCGTGTGAATAAAAAAAAGAGGGCGCAGGTGAAAGCGGAAAGACCGGCCAATATCGGGGCTTTATCTGAAATCAACAGCAATTAAAAGTCGATACAAAGACGGTCTCTTTGCGCTCGTGAAAAGGTCGGGGTCTTTGACTCTTTCGGTCGCGGTCCAACTCTGTACGATGCAATACAGTGACGCAGGTTCAATTCAAATCAATTTATTTTTGTAATGCCCAAAATCACAACAACAGTTGCCTCTGAGGGCGACAGTGAAAAACGGATTAAACATGAAACGTTGAAGCTCGGGAAGTTAGCTTCTTTTATTTGTTATGACAGAGAAAATGAACTGATTGGGGGGTAAAGTATCACTTCATTTCGAGACATGCTCGTTGTAAGCAGTATTTTTATTTGATTCCGCGACTTCGAGAAACGCGCTTTGATAAAGGAAGCCTGACGCGAACGAAGCTCGCTTGCCTTCAAAATAAAGCATGAAGTTGATGAATAACCGATGCAATTTGTAATTTTCTTCGTTCACGTCGGGCTGCTTCCAGTATCTTTAGGTCGCAGAATGAGAGATGACGAGCATTTCCATTTTCAACTTGAATACGCAAATATTCATTATATTTCACACACAGACCTTGGGAAATTTAAAAAGTTATTTGTAGAAGGAAATGTTAAAGGTTTACAAAATGACAATAGATATGAATGAAATCAATTATCACGTCAACATAATCAGGGCTGACAAGTTGCTAAGCTAACTTGTTACAAATCGTCATATATCGGGAACATGGACCACAACGAGAATCAGAACTAGTTTATTTAAACAGTTTGCTTCGGTCCAAAGTTATTCCTATCACATTCCTAGCTTCCGAATAATTTACCACAGTGAGTTTCTAAGCGTTTTCACAACTTTAGAGGCCAAAGCGGAGCGGTAATGCTAACAACAACTAGCATGCTAACAGTGCACTTCCTGGTTCTTGGGCGATACACTTCAACACTTTCTAATTATAAGATGAACAGCACACAGCGGTCTCAATTTGGCGCTTAAGAGCTGCTTTTACTGTATACATTTTGGCCACGACAAGCTAATAATCGCAACCGCGCTTTTCGCAGTTACTAAAAACTAGATATGTCAAGTCATGCCTCTTCGGACAAACAAACGCCAGTGCAGTTTCACGTGTCGAGGACGTGTTGTTTTACTATCATAAGCTCGTTGGGGTTCGGAGGCGTTCGTGACACGGTGGGAAAGAGAGCGAGCCAAACGTAAAGATGGACAAAACGCCAGTGTTTGTGTGGGCGGATTTCCAGCCTGTGTGAGAAGTGCATCGCGTTGTCCTCTGACAAAACAATTAAATTTCAAACCATCCATAACGTTGCCTGGGGTTTTTGCGTATAATTTCTGGCTTTACAAAGCGTCAACATTTAGAATATGTGCCGTTTTTAAACATTGGTACGCCGAGGTAGGAACCAAAACTGTCCGAACAGACGAAGATGTCGCAGGTTCTGTGATGTACGGACTCTGATTGGCTGAAAAAAAACAACAACAACAAACTACCAGGAAGGTAAACAAACAACATTTTAAACACGTGGAAACACCCGGAGTCGTCGTCCAACAGTTTTAGTTTCTACACCGGTTTGTTCGTCTGGAATCGTGACCCAAACGTGTACTATTGACACAATCGCAGTGTATTCAAAGTTTACCGTATTTTCTGGACTATAAGTCGTACCTTTTTTCATAGTTTTGGCCGGGGTGCGACTTATATTTATACTTATATACTTATACTCCGGAGCAACTTATATGTGATATTATTTGTTATTTTCACACTTGCAACCACATTTCATACTCCAGTGCAACTTATATAAGTTTTTTTCTTCTCTATTATGCATTTTTTTGGCTGGTGCGACGTATAGTCCGGAAAATACGGGTATATTAAAATGGTTGGACGTCGCATGAAGAATTGAGTACTCCTCTAAAGTTTTGCAGTGAACTTACTCTAATTGCCGCCTTCGAGTCTTTTTTGGAAACGGCGATGGGAATCTGGCCCCCAGCTTCATCTACTTAAGAGATGAAATAAAGAAGGTGATTGAACTCTGCCTCTAAATTGGATTTGTTTAATCTGCATCGAGTTTGAACATCCTGTGTAAACACCAGCGTGTGCAGATGCCGGAAGCGCCGCGGCTGGAAACCTAAACGCCCGCGGTTGACTTTGGCCGAGAGTCAAGATCTCCGAGGAGGAACTGAAGCCTGAACGGGAGCAGAGGGACGACTATTGTTGCTTGAGGTTTAAGCTGGTCCTGAAGACAGGACCAGCTTAAACCTCACACTGAATCAGAATCAGAAAAGGTTTATTGCCGTTGTCAATGAACAGAATTCACATAGGAACTTGTCTTGGTGATCGATGCAACATAAAACAATGATAAAACAACCTATATAAGTCAAAAAGAGAAACAATTTAACTCTGCTATGGGATAAAAATAACAATAGGCTATAAGATGAAAAAAAAATAGAATAGGCTTACTGTGCAGGAAATTATGGTTAAAGTGACAATGTCTTGAGTTCAGAATATGTATCTTAATTTTGGTAGTTTTGACCAATTAAGATGAGTTAAATGTACATAATAATGTGGGGTGTCTGATTATTAATTAAGAGATTTTAGTATTTCAAGACCAATAGAATATGATGTTTATATTTCATTTTTTGATTAATCTTATTTACTTCTTACTTTACCTCAACTAAAACTTTTGTATTGCATCTGATAGAAACACATGGAACAGCCCAAAATATCTTAAAACAACTGCTCAGCTTTAGTGGCTATTTTATTTTCGATTAGAACATGGATCAACAAAACAAAAGAAAGGGAAAAGGAAAACAGGCTAAAGAACGATTAAAAAACACATAAAACATACACGCAAAAACCCTGCAAAGTATGAGCTGGACCAGGTATAACATAAGGCAAGTAACTACTTGTTCAAGTCAAATTTAAGTTGTATAAATACAATAATACGCTTTTAACTCTTGTGCAGATATTAATTTGGCGGTGCAATCGTCGCTCCGCCGGTGGGAAAGCGCACAGAACCTCCTCGTCTCCTCATCACATCAGATTGCACTTTGGTAAATGATACAGAAGACACTTGTATAAACACAAACATCATTAAGCGCCTGTGCCTTGTTCTAACGGCCCTTTGGTTGCACTCATTTCCTTAATGACTTTGCAGCTGTACTTCACCGTGTGTCAAGTCACAAATCATCGACCACCAACGCTGCAAGCCAGGAATAAGTACCGTATTTTCTGGGGAATAAGTCGCAACAGCCAAAAAAATATATAATAGAGAAAAAAAATAACATATATAAGTCGCACTGGAGTATAAGTCGCATTTTTGGGGGAAATGTATTTGATAAAATCCAAGACCAAGAACATTTAATCTTGAAATGCAATTTAAAATAATAACAGATGAGAGAACATGGTGAATAGGTGTACGTATGCTAACGCTAACACCTTCAGCTACATGAGGCACAGACAGAACTGTGGTAAGTGTCTGGTATGTTAACGTAACATATTAACAGTTATTCAGATAACATATAGCATAAAGAACAT
Source organism: Eucyclogobius newberryi (assembly GCF_026437365.1). NCBI lineage: Eukaryota > Metazoa > Chordata > Actinopteri > Gobiiformes > Gobiidae > Eucyclogobius > Eucyclogobius newberryi. Next base: position 20,198,578 of record NW_027315723.1, on the reverse strand, counting down.
GCTAACAAGTTTACCAAAGCATCAGTTTTACCCCAAATCACTAAATCCATTGAATTCTTCTTCCTCTGTGTCACTTCTAAACAACTCCACAAACTCCAGAGGAAGAGGAAGAGCAGATTCTTCTTCTGCATCGCTTAGAGCTGGTGTGAAAATGACGAATAATATCACATATAAGTCGCACCCCAGTCAAAACTATGAAAAAAGGTGTGACTTATAGTCCGAAAAATACTGTACATGAAATAAATGAAGCTCCTGTTCTACACGCTTTGACTGCGCTTCATGTTTTAAAGCTTAAAATAAAACGAGGGAAATCAAGTAAACGTAAATCAACCTCGACTTGTGAGGACACAGAATGCTTTACGTGTGATGACGAGGTGTGACGTTGTGTAAATGGGGCTACAAACGGTAGCTGCTTGCGTCGAAGTCGATGCGCGTCTTGAAGCTAGATTGCCCGGTTTTCAAACAGGAGGAAGATAAATCCATCCAACCGGTTGTTCCTGGCGCTCACAAAGCCCTTTGCCACATCGCCGGTATTCACATGCGTACATCTTCGACGTGTGCATGACTTTAAAGAAGCGTTATTCAAGGCGGCGAAGTGAAGCAGGGTTGGATCGCGATTGCACGGCCAACGGGCATTCAGCAAACGGCTCTTCTCTCTCAAAATAGATTCCTAGTTTATTTTGACTGATAGATACAGACTGTGCAACAAACATGCAAAGTGACGCTTTTACAACATACTCAATGGAGCGAAACGCATCTTACAAATTTACACGAAAATGGATGCTCGTTTAAATTTTATGCCTTTCAAAATTAAATTGAAACATTGCCAACTGTATTATCTTGTGACCAGTAAGAAGTGTCATGAAACAAATTAATAGGAATGAACTGATCCAACAATTTGATAAAAAGCTATTCTTGTCAAAACTGTCCCAAACATTTGAAAATTCAGTTCTTTTGTTGTTGCACTGAACACGACCTCTTCTCGCTCGCGCTCCTCCGAGACGAGCGAAAGTACGACTCGGTCCTGATGGGATTTATTTGCCTTTCTTGCCAAAGCCTCACCTTTCAAGGCCCTGCTCATTAGGCTGTGTGTTTTGGGGAAGGAGAGGTCGCGCGAGGTTAATTCCGATTGTTGTGCCTCTTTTGAAGCGGCTGACAGCGTGTCTCCTTCGCTCACGAACGGACGGCGTTCTCGGCGATCACGACGACGGGATGACAATGTGCGAGGGCTCCGTTCTTCTTTGTTAACTTTCGGCTGTTCTGTTTTCATGTAGGGATGAAGTGCAGATTCAAAGAGATTAGATCTTAGAAGCATTTAGTATAGAAGTATTTGTTTGTTTTTTTACTGAACGAGGTCTGCATAGTTCCTCAGTCGTTCACGTTATGTGTAAATTCAACTGTAAATTTGTGTAGGGAGTAAGCCTATTTTTATTTATTTTTCCCATAGCAGATTTAAATTCTTTTACTTTTTGACTTATATAGGTTGTTTTATCATTGTTCATTGTTTTATGTTGCACCGAATCACCAAGAAAAGTTCCTATGTTTCTGAATTCTGTTCATTGGCAATGAACCTTTTCTGATTCTGATTCATAGCAAAAGTAAGTTGATTTATTTAGTTCTTTTAATCAATTCTTCTGTTTTGATGCAGCACTAAAGGAACATTACCGTATTTTCAGCACTATAAGGCGCACTTAAAAGCCTTTAATTTTATCAAAAAACGACGTGCGCCTTATATATGTTGGTTGTGCTCACTGACCTCGAAGCGATTTTGTGTGGCACAAGTTTTGTTTTGCCAAAAAATGCATAATAGAGAAGAAAAAAAAACTATTACCAAAGCATCAGTTTTACCCCAAATCACTAAATCCATTGAATTCTTCTTCATCTGTGTCACTTCTAAACAACTCCACAAACTCCAGAGGTAGAGGAAGTGCAGATTCTTCTTCTGCGTCGCTTAGAGCCTAGAGCGCCCTCTTGTGGTTGTCAGTGTGAAAATAACAAATTATATCACATATAAGTCGCACCCCGGCCAAAACTATGAAAAAAGTTGCGACTTATAATCCAGAAAATACGGTATAATCTGCCTTTTTAGTAGTTCTCTGTATAATTATCTGTAATTGTGTGATCTCCGCTACTCTCACGGTCTTGCTAGTGCACTTTGGGTACAGATATGTAACAGGTTTGAGAGCGTTTGCCAGTGCAATGCCCCTTTTAGTAAACTATTGATGCGCAGAACCTTTTCTCATTGACCAAGGATGTCTTAAGTTGACTACGGGCTTAACATCTCCCCAGGTATTCTCTTTTCCCCGACTTTACTGCTTTACCAAAACCACTTTGCCTCACCATCTCTTTCTCTACAATTATTTTTTTATATCGAGAGTTCTCAGTAAAAGCATGACCAAACAAATACACTCAAGAAGAAGAAAACGCATCCATATCAAAAGCCATTGTCATTGTTTTTTAAAAGGACAAAGTAAAATAAATCAGCAAATTGTGAAGATCGATATGAAGAAAAGAAAACAAATACATTTTTTGTCACATCGCACTGTCGTCATTAAGCTACTGATGGAAATAAAGCTGGCGTTTCTTCTACCGACGCGTGAACCATTTGATCTTTGGCTTGCTCTTTTACACAGCGTTATTATCTGATTGCGCCGGTCGGTCGTGCTTTCATGGCTCATCAAAGTAAGCTACTGCGCACCTTGAACTACGTCAAAGAAGATTGAATAAGAGGACTAAAAAGACTATGGAAGAAGAAGAAGACATAACAAAGAAGAGATGTTTTGGGGTGAAAAATGTGCGACAAAAAGAAAATACTTCATAAAGGGATCGAGGAAAGCAGGAAAAGCGAGCGGGATGTGGGCCATTCGTAAGCAGACTTCTCCAAGAATCCGGAGCCAGCACACCTGCTACTATTCACTTCAGAGGAAATAGACACTCTGTGGAAGAGAGGCTTTTGGCCCCCGGACAAAACCGCTGCAGCGCCAAATTAGAAACAGGAAGGACTGTGGCCGAGACTCAGATTAAAAACGCACTCCCCACATGGACCCAATATAATGCAGCCCTGATCCCGCTCTGGAAACCCAAAACCCCACGGCGCTATTTTATGCCCCTTAGTCAACAGAACGCCCACTGTTTGCACGGTGACACTACGGCGACTCGCTCCAAAGTCAACCCCGTGAGTGTTGGTAAACTGCTGGCTGAGCGGGGGCCGTGTAAATACCGGACGGGCTAAGAATGGAAAGAGCTTCTACCTCCCGGCTTTTTCGGCCCGAGGTTGCGCAACGCCGTCGACAGGCTCAAAAAACACGTGACGGCGAGGCGGTGCTTTTGCGACACGGGCCCGTTTCATGATCGCGATTACCGTATTTTCCGGATTATAAAATCACACCGGAGTATAATTCGCACAAGCCAAAAAATGCATAATAGAGAAGAAAAAAACATATATAAGTTGCTCTGGAGTATGAAATGCAGTTGTAAGTGTGAAAATAACAAATAGTATCACAAATAAATCGCTCCGGAGTATACGTATATAAGCATAAATATAAGTATAAGTCGCACCCTGGCCAAAACTAAGAAAAAAAGGAGTGATTTATAGTCCGGAAAATACGGTAGTTAATGATGTAAGTCAGTTCTTTGGATGAAGTAGCAAGAGATTATTTTCCCGTAACCTAAACCTGCCGGATCAAAGCGCCTAAAGAAGACACTGTATTATGCCTCGAGGTGGAAATTAAGATAAATATGTTATGTCATCACAGAATAGCTCATTAGGTGTATAATTTCACTTCCTGTTTGTGATCGATGACGTCACACTGGGAAATTACTCAGCAACCACATCTGTCAAGTATTTTTATTTGACAAATACAAATATATGAGAGCAACTTTATTTTGTTGAATTAAGAGAGTCAAACAAGTTGTTTCTTTGTGTAAAATATGGAATGAATGTCCCTAGTGTGATGTCACTTCCTGTCATTTTCAACATATTGGTCAACATTTTCTCCACAAATACCTGCTCGATTGGTGTAAAACTATAATTTATATGTTTAACAGGTATAAATACACCAAATAAAGACAAAATTAGAGAATCGTAAAAACCTGTCATCCACCCTTTAAGTAAAAGTACACGTACAGTAGTGACTAAATTGAGTACCTCTTCCACCACTGCACAACACTTGCCCTCTCCTTTGCACCGTACTTCATCTCGTTTGCAGCGTAAACGAGGTCGTTGGTGAACAAAGCCCCCGCGCCGGCCGCCGAGTGACGGATGGATTGCACCAGACGGGAGCAGGGCCGCGAAAGGGTAAAGGCGTCCATGACATCACCCAGGGGAGCGCAGGTGCCGGGGCCCAGACAGGAAGCGTGAGTCATGGGCAGCTGACAGCACCGCGAGGGACGAGCTCCACCTAGAACTGACCGCATTCGACACAAACATACCTGCACACCGTCTGCTGCTCCACGTCAACGCGCGGAATAATAAAAAAAGCTGCTCCACACGTTTTGCATGTGAACTAAAGTGACGATACTCGGATGCTAATCGGGTCAAAAGCTAGTATCGGAAGAGTTCAGTAGAGGCTCATTTGAAGCATCAATACTGGGGGGGAAAGCAAATAAACAGGTCGAGTTTGGACCGTTTCTGAACTGTTTTAGAACGGTTTTGATTAATTTGTTCATAAATCAGAGCTAGTATCGAAGTATTGAGAGTATCGAGCGTTTTATTTAGCCGAAATTGAGTTTGTGAAGTAACTATACTTTGTTCCTGTCAAATACTGTATGTACTCTTACTTAAATCCAATTCAAAAAGTAATATGAGTAGATTATTATTTTTATTTTCATTTTTAAAATTATTATTAGTATTTATTATTATTATACATTTTCATCTCACTTATTAGATCTTTTTTTTGGGGGTTATTTATTAAAAAATTAAGATAAGAGATCCTTTATTTTCAACTATATTCAAAAAGGCATGAGAATAGTATTAAAAACATAAGGCTACAAAACATTTTGGAAACATATCTCAAATTAATTATGAACAAAAGATAGCCAGAAAACAAGTGATAAATACACAGACTTAGGTTCTTTTTTAAGTCAATCAGTTTAGGAGATGTATTTACCTTGTTAGTGTTGGCGTCGGATCCAATGACCCGTGCCCCGCCCCAGTCCATAATGTGGTTATTTCTGATATAGCTGATTTTTTTTTGATAATTGTAGGGTTTTGACCCAGATACAAAGTTTTTTGCCTTCCCAAACACATCTTCAGATTGATTTATTCCACTCGTTGAACAGCTGGTTGGAAGAGTCCGGAACAGATGGAGAAATAGGAGCAAAATATTTATTTTTATGGATTAAATCCTTTGACTTAGACATAAGTATGGGATGAGAGTCCATTTTTCAAGATATTTTAATTGTATTATAGTAGTAATAGTATTGTCATTAAAAAAAAAGTTTAAGTTTATAGATCTTTATGAAGGACCACACCTAAATAGTGAGAAAGAGATTCCGTTTACAATTCAGTGAAGAATACATGTTTTCAAGCCAATAAAAACCTTTATAATTGAATAAATGGTAGTTAGATAAGTTTAATAATATACTGTGGAACATTCTGGGCAAGGCAATAACATCTCCATTGTTAAAAGTTATGCAGTAAACCTTTAATTGTTTAGTGTGCCCAAAACGGTCTATAATCCAATGCAATATGTTTTAAATTAAGCATGAACCTTTGCATGTGTGCGGTGCATGTATGAATAGATGTTTTGATGGATGATTCGATTATGTGTCCCGCTCCTAATGTATCTATCGTTTTATTCTGTGTTTATTACAGTAATGGGAAAGGTCTGGGTGATAGATCTGCTCCGTGCCACCCAGAGGACGAGAGACCGTCTTCTTGAGCTGTGCATCTGGAAGCTGCATTGTGGTCATCTGCTTAGAGTACACGAGCTTCAGTCAGACTGTTCTCATAGACCACCAAGTCGGCATCATTACAGGTCCAGAGGTGGTCCATAGATGGTCCAAAGAGGGTCCAGAGAGAGTCCAAGGATGGTCCAGAGGTGGTCCAAAGATGGTCCACAGAGGGTCCAGAGAGGGTCCAACCAAAGAGGGTCCAGAGAGGGTCCAACAAAGAGGGTCCAGAGAGGGTCCAACCAAAGAGGGTCCAGAGAGGGTCCAACCAAAGAGGGTCCAGAGAGGGTCCACAGAGGGTCCAAAGAGAGTCCAGAGAAGGTCCAGAGAGGGTCCACAGAGGGTCCAGAGAGGGTCCAAAGATGGTCCAAAGATGGTCCAGAGATTGTCCAAAGATGGTCCAAGGATGGTCCAGCAATGATCCAGAGATGGTCCAGCGATGGTCCAGAGAGAGTCCAGAGATGGTCCAGAGAGGGTCCAACCAAAGAGGGTCCAGAGAGGGTCCAACCAAAGAGGGTCCAGAGAGGGTCCACAGAGGGTCCAAAGAGAGTCCAGAGAGGGTCCACAGAGGGTCCAGAGATGGTCCAGAGATTGTCCAAAGATGGTCCAAGGATGGTCCAGCAATGATCCAGAGATGGTCCAGCGATGGTCCAGAGAGAGTCCAGAGAGGGTCCAGAGATGGTCCAGAGAGGGTCCAACCAAAGAGGGTCCAGAGAGGGTCCACAGAGGGTCCAAAGAGGGTCCAGAGAGGGTCCGCAGAGGGTCCAGAGAGGTTCCAAAGATGGTCCAGAGATTGTCCAAGGATGGTCCAGCGATGATCCAGCGATGATCCAGAGATGGTCCAGCGATGGTCCAGAGAGGGTCCAGAGATGGTCCAAAGAGGGTCCAGCGATGGTCCAAAGAAGTTCCAGAGATGGTCCAAAGATGGTCCAAGGATGGTCCAGAGATGATCCAGAGATGGTCCAGCGATGGTCCAGCGATGGTCCAGAGAGGGTCCAGAGATGGTCCAGAGATGGTCCAAAGTTGTCCCAAAGAGGTCCCAAAGAAAGTCCAAGAGGGTCAAAGAGGGTCCAGTGATGGTCCAAAGAGGGTCCAAGCTTATACTCTTAATAAAAATAATAGTAACACTCTTATTTACAGCTGTTATATGGACAGAGAATATCAGGATGATTGAAATTATGTCACAGAATTGCACATGAATATGACAGTATTGCACATGATTATGAGAGTTTTGCACACGGATATGACAGTATTGCACATGATTATGACAGTTTTGCACATGATTATGACAGAATTGCACATGATTATGACAGTTTTGCACATGATTATGACAGTATTGCACATGATTATGACAGTTTTGCACATTTTTATGACAGTATTGCACATGATTATGACAGTATTGCACATGATTATGAGAGTTTTGCACACGGATATGACAGTATTGCACATGATTATGACAGTTTTGCACATGATTATGACAGAATTGCACATGATTATGACAGTTTTGCACATGATTATGACAGTATTGCACATGATTATGACAGTTTTGCACATTTTTATGACAGTATTGCACATGATTATGACAGTATTGCACATTATTATGAAAGCTGAATGACACACATTACACAATACACACATTTCATAATTTTTTGGTGTAAAATTAAACGTTAAAAAAGTTAGTCTTATTTATGTTCATAAAATAATACTGCAAGCCATATTCCTTTGTAAAATAGAAGACAAAAAACTGATACGGTTGATTTATTTTTGTATAAATAAATAGTTGTTCATTCTGTTCTGAATTATATGGGCTCTTGTTCTGTCCCACAAAAAGCTAGAGTGGCTTTAAAAAAAACTTTATTTTTTTTCAGTTAAACTTTCAACAGTGTGTATGTAAATAATTTCAATAATATCTGACAGGAAATAATTAAATACATTTACTATAATCATGCAGCCCTTGAATAATTTTAACATATATTAGTTCCTGATTTAACCTTGTTTTTTGTTCTACTGTAAACTTAATTTAATAGTATTGTTGTATTTTATTTTTGACAGAGTTTGGCTTGTAAAGTAACGTGGAATTGAACTTTTATTGACCTCACAGTTTGGCAGAACATATAAACTTACTAAACAATACTAGAGGCTTTGTACAGCTGGATAAAGGCAGATGAATTGTTGCCACCTGCTGGCTAAAATCCAAAGGTCAGATGAGATCAACTTGTGCAGAGAAAATCTAAATAGTTTATTTGACAGCAATAGTTTAAGAACAAACATTATACATTAGGACCACACTCACAATATCAACACTGCAATACATCGTGACGTACTTCTTGGCAACACACACAGTATAATAAGGTGGAGGAAGTACTTTCAGTTTTGTTAAGTAAACGTGCAGATACAAAGAAAATACTCACGTAAAAGTATAAGTAGCACATAAAGATATCTACTAAGTAAACATTTTGAAGTACCTGTTTAGAAATGTAATGTAAGGATAAAATGTTTTGAGAATGTTAAATGTGTTGAGAATTGTGTTATTATCATTCCTTTTCTAGTTAATTTTATGTGTGTAGTTTTGTTTGCTCTGAGCTCAAAACCTTAATGCAGAATGTCACCAGGAGTGTACTACAAATCACCCCTCAAACCCTATGTCAAGTACTTTCTACTTTTCAGTCCTGTTATCAGATTTTATGGCGTAGAAAGTACAGATACTTGCTCTCGAATGTAATGAAGTAAAAGTAAAACGTATCCACTATAAAATGATTTAAGTAAATTACAGATGCGAAAACATTCTTTTAAACGTACTTTTGTACTTTACTTTCCACCACTAAGGCTGAGCAAAATAATAGGTCTGTTTGCCGTAACCCGACCGACCCGGTCTAGCCAATATCAGCATTTTGTTAAAAAAAACGCCAAATTCTTTTATTTTTCAAATGTTTCGCCGACTCACAGACCGGTCTTTCCTAAAGCGCCGTGTAGAGTAATTTTATAGCGCTGGTAAACCTATCTTTCATCCCAAGGGACAAACAACCCATATGCGTCTTCTTTTTCTGTCCTCCATATGATTCTGTATTACACAGACCATGCCGGGGGGAACCTGTATTGTCTTTTACATGTTGATTTGGCTCTGTCAGCGCCACTGGCCTGCCCACCGCTCATATGTTTCTGCGTCATGGTGTGGCTTCATTTAAATTTGACTTTCGCATTGCATTCTGGGTGGGAAACATGCCCAGCAGCGTCATCACAACAAACATGGCGGCGTGTCCCCCGCATGTTCCCCCCGCTACCAAAATAACGGATAACGGTGTACAAAAGGTCGATTGAAATATCTTAAAATCTGTAGATTTAGTCTCCCGATCGGGTTGATTAAGACGTTTTCCGTCATTGAGTGTTGAAGCCTGACCCCTGGTGGTCACTCTGAGTCAAAAAAATGCAAAATTTTGATCTTTTTTTTTGCCTTCAAAAGTTAAGAAGAAAAAAAAAAATTACCTACCGATCAACCCACTTGAAAAATGTTAGGTCGGGTTACAGCAAACAGACAATTTATTTGGGGCAGCCTTATCGTGATGCTTTTAATTTATCAAGTGAATAATGGAATACACATCGCACTGAGATTTGCATATTGTTTTATTATATTATTATTTTCTTTTTAATTTTTAATTTTAGATTTTTTGTATTCAGTATTTATTTATTTATTTTAATTTAATAATAATTTAATTATAGATATAGATATATATATATATATATATATATATATATATATATATATATATATATATATATATATATATATATATATTTTTATAGATTATTTTATATTCATGTTATTTTATTCATGTTTTTTTATTCATGTTATTTTATTTTATTCATGTTATTTATGTTATATTATTTTTATTTTATTTGCAAAGATCACTGCAGAAGTAAAGAGAACACCTCTGTTCGTGTCTAATGCTCGTAGACTCTTACTGCGTGTTGCACTGACATTTATTCCGTCGGCGGGCCAGAGGTTGTCATGTAGCTTTTTGGTGATTGATGTCTGCACTTCCTGCTACACAGATGAGGGCCGCTCCCGTTACCACAATGCTCCTTTCAACTCGGGGGTGCGGGAGACGCCCATCGGCACTGCTCCTGGACCAGCGGGACGCGCCCTTCCCCCGCCCCCCCCCTCAAACCCTACTGTAACCGACGCAACGCTGACCCGGGATCGGCAGTCCATCTGTGACGCATATGGACGCTGTCGAAGGCAAACAGGTAGACTTCACTACAGGCCAGAGTTTGGCTTCTCAGTCTCACGAGCCACTTTGTCCAGTTGAATTTAAATGCATAGTCCATTTAATACAATGTAAGACCCAGACATAGAACCAATTTCAATATACTGTATTTTCCACACTATAAGGTGCATTGGATTATAAGGCACACTGTCAATGAATGGTCTATTTTTGCAAATTTTTCATACATAAGGCGCACTGGACTATAAGGAACATTAAACGAAACAAAACGTGTACCACTTAAAATCGCTTCGAGGTCAGTGAGCACAACCAGAATTAATCCGTATATAAGACGCACTGGATTATAAGGTGTTTTTTGAGAGAATTAAAGGCTTTTAAGTGCACCTTACAGTGTGGAAACTACGGTAAGTTTGTATTATACACCAAAACATTACAACTACTAAGATCTGAGGTGTTAAAACCTTATTTGGCTAGTGTATTTTGAAAAAGACAAGCATTTAAGGAACACATATGTACGCAAAATCTACTTTATTGAGATTTAACCGTGTTATAACATTTTTCCTCATCAAAAACTTACCTGGAGTTGTATTTGGCTTTATTCACGCTCGTTTCATTGATCCTGTTTACGAGGTCGTCTTCTCTGCTCCTTCTCTGAGCCTCACAAAAACACTCCTTCCTAGATTTGTGACATCATACATATAGATGCAGAGAACTTCTGTGCTGTTTTTAAGTTAATAAATCATCCAACTAATGAACTAATCTGGTTCATTCACCTGCGTGTTTGTATTAGAACGTCGGGGCAAACTATCTTTTAATTCCCCCTCATTGTAACTCCCTCTGCAGTAGGTCGAGCGCTAACACCAAATCTTAATGAGGGAACGCCCGATTGATATAAAGCTCTGGACGTCAGAGTCAAACTATCATATTTTTATTAGGGCTGTGAAAATACATTTAAATTATGATTGTTACGATTGTCGCTCCTCTCAAGTACAAGGTATAATCAAAAAAGAAAAACATTAGATTCTGTTCTGATATCTGGGAGCTCGTTTAGCCCATAAACCCTGGTTGTCCTCGTGATTTCCTACAATTATGTGCAGTAAAACATCACTTATTGCCTCTATTTAATTGTTTTATCGTTTTATCTTTAGTGGGATACTAAGGCCACAGTTATTTTATTACTTGGTTTACGGATTTTTAAATGAAATATATTGAACAGTGCTCTTATCTTTTGACTGAATACCGCTATTTATATTTCATTTAAAGCTATTTTGCGTTGACAGCGGTACTTAATTAAAAAAAAATGATAATTTATTTTATTTATATTGTAGAAATCAATAATCTAAGTCCGGCTGATCCGTAAATCAAGTAATAAAACAACTGTGGCCTAATGATAAAAGTAAAATGCTGATTTCACAAGTTTTGTTTGTTTGTTACTGTTTGTTTTAAGAGGATTTTAGACCATGGGAGTTTGCCACAATGTCTTCTATTTATGTTATTTTACACCCACACGTCTTCTATTTATGGAAGACAATGCGATTATTCGACAAAAATTAGCTTCCTGATAAGTTTTGGCTCTTGCATCCCATCAATACCGTGTTGACATGGACAGTTTTATGAGTACTTGTCATCTGAGCCATGATTTTTATGTTTTTTTCCCCCAAAATAAAAATCAAATTACTATAGCATTACTTATTACTTATGATGAAAATAAACGTTTTGTAATTTAAGAACTGAAAGCTTAAAATCACCGAAAACTGACAATTTGGGCAGTTATTGCACGTTTATTTTGGAGTTTATGTCCGTCGTCAACATTAGCAACTGGAACCAATTTCTCTGCAGGTAGAAAAATACAATATTTGAGCATTTCAGAAGCAGACCGTGATCTTTTCTGAATATCGCTCTGGTTTTACACATGTCTTTGCTGTACGCTCGCACAAAGGCACATGTTGTGGACTCGGAGGCTATCGTCCGTTTCAGTCGCACTGGAAAATCCATCTTCACATTTTGCTTTGCCTCTGAATCAGTGGAAACCTGTTTGATGTGTTCAGAGCTGGAGAGCAGATGCCACAGTGTAAATGAGGCGTTGGGAAGGAGACCAAATCTTGCGACCTCTGAAGGACTGTATAATTACTGGATATATATTTCCCTAATCTTCCCAGGTTGTCCGGCCAGAACAAAGGAGGACGTCAGCTTTGCTTATCACTCTTTATTTGCTTGAGGTTCGGGGTTAGATGTGGTTTGATGTTTGGTTTCTACAATACAGAAGTACAGTGAATAGTGGATATTAAAACACAATAATTCAATGAATATAGACAGATAAACATAGAATATACAGACAGTAAAGGTATGAATAGTTTGCAACGTTAAAACAAGTTCAAATGGGAAATAAACAGTATATAAGCAGCAACATTCACAACAACACAACAGAGCAATGATCTCCAGCCATTTTCTCGCCAAAAACTATAAATTCCGATCGTCCTTGAACGCATCACTACTAGCGCCAGCGTGCTGCGGAGTGATGCTGGCCTATGGGCCGTGAACGCATCGTCGGCGCAGATTACACTGCCGAGATGGAGCCGGATAAATAAGACAAACTAACTACAGGTAATGGCTAATAGTAGCACAGTTAAAACAGACAGAGACGAAGCATTAGGAGGATTAAACTCACATTCTCAAGGACCAAACACACAGGAAAAGCACACGAGGAACGGGAAGCAGACGGAGGCACCGTGCCATACGAAGGGGGAAAACAACACAACAACTTTGCTAAACGCACAGAAGTCCCGTCAGGTGCTGAACTATGATTGGTGGAGAGTAAGAGGACGTGATTGGCTGGACTATAGCTGGAGATTAGGTTACAAATAGAGAATAGGAACGTAAAGAATAGCTCTAATAATAAACTAATAACTAAAACCGGAGTGACTAACTAAATGATGAACAAATCAAACACTATATTTACATGCAAACACTAGACCCTTGTTAACAGCCGCCCCCAACTTTGAGAAGCAAAGTTGAATAAAGTCAGTTTGAGTCATGAGGAAGAGATGGGAGCCTGATGAGCTTGGCAACTGGTCTAGTATAGGATTTGTCTTTGACCTGGACATGACAAGTACGAATCCTGCCATCATGTCCAGGGAGAACAGTTGTGACACTGCCAATGAGCCACAGGGCACGTGGAAGCTGCTGGTCAATAATAAGAACAATGTCACCAACAGAGATGTCTTCAACATCCTGTTGCCACTTGGAGCGGCTTTGAAGGGATGGTAAGTAGTTCCTGATGAAGTGGATCCAGAATTGGTCCAAAAGAGCTTGGCAGTGTCTCCATCTGCGCCGGCTGAGGACCTCCGTAGCTGGAGAAACGACTTGAGGAGTGGAGGGGTCCAGCCGCCCCATGAGCAGAAGATTGGGAGTGATGGGATCTGGATCTGCTACATCCGAGGAGGTGTAGCCGAGAGGCTTGGAGTTGATGATGCTCTCAACTTCCACGAGGATTGTTCTCAGGACTTCTTCTGTGACCGTTTGAGAGCCCAGTATTGCGTGCAACGCGGACTTGATTGAGCGGATTTCTCGCTCCCAGGAACCGCCAAAATGGGGTGCACTTGGTGGGTTGAAACGGAAGCGGATTTGCTGGCTGGCCAGTTGTGACTGAAGATCAGGAGCCAGGGAGTTGAAGGCATTCTGGAGTTCTGAGCTGCCACCTTTGAAATTTGTGCCTTGGTCGGACAGCAGTTCGTGAGGCTTGCCGCGTCTGGAAATGAAGCGCCGCAGACTCATAAGAAATGAATCAGTGTCCATGCTGGACAGCAGGTCTAGGTACACTGCACGTGTAGTGAGGCATTTGAAGATTATGCCCAATCTTTTCTCGTTGCGCCTCCCAATCTTGATTATGAAGGGACCGAAGCAGTCCATCCCAGTAGAGTAGAAAGCTGGACGGTGTAAGCATAAGCTGGACGGCGGGAGATCTGCCATTTTGGGGATAATGGGTTGGCAGCGCCACTTAAGACAGTCTGCACAGTGATGCTGATGTTTGCGCACTGCCTCTCTGCCACGTAGGATCCAGAACCTTCTGCGTAGTTCGGCAAAAACTCTCTCTGGACCTGGATGGGCGAGCTTGCTGTCATAGTCTGCGATGATCAGCTTTGTGATGGGATGATGAGGGACGAGAACGATGGGATGTAATGTTTCTGTGTTGAGGGAGTCACAGCGTCGTAGTCTACCTCCAACTCTGATTAGGTGAGTCTCCGGATCATATTCTGGGGCCAAAGTGAGGAGTCTACTGCTGGACGGGATAGTCTTTTGGGAGGAGATGAGGGCAAACTCATCTGGAAAGCAGTCACTCTGCACCTGTCTGAGGAGTGACAGTTCAGCTTGTCTGAATTCGTCAACTGTGACCTTGTGGTCGGTGGCCGCCCCGTGACATGCCCGGACTGTAGCGTCTAGCAGCTCTTTGAAATTATTGAACTGGCTAGCGTCAGGCAAACATGTAGGAGGGGAAGAAGTGATGAGGCCACAAAACTTGGCCTTACGCAGCTCAACGGGGTCATCAGGACAGGAGAGGTCTGGACAGGGGGGCCAGGAGGAGTCACTCTCATGTAGGAAGGGGGGTCCATTACTACGGCGGCTGTGACGCTGAGGGGTAGAGGGCTGGTGACGCAGAACCTTTGCAGGACCTTGTAGAGTCCATCCAAGACGTGTCTTGAGGGCTGCGGGACCACCTGGTGGTCCTAAGTGAACAGGCTCAACTGGTGTGAGGAGGTGAGGGTAGTCTGAGCCTATGAGGAGGAGTGGCTGAGCATTGCTGAAGGAATGGAGTGGGAGACCCCTGAGGTGGCGATATGATTTCTGGAGGGCCTCAACTGGATAAGAATGTTTCGAGAGGCCGAGTTCTGGGGCAGTGAAGGCTCTGTGAATGCGGAAGCGCTTCTGGCGATGGACGGGGGAGGATATGCAGAAGGACACCGAATTGCCTGAAACTGTTGTTAGATCTTGACGGATTGTTTTCAGTGCCAGATCTTCTCTCTGTCCCTGGAGGTGCAGTATTTGGGCCGCACTGTGGAGGATGATTGTGCGTTCGGAGCCGTCGTCAAGAATAGCATAAGTCTCCAGGCTGTGCTGGCCATTGTGGAGGATGACCTTAACCATCTTCAGCAGAACACTGCTGCTTCTCCGATCTGGATCTAGATAATAAGTGACGGGCTGCCCAGGCTCTGGAGCTGGTCGCTCTGTCTTCACTGTTGATGGAGAGTTGACCTCATGCAGAATGTCAAGGTGAGTTTGACTGCATTGGTGGCACTTAGCTTTGAGGTAGCATTGGGCAGCTAAGTGGTTCCGGCCACATCTCCAGCAACGCCTCTCCGTCTTGATCCAGGTTGCTCTTTGCTCAGTGGTGAATTTCTTGAACTCAGAACATTGATTGAAATAATGCATGTTATCATTGCAATAGGGGCAGTATTTCTGGGGTTGTTCTGATGACGTGGGGAGTTGAGGTCTAACTGGTGATGAAGGCTTAATGAACTTGGAAGCAGGGTCAGAGCCAAACAGGACTGTGGTTGGGCGAACAGTAGGTCTCTGCACCTTGGGCTTGGTAGCTTTGTGGCGGTCGTCCCGAGGTGAGTGTGAGTAATGAGGTGGTACATCTTCATCCTGAACACGCACCTCACATTCCAACCAGTCTGAAAAGTCCAGCAATGTGGGTATGGGCTTACGAATGGGGTCGATGAAGCGTTTGAACTGTGTCCTCAGTTCATGTGGCAGCTTGGATAGTAGACGTGATGTGTGTGACCCACATTCTAACTCTGTCCGCCCCTCTCTTCCTAACTGCTCCAACATGCCGACAAGTGCTCTGACTTTCAGGCCAAAGTGACGGAACCCTCTGCTGTCACCACTCCTTAAGGAAGGCTCTGCAAGAACCTCGTTAATGCGCTGCAGAGCTAGTTTGTGAGGCTGTCCATACATCTCAGTGAGTGATGCCATTGTTTTGGAATAAGGAGTTGAGCTATTGCTATAGGAGTCAGCTACGAGGAGGGCATCTTCATGTTTGAGATGATCGACTAATATCTGGTATTTGAATCGCTCTGTGGCATCCCGGGGCAAGATATTGTCCAGTGCGATTTTGAGGCGAGCAAACTGACGAGGATCATCTTCGGTGAAAGGGGGAATATGTGGCTTCGGCCCTCTGTACGTGGTCTCGGTCAAAGGAGGAACATGAGCGGGGGTGTATGGCTGAACATACTGTGGAGTGGACTGCAGACCTGAATTATACGAGGGGTCGACGTACATTGGAGAAACAGAGGAGCGGGAGCTGGATGGTCTGTTGCCGGAGGAGGGGGTGGAGGCAGCGGACCATCTAATGGAGGAGGTGATGATTCAGGCCACGGCGGTAGATGGACATCCATTGGTTCTCTGGAGTAGTAGTAAGGAGTGGAAGTGTTCTCTGGAGGATGAGTTGGCACAAATGATACAGCGCTGACATCAAGCTGATCAGGCTGTCTTTGAGGCTGAGGTGGAGGAGCAGGTCTCTGGGAAAGAGAGCTGAACAGATTCTGCATGTCTCTCCTGAGCTGGTTGTTCTCCTCTCTCATCTCCTGAAGCGCTGACAGGACTGCTTCTGAGCTGAGGTTCTGTGGAGCACTCTCTGGAGCGGGAGAGTAGATTTGGGCAGAAGGATGAGGAGCTGCTCCCTCGTTGGAGTGATCAAGCTGACGTCTTGGGAGTGATACGAGGAAGTCGTCGAGATAGCGAGGCTGATGGACATCACGACGAGGACGAGGGTGAGCCATGGTTGGACTGGGAAAACTGAGGAAATCCGGCTCGAAGGACCATGGAAATGAGGCGTTGGGAAGGAGACCCAATCTTGCGACCTCTGAAGGACTGTATAATTACTGGATATATATTTCCCTAATCTTCCCAGGTTGTCCGGCCAGAACAAAGGAGGACGTCAGCTTTGCTTATCACTCTTTATTTGCTTGAGGTTCGGGGTTAGATGTGGTTTGATGTTTGGTTTCTACAATACAGAAGTACAGTGAATAGTGGATATTAAAACACAATAATTCAATGAATATAGACAGATAAACATAGAATATACAGACAGTAAAGGTGTGAATAGTTTGCAACGTTAAAACAAGTTCAAATGGGAAATAAACAGTATATAAGCAGCAACATTCACAACAACACAACAGAGCAATGATCTCCAGCCATTTTCTCGCCAAAAACTATAAATTCCGATCGTCCTTGAACGCATCACTACTAGCGCCAGCGTGCTGCGGAGTGATGCTGGCCTATGGGCCGTGAACGCATCGTCGGCGCAGATTACACTGCCGAGATGGAGCCGGATAAATAAGACAAACTAACTACAGGTAATGGCTAATAGTAGCACAGTTAAAACAGACAGAGACGAAGCATTAGGAGGATTAAACTCACATTCTCAAGGACCAAACACACAGGAAAAGCACACGAGGAACGGGAAGCAGACGGAGGCACCGTGCCATACGAAGGGGGAAAACAACACAACAACTTTGCTAAATGCACAGAAGTCCCGTCAGGTGCTGAACTATGATTGGTGGAGAGTAAGAGGACGTGATTGGCTGGACTATAGCTGGAGATTAGGTTACAAATAGAGAATAGGAACGTAAAGAATAGCTCTAATAATAAACTAATAACTAAAACCGGAGTGACTAACTAAATGATGAACAAATCAAACACTATATTTACATGCAAACACTAGACCCTTGTTAACACACAGTCTGTAGCCAACGACCGAGTACACTACAGAACCCGTGTGCTGCATGAATGTACATATACGTAATTCAGTATCGTTACGTAATGTGGATGTAGCAATAACCGAAATGTCATGATGTCATATCGCAATAAGTATCACAATAATATCGTGGGCAGTCTCAACGTATCAAATGACAAGCTTCTTTGCTCCGTTTCAGTGCTGGCAACATGAAGAAATAACCGTTTTTAAGCACTTTTATTTCTTAATCGTTTGGAAAATGACCCAAATGATTAGCACGAAAGGCTTGTCCAGGAAAAAAAGCATATTTACAATTCTGTCAACCTTAAACTTGCTTTCTGTAGTGATAATTTTTGATTCCACAACCTTTTTATTGCTCATAATCTTATGGACAACAATTAGTATCTGAATATCATGTTTTGCATTCTCCCAATAACCTTATTCAGACAATATATTCACAGTGCATCAAGAATGTGCTAAAATGTGTCTGCAAATGTCTTAGTTGTGGTGAAAGTATCAAATTCACTGCAAAAAGGCAGAATCACGTTAGACTCTTGTTTGCCAGATTACACTAGATGTTGTTTCTTTTTGAGATCTTTTTAAATAGTTTAAATGATAAAAAACATATTCAATATTGTCATTTTTGATATCTCCAGAACAACAATTGAATATGTCTCCCACCTTTACCTTATATAAGATGTACGTTTAAGATGTAGTTCTAGACTTTCAGTATATTATTTCCATTTTATAATCAATTGTTCATATTGTAACATACTTTTCAATTCAGACTCTTTATTTTTACCATGTGGTAATTTTACATCTGTTGACTGTGTTCAGGCTTGTCCTAGTGTTGTCCTGGTTTGAACTCAGTTTAGTTCTGATGTAGATATTGTCCTACCTGTCTGGGCGTTCCTTCTGTGTCAGGCTGGACTCCACCTCTTCACCTGCCCCGCTCTGTGATGTCCCCCAGGGTTTGATTTTTGGGCCTGTCCTATTTACGCTGTACCGCATCCCTCTTGGGCAGCTTTTTAAAACCCTCGTGCTGTCTTTGGGTCTGGATGACTCATCGGGCGTCTGTAGTGACTCCGCCCTCCCTCCACAACATGAAAAAGTGTTGTAGTTGTTTTTTTGTGTGTGTTTGTTAGTTTTTCTGTTTGAAAATGCATGCCGACGAGCAGCAGCCCCCAGGACACCCTTGCTAGAGTGCTCAAACATTGTCATGGTTTGGTCGGCCCAACACTTCCTAAATCTTATTGAAAACCAAAAGTGAAGTGATTGTGTTCGGGCCCAGTTTCATCTCGACCTGGGCCCAGTCAAACCCATAGCCACCAACCATGGCGTCATTATGGACTTTAAACACGATAAACAGAGCAACGCGGTCGTAAAATCCAGTTTTTTATCGTCTTCTATTTTATCTTTCGCCACAAAGTAAAATGTTGCTACTTCTTTTGATTGTGTACAAAGTTAGTGTGTTTTTTTATCACCATTGTGGTTTCTAAATTGGTACAGCGTATCAAACCTTTTCCTTGACTTTTTTTAATCTCTTGTTCTAGTCCTGGTTTAGTCCCAGTTTAGTTCCATGCAGCCTTAGTATAGAACACGTATGACGATGCTAACGCAGCTTGTTTAGTAATGTTTAGTTTTCTCCTGTTCCTGTCCTGGTTTAGTCCCAGTTTAGTTCCATGCAGCCTTAGTATAGCACACGTATGACGATGCTAACGCAGCTTGTTTAGTAGTGTTTAGTTTTCTCCTGTTCTTGTCCTGGTTTAGTCCCAGTTTAGTTCCATGCAGCCTTAGTATAGCACACGTATGACGATGCTAACGCAGCTTGTTTAGTAGTGTTTAGTTTTCTCCTGTTCTTGTCCTGGTTTAGTCCCAGTTTAGTTCCATGCAGCCTTAGTATAGCACACGTATGACGATGCTAACGCAGCTTGTTTAATAGTTAACGTGGTAGTAACAGAGTTGACATTTTCATTTTCAATCTTAGTCAGTTTAGTTTCCGTTTCACCAAAATACAAGCCATTTCTGGGGTAGAAAAATCTGGAGCTGGTCTGTGCCGTTTTAATTGTTAGCTGCTGTAGATAGTTTTAGTGCGGTCGCCGCAAACTAAACAAACGAGCAAGCGGTGCCACGCTGTAGGCCGCTCCTCCGCGCGGCCGCTCTGTTGTGTGTTTGCGCGGTAAACAAGGACAGCGAAGGACACCTTAAAATCATGCGCCAGATGTTTGTGGAGCGGGGAAAGGAAAATCTGTTTTCCAAGTGACTTTGCAGAGGTCTGTGGAGCAGGTGAAGAACGCGCTGCCAAGACAACATTTCTGTCTGTTGAGTTTCCATTATGGCAAACATGGGCCGCTTTCACGTCTCATACCGTACTTTAAACTTTTAGTGTTATCTCTTTCCATATCTTTATATTTGAAATGCCTCCTGGACACATTTTCCTTGTTTTGATTACAATTATTTGTTATTACCATTGACCCAAATAACTAAATGAAAATGTCATCCTTCATTATCAATTGCACTGCAGAAGAATAAACAGAAGTAGTTTGTTTTATAGTCAATTTGTATTTCCTTTGCGGTTCAACAGATGTTATAGCTTGACCTGAAATGTTCCACAGTACGGCATTAAATGTAAATATCTTTCATTATTTCGATTGCAGTGATTCTGACTGTAAGCAGGGTTGCATCTCTCCGCAGATCTGACCTGTAACTAAGATCAATATCAAAATAAAATGTCTTTTTCAACACAAAATAATGATACTTTCTTTGTGTTGCCATGTGGTCTTAAACTGGGTTGGATAAAGCTCAAGAACAATCTAAAACTGTTCAGGAAATTAAACTGTTCAAATGAGTTTCAAATCTAGTTTTATCAATAATATTTGATTTTTAATACTTTTGCTAACTCTAGTTTCAAGCTGTGTCTGACTCTGTAAAATCTGTTTCCTTCAAGCTGAATTGTCTTAAAATCGGTTGGTGTTAAATAATGTACCATATTTTCCGGACTATGAGTCCTACCTTTTTTCATAGTTTTGGCCGGGGTGCGACTTATACTTTTATTTATACTTATATACTTATACTTAAACTCCGGAGCGACTTATATGTGATATATTTGTTATTTTCACACTTGCAACCACATTTCATACTCCAGTACAACTTATATATGTTTTTTTCTTCTACATTTTTTGGCTGGTGCGACTTATACTCCGGAAGATACGGTAAGTCATACACAAGGGAGTTACATTTAGTAGTGACTTGACGAAGAAAATGTGCTTTTCAGAGTACTTTTCTGACTCTATACGTGTACTTGAGTAATATTTAGTCAAAATGTTGGTGATTCTATAGTGTTTTTTGTTGCTTTTAACACTTACACTTTACACCGTCAGATATGATTTTTTTTTTGTGTCTATTCTTTGGAAATACCAGCACCTATTCCTCATTTAATGTTTTTTACGTCCGATTACAATTGCTCAGCTTACATTCTTATGATATTATTAAGTGCATTTCAAATCCAAGCTGTTACTCAGTGCTTACAGTAGGTTTAGTTTCACCAAATACATTTTTACTATCTGGGCTACTACTTTTCACTTCTTCTTGAGTTGTATTATTTCAAATTAATGTTACTGCAGTACATATGGCTGCTCCACCCACCTCCAGCCTCAAAAGCATTTCAATCTAACCTTGAGAAAACGACTGAAATCGAGATGAATATTCCGCATTCGAGTTGTTTTAACCCCGTTGTGGATATTCGGTGGATATTTCTCCGTCCATAACGTTGGACGTAGCGGCTCCGTATCGCTTCGACCTTCCACCTTTGAAGTCCAGCATGACTCCCAGAGGACACAAGAGTGCCTCCTTTCTGCCGGAGGACCCTAAAACATGACGGAACAGCCGCTAAATCACGGCGACTTCAGGGGGAACGCTGCCCATGTGTCACCCACCCGGGAGCCGTATTTCTACCCCACAAAACCAATGAAAGCTTTATAGACTTGAACTACACAGCCAAGCCACTAAATCCCAACACGTTTTAACACTGAATTTCCCCGCTCTCCAGCTTTTTCAATCAGCTCCTGAACGTTTCGAATGTTTTAAAAGTCAGCGTTTATCATATGGCATGTAAGTGTACGCAGCTAAAGTGACTTCCGCCCGAAGTTCGTTAGCGGGTTCTCACTGAGGTCTGCGCAGCCCCCGTGCACGCCGGGCGCTGAGCTGCGAAGAGGAACGAGGACCAGATGGGAACAAGGGGCGGAGGAGCCATTGTAAAAAGGCTACGACAGATGCAGATGATTGAAGCTGAAACGTAATAGAGCATGAGCGCACCGGGCAAGGCTGCCGGGCTGCGATAACCCAATAGATAAACATTTCCTCAACATTGTCCATTTGTCTTCCTGAATGTGACGTAGAGGTATTGATTTTATTGAGTTTTGCTTTAGTTTCAGGCGGTTTGACCAATAGGAAAACAGAATTGGATCTTCTCAGGGTTTCCAGGTCGCGCATCTACAAATGAAGGGTAGTTTTATGGCGGGATTTTCATTAACATTTTCTTTTTGTCTTCCTGGATATGACATAGACTTATTGGTTTTATTGAGAGTTTTGCTTTAGTTTCAAGCAGTTTGACCAATGGGAAACAGAAATGAATCGTCTCAGGGTTTCCAGGTCGCGCATCTAAAAATGAAGGGTATTTTCATGGAGGGATTTTCATGAACATTGTCTATTTGTCTTCCTGGATGCTATGTAGACGTATTGGTTTTATTGAGAGTGTTGCTTTAGTTTCAAACTGTTTCACCAATGGGAAAACAGAATTTAATCTTCTCAGGGTTTTCAGGTCATGCATCTAAAAATGAAGGGTATTTTCATGGAGGGATTTTCATTAACATTGTCCATTTGTCTTCCTAGATATGAATTAAACTTACTGATTGCATCAATAATTATTGTTTTATTAATGATCGGTAAATAAGTTTGCTTTCTTTTCAAGCAGTTTATCCAATGAAGAGGCAGAATTGGCTCTTAACTCGGAGTTTCCAGACCTTGTATCCAAAAATGAAGTGGAAATATTGAGGAATCTTAGTAAACATAATAAAAAATAATGTAATAGCTGTAAATAGATCAACATAATACTTGCTGTCAGTTAAAGCCAGCAAGTATAATGTTGATCTATTTACTACTATTACATCATTTTTAATGGTTCTGAGGGCGACGAGCAACTCATTCTGTTTTTTGATTGGTTAATTATGAACCCGTTTGTAATAAATTGTTCTATAATTTGATGTGTCCTCATAATATGTCCGCTTATGCCCTCCTTGGTTCACTTTCAGTTGTATTTGTGATGCCATAATTACACTAAAAAGGACTAGAATATATTAAAATGTATGATGTATGTACAAAAATGATCCGAAACAGGTGGGGAAAAAATACATCTCTGCGGTCGCGCTCGACAGGCTCTTCATGCTCACGTTTGACATTTTCTAAGCGAGCAACAAACCCATCTTTGTTCGGCGCGTTTGTTTTTATGAAGAAGAAAAGGCCCACCGGGAAAACCTTTGAATAGATGATTTAAAAAACAACCACCGCACTGGTTTGTGCGTGCATGTGTCTGAGATTGAAAACCCAACATTCCTGGGTCCCGATGTGCGCTCGGATGAAAAAAAACATTCTATTTGGAGCATTTGGAGCTGCCCCTGTGAACCCTCCAAACCCCGGCTAATGCAAACACGGCAGAGGCTCCGTCCCGTCAACTCGCTTTACTCCCGCCATGGTTAAAGCCACTTGTATTTTAGTCTGCTGCATATTCAACCACTTTTAATTCGGCTAAAGTGACATTTTCTCGATAATTTCCAAAAACGATGCGAAATGAAGAACGCACAGCTGACGATTCTCAAACCTTGATATGGGAGTAATTGATGGTGCTTTAGCTACTCCTGATGGGAAGTAGTTAAGGTGGTTTTGGGGGTAGAAATACTGCTCCCCGGGTGGGTGACACGGGCAGCGTTCCCCCCGTGTTGCCTAAAGTCGCCGTGATTTAGCTGCTGTTCCGTCGTGTTTTAAGGTACTCTCAGCGAACTAGGCCTTTTCTGCCATTTAGTGAACAACTATTAACATGATCAGATCAGGATTTGACGTTTTCCTCATCGTAAAGCACAGTATTGATCTAAAACGACTCAATGGGTCCAGTAACTTCCTGTTCAAAGTGATGAAACATGGCTTTGCAACATTTTTGCAACATGGCATGACCTGGAAACTGACTTTGAAAATGAAAAATGGATCGCAAGTAAAGCACTGAGCTGTAGGTGGGGATAAGGGGAAGGTGAAAACAGACATTTCCTCAGACTCTTTCTAAATGTTATGTCGTCAGAATGTTCAAATTCTAACACGGAGGCAAAATAAAGTAGATCATTAAGTATTTCCCACGAGTAAATGACATCAGCTCAAAAATGCAAACGGTCTTAAGTCCACAATTTGGAATTTGGAGGCTAGAAATGTCAGTTTGCTTTTCTATTACAAAGAATGGGATTCATTTGAGTTCTGATCGAGACTTGGTTTGGTCCTGTTTGACTCTTGGTCTAGATTTAGTCCCAGTTATTACGTGGCAATTGTGCACAGCCTTTAGTCCTCGACCTGCTTTCATTTTAAACAAGTCGAGCTTCACATTTGATATAAAATGACAAAAAGGTTACACCTTTGTTTAACGTGAATAAAACAAAGGAGAAAATACTTTAACTGCACCATAATTAAAGCATGAATGAAGCTGTAATTTATAACGAACAAAGTGTATTAAGAAAGATTAAGAATGTTTTGGTAACTATTTAATTAAAGGGTTAGTAGGTAGTATATATATGAATTATGTACTTTCTAAGCCTGGATCAGCTGAATCATTTTTAATAAACTATTTGTTCATTATTAAGTAAGTCTTTAGATGGAAATGCAGAACTTAACCTCTGATTAAAGCATCATTTTGTTTGCAATGACACTAGTAAAGGTGAAATTAATCTGGTTGCAGTCCAGTCCTACTCGTTTAGCACTGTTCAGGTCCCTTTAAGTCCTGCTTTTTAGTTCAGCCAAGGTTGAACTTGACGAGGTCAGATCATCCATGCAGCAGGTCACTTTTAATGATTGTTTTGTTTGCTAATGTCTGACCGAAGCTTTCTTTTTTCTTTCTTTTTCAACCTCCCCGTTTCTGAAGTGACTTGGAGTGGGATGACTCAGAGATTACAAGGGGAAGCTGCTGAAGTGAATGTGTTGGAGCATGCTCCGTGTGTAGACAGGTGCAGCTGTTTGTTTGTCTTCTTTAATTAAAATGCCAGCAGACTTTTTTTTTTTCCGTCTTGCTCGGGGCCAATTGGCTCGCCTGTCTTGAATGGGCTCAAATCTCATTACAAATACAGTCGGTGCGATGTCATGCTTTCCTCTCGAACAATAACATGGCCCACGGATTCTCGTTTGCGTTTTCTCACTGTCGACAAGAGACGGAACAACACGAGGGCTCGAGTTCCCAGGGATCTTTGCTCCGACATGTAATGGATGAAAACATTCAGGCTTGTTTTTCTAAACCTCCCACAGGAGCTGATCACGTTTGCCGCTTGTAACGTTCTGCCATCCAGTGACCCGAGCCCCCCCTCCGCGGCCCCCCACAGTCCCCCCCAGGCCCCCCTCGCAGTTCATTACAGCAGTGGCACCTTGACCCGGCCTGTCACGACTCTCTCCGCGCTCGTGTTGTCGCGGGCGTTCGGTTTCGTGTTGTAATGCTTAGTTTACAATCACAGTTGGAAAAATGAGCCGCACGTCCCGTTCTGTCTGTTATTTTTGCAGCTAATTAGAAACTCTTGACGTTTTGTTTCTTTCCAGTGACACAAATGCGTTGGTCTTTACTACAAAACTGTATTTTTAATTGGAGTGAAGGCGTCTTATGATAAATACACATTTATTTACAAAGTGGTTATTATAGAAATAAATACAAATAAAAATCTCAGCAATATACTTCATGTGGTATTGCACCCTATTTAAAAATGTACATCTGAAATACATTTTTTAAACCAGTAAAGGAATACTCACTCCTTTGATAAAAAATTTCCCAACCTTAGGTTTAGACATAAATATATTGATATATATTTTCTTCTTTGATAGCTCTTTATAGTTTTTTCTCATAAATAAATGTCTTCATTGGGAAACTGGGTGTCCATTTTAAGCTCTCAAGTCTTGTTCCGAGGTCCACTCACCGGCAGCCGCAGCCCTCCACCACCATGTCCTGGTAGTTTTTCAGGATGACCTTCTCGTACTCGTCCAGGTAGAGCAGAGAGATTGGGCTGAGGTCAGTGGGCACGCAACAGGCTCTGGGGATGTTCGAGTTGACCGAGTTCACCAGAGTCTGAACTATGGCATGATTGGTAGAATTCAGGTGGTCCGCTAAGGGGAACGGACACTCGCCCTGACAGTAGAAGGCGTGGTACCCCGGAGGAGCTACTATCCACTCGTTCCAGCCCACGTCGCTGAAGTCCACGTACAGGTCGTGTCTCCTGCAGCTGGCTTTGTTCTGTTTCCGCCTCTGTTTGCGGAGTGTGGCCTGGCGTTTGTCCCGCCTGTGAAGCACAGCGTCCCCGCGCCCGTCGTGCCCATACGTGACCAGAAGGGGCCGCGCCTGAGTCCACGAGTCCTGGTCCTGGTGCAGGGACCGGCTCACCCTCACGTGTTTGTGTCTGTGCTCCTCGCCCTTCGCCTCCGGGTGAAGCACCTCCACCATGAAGCCGTGGTTGTAGCTCTTCCCAGAGGTCCACTGAGCTACGGCCGGACTCACGTCAAAACTCTCCCAGCGGCTCAAAGAGTCCCGCACCATCCGTGTGTCCAGCAGCCGGGCCAGAGGCTCCCTGTCGTGAGCGCCCGGACGTCCAAAGAGCTCGTAAATGTTAATGCGGTGCCGCCCACTGCTGCTGTTAGAGGAGCCGGATGGGGCCTGGACCTGGTCCCTGTAGATGCGCAGCTCTGCAGACGTGATGAGCTCCTCCTCAGGCACGGAGGTCAGGTTGAAGTAAAACTGCTGCGTTGTTTTGCTTTTCAGGCTGGCCAGCGCCTCCATGGCCTCTGCAAGAGGAAGACACAGTCAGACTTCATGTGACATCACAGCATTAGATGTTCTAAACACTTTTTTAACTGACAAACTGACATTAGAAACACGTACATCAACACTTTGCTTCCCAG